>NW_028230448.1:20283459-20598954 GCF_043228905.1 Azolla caroliniana
ATGTCTTTCTTTCCTTTTCCTTTTCCTTTTCCTTTTCCTTTTCCGTTCCTTTTGTGTGTAGTGTGAGGAAATGAGAGACAGCATTGAATTGAATTGAGAGATGATCATATGATATAATATACTGTATATATATAGGTGGTGGGGATGACTACTACTACTACTAACTACTAACTACAAACTTTCACATAATGATGATGAAGAGAGAGGAAGATGATGATCTGATGATGAGGAACGTGCGTGCTTGAAAGAGGGGGTAGGTGTTTTTGGGGCGGGGGGGAGTGTGGCCCCTTCCCGATCACGACACACAAACTAATCAACTAATCACATTTTGCCGCCTACTAACTCACTACGAAGTACATGTGGTTTGTGTGTGTGTGTGTATATGTTTGATGCATTCTCTCTCTCTCTCTCTCTTTGTACTCGTCCTCTTGGGCAACCCCCCCATCTGTCCACTAGTCATTGCATTTGACCACACGCACCTTCGTTTGACCTCTGGCTTATACAATGTTTTCTCCTCCCTCTCATCAACTTTGCATAGGTACAATAGCCCGTCCTCCCGTTAGCTAGTTGTTGTGCACTCATTATTCCGTCGATGCTCGTTTTCCCCGCAAATCCCCTGACCTCATCTCCGAAGATTGTTTGGGTTGTCCTCCACGTTCGAGTTACCTCGCCTTTTTCCCAGACGCGGAGCTTCATGTTGCCATTCCCATGTAGATTGGGCCCCATTCCTTGCAAGGGTGTGACTCATGAGATGGCTTTCTTATGTATGCACACCTTGTAAAATGCTCATTTTAGTTTTCCGTGATAAACACATGGTTTATAGAACGCATTTTGTCCTTGAGAATCTTATTCCTCGTCTTGAAGAATTTGGTCGGTTTGTAGAGGTTTTCAAGCTGTTACTTGTCTCGATTTTCTAAAATGCGTGCATGTCATGAGGTTTGTCTATGTATGTGAATTCATGCTCATAACTACTTCCCTTCTTGCATTATTGGAAAATGCATTAGCTCCACTATCTTTGAGACCACCAAAGGCTTCTATCACATTCTTCGAAATCTAGCATGTATGTGCTCCTTTCCATCACATTCTTTCATCACATGGAACTCACCAATTGCATCCATCACATTCTTCAAAGTTGAATGAGGACGAGCTCCTTTCCATAGTAGTTACTTCACAATGCAATCCCATCACCATTTTCACTTTCGATATATTGTGGATGTTAGCAAATTTACTCTCTTTAGTTTTTCGTGGGTAACGCCGCGAAATTTTTTACCTCGGTTCTCATCTATATCTAATCTCCATCGGATTTCCTTTTTTATTTATTTTCAATATCTTTGTCTGGTCTCATTATTGTCAAGTAGTTATTGTCATAAATTTTGTCATGCTTGTCTGAATCTTATCGATAGCGCCTCATTCTACATATGCTAGTCACTTGGATTTTGAGTGCTAGTTTTTTTTAGTATTGAGGCCTCTTAGCATTACATGTTACAATCACGGGTAAATTAGTATTACTAAGGTGAATTGCGAGTGCCTCCAAATTTCTTCACACGCATGCATGCACACACACAATGACAATATATATATTATATATATGTGTGTGTGTGTGTGTGTGTGTGTGTGTGTGTGTGCATGTATGTATGTATGACACAAGTAAATTATCATTTTGAATAGCATTTACTCTTGCATGTAACATTTTGTTGGTTAAAGTTGACAAAATTGTGCTTGGTTTAAGCTATAAGACCTTGAATTGATATTTTTACACTCAAGTCAGAGAAAAACTCTTTAGCTCCAAGAAAACCCACACCTACATTATACAAATAGGGAGGGCAATGATCAATGGGCCAAACGAAAACACATGCTTGAAGGATACAAAGTGATCACCTCCCTTCCAAAATTTAGCTTACGAATCCATACATGATTACGAGGGTGAATAAGGGACGTATTTAGCTACTTTAGGATCCTCCTCCTCGAGTGAACCCCAAGGTCCATGCACATTATTACCATGATGTAGACAATGAGGGTTCTTAGCTTGAGGATACAATACAAATTGTTTGGTGGCTTGAGAGTCAAGTCTATAGGTTTTCCTTCCTAGATACCTTTTATAATCCCACTTATTTATTGAACCAGTCCCTTATTGCCACAAAGGTAGTGAAAATCATGTATTTAGATTTAGATGACAGAGTTGTCTAATGTTCATCAACACATTAATAATATTTGGCCACATGGTTAATGTTCAAGTTGATCACAAGGAAATCATTGAATCTATGACCACACTGATGCACTCTTTTACATATGGGCGATCCAATAATACTTAATACAACCTAGTGTAGAAGTGATAGTTCGATGTTCACCTAACAAAAGGGGCGATTTGAAAGTTTGAATAAAGTCCAAAAGTCGCTAGATTGTACAATGTAAGTAGTTGTATCTACCATAACCAAATCAACGAAGAAGGAAATCACACACCGTACAATCGTATTATTATCCATTAGTTTCTTTACCATTTGCGTCCAACTGTTTTTTGCCAAAGACAAGGGCACTAATAGAACATAACCTAGACCAATATGTTTCGTATTTTCATATAACTTAAGCAATATATCTCTACATTTTTGTAGACAATGGTCCATAATGGTATGCCAAGGTGCTTGTATAAAAGGAGTGGACGCAAAGGGTAAAGAAATGACTGACCTGCGGTAACAATTCAAGGTTGTGCAGATCTCTTCTTAGATGATTCTTACACACATATACAATGACTTACATACAGATACAACGACTTATGTTGTACAATCCAATAGCTTTTGGACTCTAATCTTTATCATTTGGAACTTCTGAATCATACCTTTTTTAGGTGTACATCAAACGATCAATACTACAAGAAGTTATGTTCAAGTTTTGTTAAATCCGCCTTACCTAAAGGGTGTGAAGGTGTGGTCCTAGATGTAGCGATTTCCTTGTGACGTGCAACTTTGAACATTAATGTTGTTAGATATTATTGAGGTGACATCGAACTTTTGAAATTAATGTCAACTTTGGACATATGATTTTTGTAAATTTACTCAATCTTCTAAGTATTCTAGGATACGTGGTTGTAGTAAGAGGATGATATTTAGTTCTCTCAAAGACATGCTAGACTTTGGAGTGATGTATACCAATAATGAACTATTGAGTTATATTTGTGATGCAATTTGGGCAAAGAGATAAAACTTTAAGAAAAGGCTCAAGAAGAGTGACATGTTGGTTAGGTAATGCAATAGTGTCATGGATGTGGACAAAGCAACCAACAATGGCTTGAAGCACAATTGAAGTTGAATAAACAAACATCCTAGAAGCGTTCTGTGAAGGTGTTTGGATGAAGATGTTGATTCAAAGACTCTCAAGTTATTTTGCAAACACCCATTTTATACTTGCACATTGTTCTCTTGTATATAGTTGTAATCATCTTGAGACTGCATATCCTTTATATATTAGGCATTACACTAAAGATAGAGGACTTGAATGAGGCTTCATTTTATATTATCTTTTTATTATGAATTCCTAGTATATTTTTTGTTCATCAAACCATTGCAAACTCTACATGCACCTAAAAAATAAGTAAGTACTAAGGACACATGTAATAATAGTAAGGAAAGATTTCCAATACTACTAGAGGATTTGGTACTATTAACGTTGCAAAAGAGATCCATGCTCATATACCATATGTCTATTTCTATAAAAAATCCCACACTCCGAAAAACCTTTGTATGACACTCACCTTACCATTGTCGGCATCATTGAAAGTTGTAAAAACGTTGATTTATTGATTGACGGTATAGAACCCACAATAAACCTACCATCATGCTTGAGCTACATTTCAAGTCTTCTATACTAAAACCATGTGATATAGGTGAAGCTAGTCAACTTGGATACAAGGTTATGTAGGTTGTGATCCGCGATCCTCATCATTGAACAAGGGAGTCGAAATGAATCTATCACTTTCATATAAATTGAAAGAGATTAGGAAGGTAAACAACAACCTCATAAACAAACGTACTAGGGAATTGCTACTTGCACATTGAAGATATCACACTCTAGCTACTGGATAAAAAGTAAAAGAAAATCCTAACATGGATTACAATTGTTTCGCATCCTCCCTCGTGAGTTCCCCAATATTGGACTTGCTTATTTATGATTTCTTGTAAAGAAACCATATAACGCATAATCAATCTCTCCATTGTGGCTGGATTTGTTTTTGCCTCATCACGGATCATACTACTAGACTTTGTGGGTCCCTTGCGAGTGTGTGTCAATGGATGACCAAACCTTAAGAAAAGTATAGTTTTGAAATCAATATAGCTTTCTTTCACCATAGAATTGATCTTCATGGATAATATCGTACTTGTGAGAAAAGGTCTTCACATCCTTGTTGTTTGATGTTTTAATCGCTTATTTCTGTTGGGAATATGGATCTGAATCGGGATGATTTGGACTACCAACTCAATCAAGACAAATTAAACAATAGATGAAACCACAAGACAGAAAATGAGAGTACACCAAAATTTTAATGTGGAAAACCCAAAATAAGGAAAAACCACGAAACCCCTTCAGGTTCAAAACAAGTTCACTATTTTTCTTAGTACAAACAAATACAACCTCTCTAGCTTTGACTAGAGGGATGTATATGCTAAGGCAGTAGCCTTGATTACAATTCCTCACCCAAATGGGTGGATAGAAAAGCTAACAAAAATGGAAACAAGGAAAAACATGAAACGAAGAAACCGGATGCAAAGTAGACAGGATAGTTGTTGTTCAATCATGGTTCTCTGATAGCACGAACAACCCCTCGTAGGTCTCTGTCTCCACTTTTGCACTTTGGTAGAAAGAAAGAAAGAAATATTAACGTCTTCTAAGGCCAAAATTGGCCCATGAGACAATTGGTTTACAACAAAATGAGTATTTATCCAATCATCATAACTAAAATAAAATAGAACTTAAGCTAAAATAGAACTAAAATAATGAGTAAAAATAGAACTTAAGCTAAAAGAGTTCTAATAGTGTACAAAATGTGGTATACTCGATAAAGGAAGTGTCTTTACACTAAGCCTAATTTTATTTCCATCCAAGCCTCTCGAAAAGAAGAGGGAGGTCAAAGGGTTTTGGTGTGGGTGTGACCCGTGGTCCCAATGTAGAGAGTGCCCTAGCCATGGCTTCTAGTCGGTGTAGCTCAGGTTCCCTTATTTTCATTATTGCTTCTACACCACGTCGAGTTGCTTTGAAACCCGACACCCGAGGACATCTGGTTTTTCTTTGGTTTTCTGCCTCATCAAGGGAAAGGCCGAGTGGTGCAAGTGTGTCAACATTCGTTGTCTCCCCCTGTTCCTGAAAAACTTCATTTGTTACACGTTGGTGAACATTAGCAACATTATTGTCAACATTTTGTAACATATTCTCTCTGTGTTGTTTTAGCTCTAGTATGTATTTGCCTAATTTCTTTATATCTAGAGTATCTAATAGTTCGGGGAGGGTGGGAGAGGAACCAAGTAGGTCTTGGTATTTTTCCCTTATCTCGGCGTAGGTTGGAAACTTGCATGTAAAGTGATACTCATCCTCTATCTCTATGTGGCATAACCTACATATCCTTTCCTCCCCAGGGACTCCATTAGTACGACCATTCTCAATCTCAAGTTGGTGAGATGATATTCTAAGTTGTCCAATGGCAACCCTTAGTGCATGTGGTAAGAATACATCTAGATATTTTGGCTGCATGATAAAACCTAACTTAGAGAAGTGCATGAAGTGTTCCTTATAGTACAACATTTTAGATGGGAGTGGCTCTAGTGGGGTGATCCATTTATACCGAGTGTAAATTTGCCATATTTCTTGGCATATTACTTTATTGTGGTCCTCATGAGAGATTAAAGTGTTATCAATTGTGTGGTTGTACCTAAGGGGAGGTAGGTTATTAATGTCTAGACCATTCACAAGAAGCCAACTCACCATCATGCCATACCATGAGCTAGTATAACCGGGCTCATACAGTGATCAAGAGGCCTTAAAGGCTTGATGAGATATTCTATCATGTGGTTGGCTATGTATCCTGTGAATAAAGACTACAAGTTGGAAAAGTGCCTCTACTAACATTGGGGTAACGTGAACTTATCCCTAATAATGTCATGTGGTACTGTTGATTTGCTTCGGAGTTAGCGTGATAACATCATCACCAATGGTCTCTCTAATTGCGTCCACATGAAAGATGGTAATCGTGGAGCCCAAACCGCTGATGCATACATGAGGGAGGGGGTCACTAATGAGTCAAAGAGCCACCCTTTAGTCCATGGCTCTTGAAAGTATGCTCGGTGGCATTGTCTCTCAAGTAGTGAGAGGGATGCATGTCCTCTTGTAAGTCTATCCTTCGTTGCCTATGTCATAAAAAATTTACATGACCGGACACTGAAAGTGACTCCGAGATAGACATATGATCCAACCACCTCAACTGGGCTATGGGAGATAGTTAGGTGACACTTAGCTCTAACTTGGGCCGATGTGTGGAAGATAAGGACTTTATTTTTCCCTAGATTCACTACCAATCCTTGTTGTGCACAAAAGTCATCTAAGGCATTAAGGTGCCTTTGTAGGTCGTGTTCGGATTCAGAGAGCAAAACTATGTCATCTGCATAGAGCAAGATACGAACCTGTGTATCCCCAAGGACTACTATGTTGCCTCCCTTACGAGCAATAAAATCTGTGATCTCATCAATGTAGATCCCAAAATTTGTCGGTGTAGAACACTCTTCCTCTTGCTCTCACTCTTTCGTTCTCTGTTTTTCTCTCACTCAGTTTTCTGTTTTTCTGTGTAAAAAATAGGTCACACTGTCTCCCTTTTTCTTTTCTCTGTTTTTCTCTTTTTGTCTTCTTGTAGTCCAACGTCTATATTTGTGTTCACACACACACACACACACACACACACAAAAGACACACACCCCAAAAAAACATACAAAAAGAAAAAGGCATACACACACACATATATAAATATAAACACAATTAATTATAACTTTTCTTATAATTTTCCTTAAGCTTATTCGGCATTCAACTGACTCAATGTTGTGGGCTCCACTTGAGTGGACAAGCCCCAACAATTCTCCCCCTCCGTCTCAAGTGGGGGGCACAACCAAGTTTGCCTTTTGTTTGCAAACTTCAAGCTTCTCCCTTGACAAACTTTTAGTCATCATGTCGGAGCCATTCTCATTGGTATGTATCTTCTCAATGTGCATTTTCTTTTCTTCAAGCAGATCTCTAATCCAATGGTATCTAACATCAATGTGCTTTGACTTAGAGTGAAAGGAATAATTCTTGCTTAAGTGGATAACACTTTGGCTATCACAATACAAAATGTACCTTTCTTGGGTCAGCCCCAACTCTTGTAGGAATTTTTTTAGCCATAACAATTCCTTACTAGGTACTGTGCCAGCAATATACTCGGCCTTCGTTGTGGATAATGCCACACATTTTTGCAATCTTGATTGCCAAGAGACCGCTCCCCTGACAAAGATCATTAGGTAACTAGATGTAGACTTTCTGGAGTCAACATCACCAGCCATATCAACATCTGTATATCCATCTAATATAGTTTGGTTCTCACTAAATTTTAGACAAACTCTTGAGGTACCCCTTAGATATCGCAAGATCCATTTCATTGCTTCCCAATGATCTTTTCCAGCGTTTGAGAGAAAACGGCTCACTACACCAACTACGTGAGCAATGTCCGGCCTCGTGCATACCATAGTATACATTAAACTACCGACTGCAGAGGCATATGGTATTTGTTTCATTCCTTCTTGCTCTTCATCACTCATAGGGCATTGAGCCGAGCTAAGTTTAAAGTGGCCCGCGAGTGGAGTGTTGACCGGCTTACTCTTAGCCATGTTGAATCTCTCAAGTACCTTCTCAATGTACTTTTCTTGAGACAACCAAAGTCTTTTGCTTGCCCTGTCCCTGATTATCTTCATCCCAAGGATTTGCTTGGCTGGTCCCAAGTCTTTCATGGCAAAAGATTTGCTGAGTTCCTTTTTCAGCTTCTCAAATCTTCTTGGTGTCTTGACCAACGATCAACATATCATCAATATATAAGAGCAAAATGACAAAATCCCCATATGGAAATTTCTTAACAAACACATAATGGTTTGTATTTGTTCTATTATACCCATGGTTCAACATAAAGGAGCCAAACTTTTTGTACCAAAGTCTTGGAGCTTGTTTTAGGCTGTACAAGCTCTTCTTTAATTTGCATACCAGGTTTTCCTTACCTTTGACTCCAAACCCTTCGGGTTGATCCATGTAAATTTCTTCTTCCAAATCTCCATGGAGGAAGGTGGTTTTTACATCGAGTTGCTCGATTTCTAGGTCGAGACTGGCTACGATCCTAAGTACAACTATGATTGAGAACATCTTCACCACTGGTGAGAAAATCTCCTCGAAATCAATTCCCTTTTTCTAGTTGAACCCCTTCACAACCAATCTTGCCTTGTATCTTGGCTGTGGGCAATGTTCCTTAGTCTTGAGCCTGTAAACCCATTTGTTTTTCAACGCTCTCTTGCCCTTAGGCAACTTTACAAGATCATAAGTGTGATTGTCTTGCAAAGACTTCATCTCATCATTCATGGCATCAAGCCATTCCTCCTTATGATAATTTGCCATAACTTCTCTAAATCTTTCTGGCTATCCTTCATCTAAAAGCATCACATATTCATGTGGGATGTATCTAGTAGAAGGTCTTCTTTGTCTCATAGACATTCTAACCTCTTCCTCTTCCGGAGGAGTTGTTGAAATGTCACCTAGAGTATGATGGTCATGATTCTACCCATCATCATTGTTGGCTGCATCATTAACTGTATCATCATACTCCTCGATATCTCCCCCATGACCTTATGTGTCTAGGGCAAGCATTGCGTGTTCGGTGACTGAAAAATCAGGGGTGAGATCCGACATTTCATTCGGCTCCATATCTTGTAAGGTCTGATACTCAAGGAATACCACACCCTTGCTTCTAATGACCTTCTTCTCTATTGGATCATAAAGTCTATAGCAGAATTCCTCATGGCTGTATCCCAAGAATATGCATGGTTTGCATTTGTCATCAAGCTTGGATCTTTCATCTTTTGGGATGTGAACGTAGGCCCTACAGCCAAACACTCTGAAGTGTTTGTATGACACATCTTTACTTGTCCAAACCCTCTCGGGAACATCGCCATCCAAGGGGGTTGACGGAGACAGGTTTATGAGGTCAATTGCAGTCCTCATTGCTTCACCCCAAAAGGATTTAGGCAATTTTGAGTGGGATAACATACATCTTATCGGCTCGTAAATTGTCCTATTCGTCCTCTCACACACCATTGTGCTGAGGTGTTTTCAGGACACTTCTCTCTAGTCTAATACCATGCTCACGACAGTATTCCTCAAATCGTCCCTGATATTCACCACCGTTATTTGCACAGATACATTTTAGCTTTCTTCCAGTTTCTCTTTCCACACTTACATGAAAGTTCCTAAAGATTTCAAACACTTGATCTTTAGTCTTTGTAAAAAGTAACGTGCGGAAGCAAGTATGAAGACCGAATAGAAGGAAGAAAAATCAGGTTTAATGGAGAGCTTGAGCTTACGCAGTATACGCGGGAGAGACAGAGAGAGAGAGAGAGAGAAAATACAAGAACTATATTCAACAAAAGATCTCAATTCACTACTCTATACATATGTGTGTTCCATGAACACTTTTATACAAGTCCTCGAAGGACTGACCGAAGTACTGACCGTACTTCAATGCTCTTTAAGAGCTCCTACACTAACTCCCAAATATATTCCTCACGGAATATCTTTCCTAACGGCCTCCCGGTTTACGCACTCGGCCTAACCGATCGGTCCCAACCGATCCGGTCCTCGGCTTCTTCAGCCGATCCGGTAGATGTTGAGCTTGTCTCTCAACACTCCTCCTCAAGCTCAACTCGAGGCTCATCGGGATCCTCGGGCTCACAGCTCCGGTTCCTCCTGGCTTCACGCCTCGCTCGCGCTCCTCGACCTGTTCGACTCCGTGCGCTTCGACCCTTCCGGTCGGCTTGTCTGCTCATGCGGCCCTTATCAGCTCTTTTGCTATTGTGGTGTTGACGCTTCTCTTGCTGCCTTTTCTTCCGCTTGGGCCTCGGTTGATTCAGCGTATCGGAATCAAACATCCGAACCGACTCGGCTACCTCCGATCGGTTTTCGCTCCCGTCCGAGTTGGCTGTCTCCAACTCGTCTTCGGTCTTCTCGCCCTTGGTGGCGTCATCTTCCCCATGCGTGGTTGGCTTCGGCTCTCTCCTTCGGCTGCTCCCCTTTTGTCCGCTTTCGGACTTTTCCGCGGGTCCTCCCTCGGCTTCTTCAACCGATCCGAAGTCGAACTCGACAATCGAGTCAACAGTCGAGTCAACCGACTCGGTGTCGCGGCCTCCGCTCCTTTCCTGCTGCTTTGCTTGGTCGTTCAGGACTGTTCTCCCCCTCAAGTTTGGCATGTCGAGGTGACACACTCCGAGCGCACCGGAGAATTGCCGCAACTTGTCCAGACCAAGGGGCTTAGTGAAGATGTCGGCAGTCTGCCGATCCGTCGGAACGTACTAAAGTTTGACCTCACCGGAAAGGACACGCTCACGGACGAAATGGTAGTGCACCTCAATGTGCTTGGTCTGTGCGTGGAAAACGGGGTTTTTCGCGAGCTGGATGCTGCTGAGGTTGTCGCAGTAGATCGTTGTCGGATCTGACACCTCCTCTTGCAGGTCCTTAAGTAGCCGCTTCAACCATATGGCTTCGCATGTCGCGACAGCCGCTCCTCAGTACTCAGCTTCGGTGCTCGACAGTGCAACTGTCGGCTGCTTCTTATTGCTCCACGCGATCGCGGCACTCCCGAGGGAGAACGTGTATCCGGACGTGGATCGGCGATCGACGGTGTTGTCAGCCTAGTCAGCATCGGTGTAGCCGACTAACTGCGCGGCTGCACCGGTCCGATATAGCAGTCCCCGGTCCTTAGTGCTGTTGACATACTGAAGTATGCGTTGCGCACACTGAAGGTGTTCCTCGGTAGGTCGCGCCATGAACTGACTGATCACTCCAACCGGATAATTGAGGTCGGGTCGGATGATGGTCAAGTATATGAGGCTTCCGACAATTTGTCGGAACCTCGTCGGGTCGCATACCGTTCTCGAATCGGGACGAAGCTTGACGGTTCTGTCCAGAGGAGTCGAGACTGACTTACAGTCGGCCATCCCGAATTTGAAGAGCATACTCAACACGTAGTGACGTTGGCTGATCAATATGCCTTCGGGGGTACGGATCACTTCGATCCCGAGGAAGTAATGAAGGTCCCCCAGATCCTTCATGTCGAATGATGCCGCAAGCTGGAGCTTCACGCGGTCGATTTCACGTAGGTCGGAGCCGGTGATGACCAAGTCATCAACATATAATAAAATACTAACCGGTCTGAGTCGACCTTTTTGGATGAACAGGGAAGAGTCCGATTTTGACGTGACGAAGCCCATCCGACGCAGTTGTTGCGTGATCTTCGCGTTCCAGACATGCGGGGCTTACTTCAGTCCGTAAAGGGACTTCTTCAGTCGGCATACTGCCGAGGAGTTCGTTCCAGAGTGAAATCTAGGGGGCTGTACCATGTACACCTGTTCCTCAAGGTCACCTTGCAGGAACGCATTCTTTACATCCATCTGATGTAAGTGCCACCCCTTCACCGCAGCTACTGCGAGCAAAACACGGACGGTCGTCATTTTCGCGACCGGCGCAAACGTCTCATCGTAGTCGATGCCGTGTTTCTGCGCGTAGCCCTTTGCCACTAGCCGAGCCTTGTATTGGTTGACTGAGCCATCGGTGTTGTACTTGACCTTGTACACCCACCTACACCCGATCGGTTTTACCCCTTTTGGTGCGTCAACCAGGTCCCATGTCTCGTTCTCCGCCAATGCGTGCATCTCTTCCTCCATCGCGGCACGCCAATTCGCGTCTTTAGCCGCTTCTGCGTAGCTCTCCGGTCACGCACTTCCGCTACACGGGTCATGTACGCATAATGATGCACCATGTACTCGTTGTATCCGAACCGCAAACCAAGATTCTTTTGGCGGGTAGATCGACATAATCTCACATTAGCTGATGTCGAGGCCTTCTCGGTCAATGCGGTCTTCACCTTTAAAGACCCGTCACTGGTTCCCTCGGAGTCGGACTCGCGTCGGTCTGACTCGTTCCTATCCGTGCCGGAATCCGACACCTTCTTCTTGCCTTTCTCTTTGCGCGTAAGCCGTCTCCTCGGCTTCCTGCACGGGGAATGCACGCCGAGTCTCCACTATTCGCCGGCTCTTCATCGGACTGGTCGTACCGACTCAGTCGTCCAATCGGTCCACTTAAAAGGAGTGAAATCGGACTCTCTTCGCGGGTCTCGATTTCGGGCTCATCCGGAGGCATCTCGGCCTCGCTGACCTCATCGTCAGAGCTCGGATTGGAGTTGGGGTTCGGAGTCGGGGGCTGGTACCAGGACGCGGACTCGTCAAACACAACGTCGCGGCTAACACGCGCTTGTTTGGTGCGAGGGTTATAGCACTTATAACCCTTCTGCTCGTCCGAGTAACCAACCAAGATGCATTTCTCGGTCTTTGTGTCCAGCTTCCTCCTTTTCTCCTTCGGTACATGCACATACGCAATGCTACCGAACACCCTCAAGTGTCGCAAGTTCGGCTTCGTTCAGAAATACAGCTCGTGCGCCGACACTTTGTCTCCGATCCGGTTCTGGATGTATACCGCGGTCCTTACCGCCTCGGCCCAGTAGAGCTTGGGCAAGATCTTCTCCTCCAACATTGCCCGTGCCGCTTCCACAACTGACCGATTCTTCCTCTCAGCCACACCGTTCTGCTCTGGCGTGTATCTACAACTGAATTCGCGCCGAATTCCCATTTGTTGTAGATAACCGTTGAATTGACCAGAAAAGTACTCTTTCCCGCCATCCGACCGCAGGCACTTGATCTTTCGTCCTGTTTCCGTTTCCACGAACCCTTTGAGGTCCCGGAAACAGTTGAAGACTTCGCTCTTCCTCTCAATGAGGTAGATCCACGTGTGCCGCGTGTGGTCGTCGATGAAGGAGACGAAATATTGGCTCCCGCCAAGACTAACGTTTTGTGCCGGCCCCGGTTTTGCTCGTTGGGGAAAGGAAGTCGGTGTTGCTTCCTGAGCTGGCAGGCTTCACAAATTGTGCCTTTCGGCCACTAAATTTGGGCAATCTGAACACTACCTATTTCGATTGCAGATCTTGAAGCCGCTGGTAGTTGACGTGGCCTATCTGCTTGTGCCACAAGTCGATGTCCGACTCGGTTTTTCTTCCCTTCGCGAACATTGCGGTGCCGCCGTCAGTGGAGTCGAGGATGAACATCCTCCCGTCTCTGCGCCCTTGCGCAATCACACGGCCTTCTTCCTCAATGAAGCACCCGAGGTGTGTAAACCGAACCTCCATCCCTTGGTCGACGATCTGTCCGACCGAGACCAAGTTCTTCGTGATTGTCGGAACGTGCATCACGTTCATGAGTTTCCCTTTCTGCCCGACATGGCTAAGGGGAACTTCTCCGACATTCGTGATCGGATGCGGAGTGTCGTCTCCAGTTGCGACTACTCCAGGTTGTATCGGTTTTTCAAGGTACGAGAACCACTCCTTATGGCTCGTCATGTGGTTTGACGCGCCAGAGTCTACGTACCACACTTCGTCCGATCTCGGGGTGATCCGTTTCATTGACTTTGCTTCGTGTCTTGTCACGAAGGCAGACCCTTCTCTGGCTCTCCCGGAGTCTTCGGCGTAGTGTGATCGCTGCTGATTTCCTTTGTCGGTATGTCCGGAGCCGTTTCCGGAACCGGTTCTCTCCGATTCGGCACGCTTCTTCCAGCACTCACTTTCCCTGTGGCCTTTCTTGCCACAGTACCAGCACTCCGCGATGGCCTTCCCTTGCCGGTTCTCATCGCTTCGACTCCCCTTGTTTCCGGAGGGTCCGGAGTTGCTGTCGGCATCACTTCGGTGCCTTCTTCCTTGATCTCGTTGGCCGCCTCTATTGCGCGCCGACTCGCCTCGTCCTCCACGTCCACGGGGCCTATCTCCCTCCGTGTACAACATTCTGCTGTCGGTGTGCGTGCTTGTAGACGCACCCGCGTGGTTCTCCTCTACTAGGAGCATTGACTGTAAGTCGAAAAAGGACGGCATATTCTCCCGGGTACACACAGCCGTCTGGAATGCTCCGAACTTCGACGCCAAACCTCCGAGACAGATCTGGACCATCTCACTCTCCTCGATGTTCACCTCTATGGAGGCGAGGGAGTCGTAGATATCCTTGATCTTCGAGGTATAGTCCGCCACCGACAAGTCGTGTTGTTGTAGGTTGCTCAACTCATGTCGGAGCTGAAGCTTCCTGGCTGTGGTTCTCGCGGCGAAGATCTTCTTCAGATTTTCCCACGCACCCTTTAGCGTCTTTGCATCTCGAACATAGCTCAATAGTTGTTCGCCCACACACGACGCGAAGCAGTATAATACCCTGCTCGCCGATTGCTCCCACGACGGGAAGTCTCTGTGTGTCGATTCGGGTGCCGCGTCATTAGCTCCTTCGACATAACTCCAGTAGCTGTGCCCGAGCAGGTACTGGTGCATCTTGTAAGACCAAGACGCGTAGTTGGTTCTGTCGAGCTTCTCTGTTGGAAGCGAGCTCGCCATGCCTCTATCCATCGTTCTTCTTGTTCTTCTTCGTCTAGCCGTGTCGGCTGCAGAGAGGTTCTCAACCCTCGCGCTCTGATACCATGTAAAAAGTAACGTGCAGAAGCAAGTATGAAGACCGAACAGAAGGAAGAAAACTCAGGTTTAATGGAGAGCTTGAGCTTACGTAGTATACGCGGGAGAGACAGAGAGAGAGAGAGAGAGAAAATACAAGAACTATATTCAACAAAAGATCTCAATTCACTACTCTATACATATGTGTGTTCCATGAACACTTTTATACAAGTCCTCGAAGGACTGACCGAAGTACTGACCGTACTTCAATGCTCTTTAAGAGCTCCTACACTAACTCCCAAATATATTCCTCACGGAATATCTTTCCTAACGGCCTCTCGGTTTACGCACTCGGCCTAACCGATCGGTCCCAACCGATCCGGTCCTCGGCTTCTTCAGCCGATCCGGCCGATGTTGAGCTTGTCTCTCAACAGTCTTTAATGCAAAGCACCACAACTTCTTCGAGAAGTCATCGATAAATGTGGTAAAGTACAATGCTCCCCCAAGAGTTCTATCTTTCATATAGCAGAAGTTTGTGTGCACCAATTCCAATGGCTGAAATTTTCTTTTGGGGGGCAGATGCTGAAAGGCTACTCTGTGTTGTTTGCCAGCCAAGCAATCAACACAAGTTTCCAAGTGCATACCTTTTATGTCCGGTAGGATGTTCGTCCTTGCTAGAACATTGAGTCCCTTTTGACTCATGTGCCCAAGTCTCTTATGCCATAGCTCAATCGAGGCATCCTTGTTGGCTACATTTACCTCTCCGCTGGACACCACAACATGAAGTACATAGAGGGAATTTTGTTTTAAACATTTTGCTAATATTAGCGAGCCTTTGATGAGCTTCCATTTTCCATCACCAAAGGAGTTTGTGTAACCCTCATCATCAAGCTTACCGGCTGAAATAATATTCAGCCGAATGTGTGGTACATGCCTAACATCATTTAATACTAGTTTGCAACCCATGTCCGTGGTTAGAATTATATGTGCTATGCCAACAGCCTCAGTCACGCCGTGGTTAGCCATTTTGACTTTACCAAAGTCACCACCGACATATGACGAGAACATTTCCCGATCTGGGGTAATGTGGTACGAGGCTCCTGAATCAATAATCCAATTGGTTTCTTGGGATGCTAAACTAACACAAGCATCATAACACGCGATGATGATATGACCATCACATGTGGTTGTCATGGAATCATTTTTCTTGTTGTCAGTAGTTCCACCCTTTTGGTCCCTCTTTTTCTTCCTACAATCTCTTTCGTAGTGGTTTGGACCACCACAATAATGACATTGTGAAGTCTTTCTTAGAGTCTTTCCTATTTCTAGATTTAGACCTCCCCTTAGAATTATTTCTGTGATTTTGTGGACCCCTATCATGGTTTCTTACTCTAGAGGAGTTGTTTTCTATGATTAAGGCTCTATGGTCAAAGTTGGACTCATGCTCCTTTCGTCGTGCTTCTTCATGTAGAAGACTCGACTTAAGCATGTCCAATGTTAGGTCCTTTTGTTGCGTTGTAGTCCCAAGCATCACAACAAGGGTTTCCCAACTATCTGGGAGAGAGCCTAACAATAACAAGGTCAACACCTCATTTGCTAGAGGTATGTATATCTAGAGAGACAGTTTGACTTATAAGTCCTTGAAACGTATTAAGACACTCTGCCATACTAGAGCCATCTTGATACCTAAGTCTTACAAGTTTCCTAAACACAGAGACTCTATTCAAAGCATTTTTGGTCTGAAACATACTCTCAATTTTTCTCCATAACTTGCTTGCTTTGGTTTCATCATAGAAATTGTTATATAGACTCATGTGTATGAAACATCGGATGTATGCAGATGTCTTTAGATGAATGACATCCCAAGTTAATGTATCTATGTTCTCGGGTTTGCTTGTACCATGTAGTACGGGCAACCACATGTCCTTACATACCAACATGTCCCTCATTTTGGACTTCCAAATGGGGTAGTTGGATCTCGTTAGTTTAATCATCCCGCCTAATGATTCATCCATATTCCAAGTCTTTGCGGAGGGTATGAACCTCGCTCTGATACCACTTATTGGGAATATGGATCCGAATCGGGATGATTTGAACTACCAACTCAATCAAGAAAAATTAAAAAATAGATGAAACCACAAGACAGAAAATGAGAGTACACATGGAAAACCCAAAATAGGGAAAAACCATGGAACCCCTTCGGGTTCAAAACAAGTTCACTATTTTTCTTAGTACAAACGAATACAACCTCTCTAGCTTTGACTAGAGGGACGTACCTGCTAAGGCAGTAGCCTTGATTACAAATCCTCACTCAACTGGGTGGATAGAAAAACTAACAAAAATGGAAACAAGGAAAAACATGAAATGAAGAAACCTGATGCAATGTACACATGATAGTTGTTGTTCAATTGTGGTTCTCTAATAGCACAAACAACCCCTCATTGGTCTCTATCTCCACTTTTGCACTTTGGTAGAACACTCTTCCTCTTGCTCTCACTCTTTCGTTCTCTGTTTTTCTCTCACTCCATTTTCTGTTTTTCTGTGTAAAAAATAGGTCACGATGTCTCCCTTTTTCTTTTCTCTGTTTTTCTCTTTTTTCTTCTTGTAGTCCAACGTCTATATCTGTGTTCACACACACACACACACACACACACACACACACACACACACACACAAAACATACAAAAAGAAAAAGGCATACATACACACACATATATATAAATACAACTAATTATAACTTTTCTTATAATTTTCCTTAAGCCTATTCGGTGTTCAGCCGACTCAATGTTGTGGGCTCCACTTGAGTGGGCAAGCCCCAACAATTTCAACATCATCGTGCTCTCACCCATTTTCCCATTTCAAGTTGTAAAAGAAATAGGCAACGGCATTCCACATGTGATGATTTAGTTGCTTCTCTCAACCTCATGTCAGTTTTTGTTAAATCAAAGGAATGCGAAACAAGGTTAATATGATACTAAGATTGTAAATTAACTAAATTGTTAAAGCATGATAATAGAGTTTCATAAGATATAGACCATAACTGTCAGGAATAGTACTAAAGCAGAGATGGAATTAGTACTAAGAAGAGTAGTACTATTAGTACTAAGAGGACATGACTGCGTAAGATTCCTGAGAGAGGAAGTGAGAAGAGGAGAGAGAGAGAGAAAGATGATGACATCAACTAATATATTATGTGAAAAGATAAGTACAAAGCGGTTGAGAGGCTTAAGACTGGTGTTGAACCAATTTGGTTCAACATAATGCCTAGTGCCTTTTTTTATAGTGTTGTCAGGAGTAATCCTGAAACTTCTAGAATGTTCCAGAGAAATCTGGAATATACATTACTTTCTTATAATAAAACATAAATGAAAATAATATCCTATGAATTACAATAGATGGTGTGATGGTTAAGAGCTCGACCCATATACCATAAGGTCATGGGTTTGAGTCTTGCCATATCATGACACTATCTCCCCCTTAAAGACGACGAGTGGAACGAGTCGACGCTGACTGCGGACCGGGTTTGTCCGGATACTTTCGGTGAAAATTAGCAAGCAGATCCTGAGCATTGGCAACATGCTCGACGGGTTCCCAAGTGCGTTCGATCGGACTATAACCAACCCAATCGACCAAATAATAAAGTTTGTTGCGAATAAGTTTGGAATTGAGGATGGCAGCAACTTCATACTCCGGGCCGGCGTCCAACTCCAACGGGGGCGGCGGTGGTGTAACACGATTGGGAATGGTGTTTGCTTTATAAGGTTCAAGAAGGCCGTGTATCCGTAGCTATGCAGAGACGGAGAGAAATAGATATATACAACTGAAAGGTGAGGGACTACGCGGAGGGAGGGCATCCACATAGCTCTAAATCATAGGATCAAATTCCAGAGTGGGAGATCAAGGCGGAATGTGACATCATTAACTTTACCCGTAATACGGAAAGGACCGAGTTGTCGATAATCCAACTTGTCGCACGGTCGAGTAGTCTTGATGTGACGATGTAAGAGCCATACTCGATCTCCGATGGCAAAAGAGGAGGGAAGCCGATGACGATCTGCGTAAGTCTTCTGTGTCTGTTGAGCATGACGAAGATGAGTCGAGAGATCTGTCTGGATCTTGCGTAGTCTCTCCAAATGATCCTCGGCACGAGGATTGGTAGGTAGCTCAGGGGTGTCAATCACCGACCAGCGAGGATGAGAACCGGTATAAGCGTAGAATGGGGAGACTCGAGTCGAGGAGTGAACAACATTATTATACGCAAACTCCGCAAAGTGGAGAATCTCGGCCCAATCGTCCTGTTGATAACTCAGGAAACACTAGAGATATTGCTCCAGCGTTTGGTTTGTTCGTTCTGTCTGCCCATCAGTCTAAGGATGGTAGCCGGAGGAGAGGTTGCAAGAGACCTTGAGCATCTTGAAGAGATGCTGCCAAAATTTGGAGACAAATTGCGGTCCTCGGTCACTGATGATACTGTCTGGGAGGCCATGATGCCGAAATACCTCACGCATGACTAGGGCGACGGTTTCCTCGCTAGTGATGGCCTTAGTACACGGAACAAAATGTGCCATCTTCGTATATCGATCGGCGATGGTTAAGATAGCATCGAACCCCTGTGAGACCGGCAGATCTGTGATAAAATCAAGACAAATAGACTGCCACGGCTTACTTGGAATCGGTAAGGGTTCCAACAAGCCATATGGATGGTGTCGTGGCATCTTTGCTCAACAGCAAGCATCACAGGTTCGAACGTAGTCGTCGACAAAACGGCGCATGTGGGGCCACCAAAAAGATCGCTGCACTAGCTCCAACGTCTTAGTACTACCGAAATGTCCCGCCGTATGGGTGTCGTGACAATGCTGGACGATGTGAAGGCGACAGGAGCAATCGGGGACATATACGTGCTTTTTAAAGAATAACAAACCATCATGATATTCGAATTGTCGGTAGTCAATACCTGGTTGTTGAGACTGAGAATAGGATGCCCGAGAAGTATCAATGTGCGCCAGGATGTCTTGAGCAAAACTATCCGTCTTCAAGTTTGCACGTATGTCATCGGGAATCCGTGAATCCATCGGGGTGTGAAAAATCCGCGTCGTGTGCAATCGTGTTGGTCCCAAGATTACTTGCTTTTGATTATCAAATGTTGGATCACCAGGACGAGGTGCAAGATATGAACGCCGTGATAGTGCATCTGCTTTTCCTTTCTGCTTCCCCGGTCGATATGTGATTTTGAAGTCGAAACGCGTGAGGAATTGCGCCCACCGAGCTTGCCGTCGATTTAGTACACGAGCGTTCTAGAAGTACGCAAGATTTTTATGATCACTAAAGACAACAACCTGATGTGGAGAGCCCTCTAAGAAATGCCGCCATTGCACAAATGAATCCACAATGGCTAATAACTCCTTGTCATGTATTTCGTAGTTGATTTCCGCAACATCGAATTTGCGCGAATGGAAAGCCACCGGATGCAACTCTTCTTTATCTCCTTGTTGAGAAAGGATGCTACCGAGGGCGAAATCCGAAGCATCGGCCTCCATGATGAATGGTTTGCGAGTATCCACATGAGCTAGAATAGGTGCTGATGTAAAGGCTTTCTTAAGATGCCGAAAAGCCATATCTGCTTCAATGGACCAAAGAAATGCTTGGCCCTTCTTCGTAAGTTGTGTGAGGGGTAGGATAATCTTCGAGTAATCCTGTATAAACTTACGGTAGAAGTTAGCAAAACCTAGAAAACATTGTACATCTCGTACCGATCGTGGAATTTGCCACTCTAGTACAGTTTGGACTTTAGCTGGATCCATGGCGATGCCCTTTGAGGAGATGACGTAGCCTAGAAATTCCACTTGCTTGCAGTCAAAGCTACATTTTTCTAGCTTGGCATAAAGACCATTCTCGCGGAGTCGCTTTAGTACTAATAGTACATGAGAATCGTGCTCTTGCTGGGTCTTTGAATAAATCAATAGATCATCAAGATAGATGATCAAACATATATCCAAGAGGTCTCTGAATATATCATTTGCCATGTGTTGGAAGACTGCGGGTGCGTTGGTTAGGCCGAACGGCATAACAGTATACTCGAAATGCCCATACCGCGTGCGAAAGGCGGTCTTCCATTCATCTCCCGGTCGGATCCGCACGAGGTTATACGCTCCTCGTAGATCGATTTTGGTAAAAAACTTGGCACCATTAACTCGCTCTAAAAGACTTGATATAAGAGGAAGTGCATACCTATTCCGGATGGTGACCTTATTCAATCCGCGGTAATCAACGACGAGACGAAGTGAGCCATCTTTCTTCTTGACAAAGAAGATGGGTGCACTGGTCGGAGATTTTGAATGACGGATGAACCCGCTTGCCAAGTTCTCCTTTATGTAGGCTCGAAGGACTTCTAACTCAGTGGGTGACAAGTTGTAAATTGGTCCCCATGGTGGCTCGGTTCCTGGTTGTAAATCGATGGGACAGTCATAGGGACGGTGATGAGGAAGGGTACCGGCTTTTACCTTGTCAAATACATCGGCATAAGGATGATATTTTGCCAGAAGTTGTATTGAGGAGTCCTTCTTAATAGTGCTGGAAGGGTGTACTGATATTGCAAATAGGAACATTGCCTCCTTGTGTCCTTCTTCGCGTAATTGATGGAGTGAAATGGTCGAAACTCGGTGAGTAGATTCTTGGGGTGGTCGATATCGGACTTCTCTTGTCCTCCAATCTATGGCTGGATTATGTAATTCAAACCAAGGTAATCCTAGGACAATGGGATGCTCTGGACTACTAATTATATTAAATGATATTACACACACAAAACTACCTAGGACAACTTGAATGGGTTCTGATTCTTCTACAATATTCCCGGAAGCAATGGGATGACTATCAATGACTACTACAGATGCGGGACAAGGAAGTTTTCTTAAGGATATCTGAGAAGCTTGGGCAAAATTTCGATCCATGAAACAGGAATTAGCTCCGGAATCTAAGAGTGCTACGACGGGTACTGGGGGAGTACTTTTAGTACTAACAATGACTTGGGCTAGGAACACATTGCTAACTTGCTTGGAAGGAATGGAACCACTAATGGGCTGTACAGATCTAGGGCTGTTGTCCAACCAAACGGCTCCTATTTTGGCTGGACTCAATCGTTTAACTCTTCATCTAATTGACTAAGGATTTCAAATTTGTTTGAGATACTTGGGCTATTAGTACTATGAATACTATCTGACACTCTATTAGTACTATTAATACTATCAAACACTCCGAAGGGAAGAATTGACTCGGGTTTAGTACAAGCGACGATTTGATTTACTTGTCTTCTTGGCCTATGGGGAAAATTGATGGCAATATGCCTTGGTCCACCGCAATAAAGACATAATCGATTGGCACGTCGTCGTTGCTTTTCTTCTTCCGATAACGGGCCGCGTCGACGCATGGTGTCGATCTCCATCGGTGTCGGAATATTGGCTTGGGGTACATCGCGTGCAAACGGTTTAGCCATGACTAAGGCAACAAACTTTTCTTTTAGGCACTGTAACTTGGAGAAAACGGATTGATATTCTTGGGCGCTAACAGTAGCCATAGTATAGGGAAAAGGGTAGGAGGATGAGGGAGAACGACAAGTAGGCTGGAGGAAAGGAAGAAATTGGTTCAAACTGTCAGGAATAGTACTAAAGCAGAGATGGAATTAGTACTAAGAAGAGTAGTACTATTAGTACTAAGAGGACAGGACTGCGTAAGATTCTCGAGAGAGGAAGTGAGAAGAGGAGAGAGAGAGAGAGAGAAAGATGATGACATCAACTAATATATTATGTGAAAAGATAAGTACAAAGCGGCTGAGAGGCTTAAGACTGGCGTTGAACCAATTTGGTTCAACATAATGCCTAGTGCCTTTTTTTATAGTGTTGTCAGGAGTAATCCTGAAACTTCTAGAATGTTCCAGAGAAATCTGGAATATACATTACTTTCTTATAATAAAACATAAATGAAAATAATATCCTATGAATTACAATAGATGGTGTGATGGTTAAGAGCTCGACCCATATACCATAAGGTCATGGGTTCGAGTCTTGCCATATCATGACAATAATAGACTTTTCATTCTGATTCTCTCAAAGGTATAAGCTTCATCTTTTATGCCGCCTCTTCTTTCTTGTATGTTGCCAGGTGTTGTCCGCCGGAATAGTAACCGATGGACAGGAGCGCAGAAGTATAGAATATAGTAAAAACGTAATGCATGTAAATGGTTCACGCGGGAAGCGTGAACGGCTAAAAGACCGGTGTATATAAAGGGCAAAAATCCTCTGATAGAGGTAGCGTGTAATTTTGAATGTAAAACGCGTATCGTAATAGAGTTCTATCTTCTCTGATCCCTGTGCGTATCTGTGGTTAATCTACTGTGTGTTTGTGATTCTTGGTGGCGTAGCGTAGTCGTAAGAGCGTAGGTGTGAGTGACAGTGTGGTTGCTGGTCCACTGTCTAAGGAGTTCGGTTGTAGCCGTCTCCCTTATATGCTACTAGGATACGGGAGGTATCCCATTAAGTATTACGCTACGACGGTACAATTCGTTGCAACACAGTCACTTTGAGGTCTAGGTCGAAGGACTGACTGTAGACCGTGTTCCTAATCGGTAACACTTTTGGCATGCTTGGTGATCTGTACCTTCTCATGCGCACGGCAGAAACCTTGCCTCAGTGACCTCAGTGATACTTGTCAGGACCACAAAGACGATTTCTTGCTCCCCAAATACCTCGGCGAAAAGCAGGAAGCGCGCTCACCACATAAGCACTATGGTCTTTCCCTGCCCGCCGTAGCATCCAACATGACCTTCTCTTATACCCGGTTGAACGACGAAACCGACGAAACCAACGCCACAACCCACATTCGACTATTCCTGAATGTCTGGAATGCAAACCACATGGCGCAGAGCCTTTCCAAAGGAGTAGCGCACCAGTCCAAAATGACAGAGTTTGGATTAACCTTGGATGGGAGAGCGGCGTTTTGGCATTCACAGATGGATCTGCCAGCAATCACGACCTTCGACTAGCTGCAGTCGGCCTTTCTGCGTTTTTTTCATCGGAGGGTGCTGCAACGTGAAATCCTCGGGCAATTTTACACAATTAAACAGTTGCTGGCTGAGACAGTAGCGGATTTCAGTTTACACTTCCAAAATCTACGATGGAAATTAGAACCGGGCCCGACGGAGGACGAGGCTCGGGAGACATTTCTGGCAGCTTTACGATGACCGATACAGACGACGCTCAACTACAATAGCGTGAAAGGAGAAATGGCCGACATGGTCATAGAACGAGCGCTACAGCTCGAGCTGGACGAAGAAGAGGAAAGGTTTTCCATGTCCTCATTATGACAAGTGTTACCTCAGGATGAGGAACGACATTTTCGCTAGGCAATCCAGTGCATGATTTGCTTAAATTTGGGGCATTCCATAGTCGAATGCAACATGCGAATCCACTGCCCAATCTGTCACTCGAAAGCTCACACGGTTGAGCAGTGCGAGTACAATATGTTGAATAGATCCACGCCCATAGTACGAAGCGTGGAAACACAGCGTCCCCCCTTGCTGTAATGAGCAAAGGCGCCAAGAAGAACGACCCCGATATACGGATCAGAACCCACGCGATGACCGGCACTACCGGAATCGCTGGAATAACAACGATTACGAGGAAGAAGAGCCGGAGGATGAAGACTACCGAGCCAACCACCGATATAATAAAGGAGGCCGACGCTACGAAAATTACCATCCGACGAACAAACGGTGCAGCTTCAATGCGCCTCGCGGGAAACATCGTCAGTATCGGGACCAACGACGGTACGACGAAAGTTCGGACGATGATCGGCACCAGGAACCGCGCCGGGACGAATAATAACCACCGCGTACGCTCAGAAGAATGAATCAGGACCAGGAGGAGCAAGTCACACCCGAGGATTGGCATGCACCACCAATGGCTGAGAAAGGCGAATCTAGCGTCCTCTGTTTTGTTTGCCAACAACCAGGACATTATGCCACACGATGTCCACTACGCAAAGGCAAGGGGCCCGCCGTCAATACGATTATGGCAGAAGTTCAGCAAGTCACAACACGACAGCAAACAAAAAACGCTGATTGGGCCACACAAGATGATATACATCAGACGGTGCAAGCATGGGAAGAAAAAGCGAACGCAGCAAATACGGAACACATGCGGAAGGAGTCCACGAACAATGTGGAGCCTTTGGCGGAAGATGTAATATCTTCGGATCCCTTATGGCAAGCATTGGAAGGCCACGAGATAACATTGACCATGGAGAAGCTACTTCAACTAGTCCCACGGTTCCGCCAGGCCGTGGAGGATCGCATAATGGGCCGACCTGGGGTAAACGTCTCCGCCAATTTTACGGACATCAATGCCGGACCATCAGTGGTGGATCACCACAATCCGGCTATTAAGTTGATATTACACGGTCAGGAAATCACAGGATGCGTAATCAACGGCGGCTCTGGCATCAATGTAATTAGCGCGAAGACATGCGAACAATTGGGAATTTCAGAATGGGAAGCTTGCCCGTTTTGGCTTCGCATGGTGGATACCCGCTCAATACGGCCTTTAGGCTTAATACGCAAGTTAGGAATTATCATTGGAGGACATCGTTTCGACGTCTCACGCCCTAGGAGCGTATCCTATGCTGCTTGGCAGACCGTGGCTTCGTTCAACGAATATCAAACAGAGCTGGCAACATAAGTGCATCAGCTTTCGACGTGGACGCACCAAGGTTCGTGTACCAATAGAGGAAATGACGACACAACCCAAGGGCATCACACCGTTATATGCGGAAGATATAAATATCCTAGCTGGGGTGGATGATGTGGAATTAGAAGTATACTTAGACGAGCACCCCCGGATCATTCCGCTATTCGAAATCGATGTCATAGAAGCCGCGGCGGAATACGCCACGCTCGCTGCGCCCCACGAAGAGGCTTACGAACTAGACCTAGAGTCATTATTAGAATTAAGTAGAGCACGGGCAACGTTCGAGATGGAACTGGAAATTTCACGACGAGGCACTGCCTCAACCCTAGTAGAAGTAAATGTGGGTACAATGTCAAAACCCCGATTTCTCTTCATCGCAAAAGAATTACTGCCGGATCAGAGAGACACGATGATAGCACTACTCAGGAAGTATAAAGATGTGTTCGTTTGGTCCCACGAGGACATGAAGGGGTTGGATCCGAATTTCTATCAACATAAGATCAATTTAGCAACCGGTGCAAAACTGGTCCAGTAGCGTCGGTACCGCATGAACCCAAACTACGTGTCTCACGTAAAAGAAGAAATTGACAAACTCCTCAAGGTCGGATTCATTCGACCAGTCAAACAAGCTACATGGTTAAGCCCGATAGTAGTCGTCCCAAAGAAAAATGGCCAAATACGTGTATGCGTGGACTACCGAAAATTGAATGCCATAACCATTACTGACGCATTCCTGTTACTGTTCACTGACAACGTACTGGACGCCGTCGTAGGGCATGACATGTACAACTTTTTAGATGGCTTCAGTGGGTACAATCAAGTACGCATACACCCCGACGACCAAGAGAAGACGACGTTTGTTACAGACTGGGGCGTCTATGTCGTAGTCGTCATGATGTTCGGGCTAAAGACGGGCCCGACTACATTTCAACGGACAATCACGAAGATTTTTGGGGAATATATACCGGCCTTCATGCAAGTTTTTTTAGACGATTTTGCGATATATGGGACAACAACCGACCATTTTTCGCATCTACAGCTTTGCATGGAGCGTTGCCGAACTGCGCGCTTAAGCTTGAATCCCGCGAAATGCGCCTTCGACGTTACCAGCGGGGCTCTCCTCGGCCACATAGTCAGTAAGGGATAGTGGTTGATCCAAACAAAATCTCTGTGATTGCTCACGCGACAACACCGACAAACGCTGTCGGGGTTACTACGCCCTTGCGTGGAGAAAGGAGGAGGGACCACGGGGGTCTCGAACCGAAGAGAGAGAGAGAGAGAAGAAAGAGAGAGAGACCCGATTACACAGAACCGAAGATCCGATTGCGCAGAACCGACGATTGCACAGGGACACGGCCCAACAAACAGAGATCACAAATGAACGCCGACACAGATGGACGCAACAACGAGAGATAAGTACTTATGAATGCAAGAAAACAACAGACTAAAGTATTACAACCCACGGTGGGGCACAAAATAGATGCTAACGAAAACGAACAGGGCGGCGAACAGCTGCCGACCCCTGTATGTCGCGACGCACAGAAGGGGAAAACAGGTCGGAGGTGCTGCAGGACGCACTCGGGGCGTTCCACGGAACAGCGCAAGCCTCCTCGAAACCTGCACAGGTACGCGATGGAGCAGAAGACAGAGAGAGCAGGAGTGAGAGAGAAGCTCCGAAATCGGTTCGGCAGCACTTCGTCCTCTCCGCGGGAGATGTTTTTCTCCTATTCTCCCTCTTCCTTTTTATAGCCCGTCAAGCGGCCGTTTGGCATTAACTGCATACCAACCGAATCTGCCCACCTAGGATCCTCGTATGTACCTACTTCGTCCTTAGGTACTTCTTGGCGCGCGTGTGTGTGTAGAGCCGTTTCCCACGCCTTGTTCCTCCGATTCCTCTTGTGGGCGGTTTTCTTCACGACATCCGCCCCCACCTAACCGCGCATCCGCCGGCATGCGCCAAATTAAGTTGGCACGGAGAAAACCGGCCCGCCTTTACTCTTCGCCTGCCGGCCCTTCCTCGGCCCCGGATCGGTCGTCGCTGCTGTCCAGGAGAATCGGGTCGGGTTCGTCGTCGTGCCGCTTCTTGAAAGCTTTGATCCTCTTCCCGGCCACGGGTATCGCTATTCTCGTACCGTCGAGCTCCGCCAGATGATACGTCCCGTTGTCGTTGGCGCTCTGTACCGTGTACGGCCCGAACCATCTCCGTGCGAACTTCCGCGTTGCTCGGTGCTGGTTGTCGAGGCTGCTGTCGTAGACGAGCACCCAGTCACCTTCGTCGATTTTCTTCGGTCGTACCCGGTGCGTTTGGTCGAACCGGGCTTTGTTCTTTGTCCTCGCCACCCGGAGCTTCTCCGTAGCCAGTGCCACGTCCTCCGGTCTCCGCTCGAGCTGTCGTATACGTGCGGCCAACAACTCCTCCCGGCTCATCTCGTCCCTCCAGTCGACCGTTGCCCACGAGGAGATCGTCCGTTCAATCGGCATGATCGGCTTCTGGCCGAACATGAGCTCCGTCGGCATGTACCCGGTTACCGAACTGTGCGTGGTCCGGTCTGCCCACAAAGCATAAGGTAGAAGTCGCGGCCAGTTACCGACTTGGCCTCCGCATGCCCGAACCAGCGCCTTGACGATCGGCCCGTGTCCGCGCTCCACCTTTCCATTCGCCTCCGGGTTGTACGCAGTGGTGAGCGAGAGTTTGACTCCCAGCCGATCGAACAGCTCCGCGGCTTCCTCGGCGTCCAACTCCCCTCGGTCAGCCACGATCTTCCCGACGCACCCGTACCGGCATATCACGTCCTCGATCAGGAACCGACACACGGCCGCGGTCGTCTTGTTCTGAAGGGCTCGGCCTTCCACCTGGTTCGTCAGGTCTTCCCGCGCTAGGACCAGATACCGCATCTGTCCTACCCCCATCGGCATCGTCACCAGATCTACCATCCATTTGAAGTGGATAGTCGGAGGGTACGTAGGGTGAAGCTCGTCCCGGTGTCGGACTATCGAGTGCATCTGACAACTCTCGCAAGTTGACACGAACCGATGCACGTCCCGGTACAATCCCGGCCACCAGTACTTCCCCTTCAGCTTTTCAAACGTCGCCCACGTTCCACGGTGCCCAGCCCAAGGGCTGTCGTGGTAGGCCGCCAGTAGCTCCTCCTGTTCTTCCTTCATCGCCACCACCCGGAGCGGGACGCCGTTCCTCTTCTTCGGGTGCTTCCACAAATGCCCATCTCGGAGAAGGAATCGATATGCTTTCTTCCGGATCCGGTTGGCCTCGTCCTTCGTCCATGACGCATCGGGCGTCATTGTCTTCAAAAACCCGCCGATCTGCAGCCACTCCCCGTCGTACTTGCTCGCGTCGAACTCGTTAAGCGCCGGAGTGCTCATCCCGTCGGTCGTTATGTATGCCGCCTCGAAGAAATCCACGCCGACTTCTTCGTCTTCCGAAACCATGCCGCCCTCGTCATCGAACCTCGCCCTCGAAAGCATGTCGGCCATGGCGTTGTCTTTCCCGGAAATGTGTCGTATTTCCGGGTCCAGGGACTTGATGTACGCTATCCACCTGAGCATCGCCAGGTCCGGAGTCGCGCATCCGGAAACCATACCGAGAATCGGCAGGCAATCCGTCTCGATGATCACTTCCGTCCCTATCAGGTAGTCTTTGTCGGCCTTAACCGCCGAAACAATACCCCAGAGTTCGCGTTTAACCTGGGCGTATCCTCGCTGCCGTTCACTGAGGACTTTCGCGCCGAATCGGATCGGAAACCGATTGCCGTCCTCGTCTTCCTGGTTCACGACCCATCCGATCCCGGTCGGACTGGTATCCACCGTTATGAATACCGGGGTACCCTTCCCGTATACCGCCTTCCGGAGTGCCGGTGCCGCTGCAAGGGCCTCTTTCAGCTTCCGGACCGATGCCGCGTGCTCATCTAGCCATTCGAACCTTCGCCCCTTTTTCAGCAACCCGTACAGTGGCTCCGCGACGTGTGCGTAATGCGGGATCCATATGTGGTAGAACGCGCATGCCCCCAGGAATCTCCGTACTTCCGTGACCGAGCTGCAGTCGGGCTTCATCGCGGAGATGGCTTCTACCTTTGCCGGAGACGGTTTCCGGCCATATGGTCCGCACAGGTGTCCGACCACCATGATTTCTGACTGCCCGAAGGCCGACTTCTCCCCGGAGAAGGTGAGTCTCGCATCCTCTAGCCTTTGCAGCACCTTCTCGCAGTCGTCGATGTGCGTCGCCACGAATCGCCGGCATCCGTCCGGCCCGATCGTCTCGTCCTTTTCTTCCACCGGGCATCCCTTGATCGGGATGTCGTCCAGAAACGGCATGGTGATGTCCGGGATACAGTCCCTCAGAACCTTGTTCATCGCATTCACCATGTGGGCCACCGAGTTGGTCCCTCCTTGCGGCAGTGTACACATCCGAACTAGGCCGAGGGGAGTTCGCATCGTCGTAATGTCTCTGCTCTCCACGGCTAGCTGGAACTGGTCGTACCCTGAGTATAGATCCCCGACCGAGTAAATTGACCTTCCGGCGAAGGCCTCCGCGAACTCGTCTATGGTCGGTCCGATCCCTGCGTTCCGAATGGTCACTCGATTGACCGGCTGCAGGTCCTGGATGAAGCGCAACGAACCGTTTTTCTTCGGTACGGTAAACCATCGATTCGAATATGGGGCGCTCGACGGCTCGAGAATTCCCATATCAACTTTCTGCCTCAGCAGCTCCATCAACTTCGGGATGTGAGCTCTCGGAACCGGGATTGGCTTGAGATTCCATGGTACATGCGGTACCGTGAATATCACCATCGGCTCCACGATCGTCGGGTCAACGCACCCGATTTCCTCCGGCGAGAATGCGAAGGCTTTCCCGCGCCTTCCGAGCATTCTCCGAAACCGGTCTTCCTCCGCCGGCAGTAGGAACCCGCTCCCACCGATTTTGAGCTCTCGGAGCGTCTCGTCGGTGAAGGTGTGCCCTATGCAGGCCGGATCTCGTAGACTAGGGTCCGATGCAACCCCTTTGATTCTCGACGCGCTGTCCTCCGGTAAGGGTGCCGCGACTGGCCTTACCTTCCGGTCCACAGTCTTGTACTTGGTGCTTACGTGGGCCGTCCGAACTGACTCGAGCCCTCGACCGAAGTCCGCGATGACTTCGTACATCTCCTCGGAACACACCGGTATCGTCCGGTCTTCGTTAAGGCCTTCTTCGACTACCTTTCCCAGCATTCCCAAGGTGTCGTCGAATGAGACCGCCTCCACGGCTCCATTGATTTCCTCGTCCGGGCCGAGAACTCCGCACGCTCGAAGTCTCCCCTCCGCCTTTGTCTTCTCTCGGCCGCCGATGCCGACTATCGTACACGCTCCGCTGTCGGAGAACAAAAATTCCCTACCTATGGTACAAGGTTTCTTCGGTTTTATCGTACAGGTGTGGGGGTTTCCCGGGGTGTCCGGACTGTCGCGGCCCCACGCCTTGGCAGCCCTCTCTAAAAATCCTCTCGGTTATCGGAACCGAGGGAGTCGCGGTTACGCTCGTGGTTCGGCCTAACCGTCAAAAACTGGACCGAATGGCGCCCGTCCTGGCTCTTGACCCGCGCATAGGCCGAACCGTTGTCCAGCACCTTGGTCTCCATTCGAGCCGCCGTGATGTACGGTTCTCCCAGTATGACGGAGTGCGATGACGACTCCTGCACGAAGAAGTGCTGGTCTATCTCGACATCGCCGATCTTGACCCGTACATTCGGGCAGGCCCCGTGAAGTTCCTCGGTGGCGCGCGTCGCCGCCCTTATCTTCCACCCGTGCTTGGTGTTGATCGGCCATTTGCCCTTCTTATAGAAGTCCATGGACATCAAATTGATCTCCGATCCGTGGTCCACCAAAGCTATCACCGGTTCCTGGACATCGCCGATCTTCACCGGGGTTTCCGTGGTCGCTCGGGCCCAGTGCGGTCTCGAATAGTGGCTTTCCGCCCACTCGTCTCCCAGCGCCATGTCGTCTAGGTGCGTCGTCCGCACTTCCACCGGTCTTTCCGGTTCTGTCTCCGTTGACAGCCTCTTCCGTTTCACCAAGTCCACGATGGAGTCGTGGAACTCCTTCTTGGCGATTCCCAGCACCTCCCGTAGCGACAGCTCCACCTTGCTGTCGAGGATCCGTTCCTCCAGGACCTTTCGTAAGTCCGTGGTTCTTTCTATCTCCGTCCCCAGACGGTACCCGCCCTTCTGGGGTTTATCTTGCGTACCGGCCCCGCCGGCTTCGTCCCGTCGTGGCCCGGACCGGGTCTCGTATCGTTGTGAGGGCCCGGTCGTCCCGGGTTTCCCCACCCGCTTCTCTTCTACCAGAGCCTCGTAGTTCCGGCAAGCGGCTTCCACGAAGCCCGTCTTTTCCTCGACCGGGTCGCTCCACCCGGTCATCTCCCGTACCCGTTTCTCCGCACGGTCCGATTCCTCCCTTTTAAGCCCTGCACCGGCAAGGCCTTCCAGCATCGTCGGCCAGAATCCGGCTTTGCTTTCCTTCCGGGCCTCGCCGCCCCCGACTCGAATACCGGCCGACGCCGAGTAGTGGACGGTTTCCGCATGTCGGGCCGCCGCCTCTTCCATCAACCTCTTCATTCCGCCTCGCCCGTCGTTTCGGTTTAGGGCCCTTCTCGTGTCGTTGGCGTGAACCCGGCCTTCCCATAGGTACACCACCCGGTTCCTCAGCGCCTCTGCGAAATCGCCGCAGTCTTTTCGGATGTGGCCGACCCCGTCGCACCACATGCACCTGTTCCCTGCCGCCGGCCGTCGGTCACGAGCAGGTCCTCCGCCTTCTCTGCGGGCTTGTGCGATTTGGAGGTCTTTTATCGCCCTCGTCAGTTCCTCCAACGCAGCCCCCCCAGTCGAGCCTCCGATCATGCCGGTCGGAGCCGAACCGGATTCCAGCCACTCCCGAGTCTCTTCCCTTCGCACCGGCTGCGCCGGCTCGAGTTTCCTCGCCGCGACTGAGCCCGACCCGGTTGCTCTGTCATCCTCCCATTCTCGCCGTTTGTCGAAACGGCCGCAGGCTCTCTTGACCGCCGCCCAGTCGGCTGTCAGCCCATCTTCGGTTTCTAGCAGGGCGCCCACGTGACTCCGATCCCTCTCGTCAACCGATTTGACGAACAGCAGGACCCGGCTTGTATCCAGGACCATCCTGTCAAGCGCCGAAAGGCGCGCGAAATTCTCCTCGAACTCCCGGAGGAGTGCCGACGCATTCCTTCCTTTCCCGGGAGACTCCACCCACTCCATGAAGCTTCGCTTCGAAAGCCGGAGCGCGTCGTCCAGTCCGTATTTTTCCAGGAGCCGACCTTCGAACTCCTCCCAGGTACGGCTCTCCGCCCGCACCTCGAGCACCTCCGAGTGGATGCTCGGCATCGCCACTCGGGGAAAACCGGCAAGACGCCTGTCTTCCGGAATGTCCCGCATTAACATTTCTGCACCGTAGGACGCCAGGTACTTCGTGGCATCTTTTCCGGTGAATCGACCGATCGTTCCGACGACCGCCTCAATAGCTCTATCGAGGGCGCCGGTGCCCTCGCGCGCGCTTACTATCCGATCCACGGCCGAAGCCATGGCCTCTGCAAGATCCGCCCCCTTCATTTCCCACTCTTCTGCCGCCTCTTTCACGTCGGGTTCACCAAGATGTCGGGGTTACTACGCCCTTGCGTGGAGAAAGGAGGAGGGACCACGGGGGTCTCGAACCGAAGAGAGAGAGAGAGAGAAGAAAGAGAGAGAGACCCGATTACACAGAACCGAAGATCCGATTGCGCAGAACCGACGATTGCACAGGGACACGGCCCAACAAACAGAGATCACAAATGAACGCCGACACAGATGGACGCAACAACGAGAGATAAGTACTTATGAATGCAAGAAAACAACAGACTAAAGTATTACAACCCACGGTGGGGCACAAAATAGATGCTAACGAAAACGAACAGGGCGGCGAACAGCTGCCGACCCCTGTATGTCGCGACGCACAGAAGGGGAAAACAGGTCGGAGGTGCTGCAGGACGCACTCGGGGCGTTCCACGGAACAGCGCAAGCCTCCTCGAAACCTGCACAGGTACGCGATGGAGCAGAAGACAGAGAGAGCAGGAGTGAGAGAGAAGCTCCGAAATCGGTTCGGCAGCACTTCGTCCTCTCCGCGGGAGATGTTTTTCTCCTATTCTCCCTCTTCCTTTTTATAGCCCGTCAAGCGGCCGTTTGGCATTAACTGCATACCAACCGAATCTGCCCACCTAGGATCCTCGTATGTACCTACTTCGTCCTTAGGTACTTCTTGGCGCGCGCGTGTGTGTAGAGCCGTTTCCCACGCCTTGTTCCTCCGATTCCTCTTGTGGGCGGTTTTCTTCACGACAACGCTGTCGTGAAGAAAACCGTTCCTTAGCGCAATCGGTGCATAGAGCGCGTGAACCGGCTCTTCACGCGTGCGCGCCCTTTAATGTATATAATAATGAATTAGGTACAAAGGTATATCCTAGGTAGTTAGATTCGGTAGGTAGGAAGTTAATGAGGGAAACGGCTCCCTTCTCGAAGCTATAAAAGAGAGGGAGACGCGGGGAGAGGGGGATCGCGCATTGAGGAGGACGAAGTGTTGTCGGACCGTAACCGAACGCTTCTCCTCTGTTCATTCTCCATCGCTCTTCTCTGCAGGATTTCGGGAGGCTCGCGCTGCTTCGAGGAACGCCCGTGTGCTTTCGGCAGCACCTCCATCCTATCCCCTTTCGTGCGCAGACGAGCAGGCATCGACATCTGTTCGCCGGCGTGTTCGGTTGTAACCGCTCGCGTGCTCTGTTGTTTTGTGTCATTTGTTAATATACAAACATTCGTGTCTCTCTGTCTCTGTGTCCATTCGTGTTTTCTGTGTTGACGGGCCGTGTCCCTGTGTTTCTTTGCTCATACGTAACCGGTCGTCCCTCTCTTTCTCTTTCCCCTCCTATCACTTGCTCTTTGGTTCAAGACCCCGGTGGTCCCGCCTCGTTTCTCCACGCACGCGCGCAGCAACGCGACATATTTGGTGAACCCGACGTGAACAAGGCGGCAGAGGAGCAGAAGATGAGGGGGTCGGATCTTGCAAAGGCCATGGCTTCGGCCGTGGACCGGATAGTCAGCGCGCGCGAGGGCACCGTTGCCCTTGACAGGGCTATTGAGGCGATCGTCGGTATGATCGGCCGGTTCAGTGGAAAGGATGCCACGAGTTATCTGGCGTCCTACCGGGCGGAGATGTTGATGAGGGATATCCCGGAAGAGAGGCGTCTTGCCGGATTCCCTCGAGTGGCGATGCCGGGCATCCATGCGGAGGTGCTCGAGGTCCGGGTGGAGAGCCGGACCTGGGAGGAGTTCGAAGGATGGCTCCTAGAGAAATACGGGCTGGATGACGCGCTTCGACTTTCGAAGCGGGGCTTCATGGAGTGGGTGGAGTCCCCCAACAAAGGAAGAAATGCGTCGGTACTCCTCCGGGAGTTTGAGGAACGCTTTGCGCGCCTTTCGGCGCTCGATCGGACCGTTCTGGACACAAGTTGTGTCCTACTGTTTGTCAAATCGGTTGACGCACGGGATCGGGAGCAAGTGGGCTCCTTACTGGAAACCGAAGACGGGCTGACGACCGACTGGGCCACGGTAAAAAGAGTCTGTGGCCGTTTTGACAAACGATGGGAGTGGGCTGATACAGGGGCGACTGGGGCGGGTCCTGTTGCAGCAAAGAAGCTCGAACCGATACCGCAGGCGCGAAGGGAAGAGACCCGGGAGTGGCTCGAAACCGGTTCGGCTTCGACCGGCGTGGTCAGAGGCTCGTCCGGGGGAATAGCTTTGGAGGAGTTGACACGGGCGGTAAAGGATCTCCAGATCGCCCAGGCTCGGAGGGAAGGTGGCGAACAGGCTCGTGACCGACGGCCTCCGGCAGGAAATAGGTGCATGTGGTGCGACGAGGTCGGCCACATCCGGAAAGACTGCGGGAACTTTGCGGAGGCTTTAAGAAGCCGGGTAGTGTACCTGTGGGAAGGTCGGGTGCACGCCGGCGATACCCGGAGGGCCCTGAACCGAAACGACGGGCGAGGAGGAATGAAAAGGCTGATGGAAGAGGCGGCGGCCCGGCACTCGGAGACCGTCCACTACTCAACGTCAGCCGGTATTCGGGTCGGAGGCAGCGAGGTCCGGAAGGAGAGCAAAGCCGGGTTCTGGCCGACGGTGCTGGAAGGCCTCGCCGGTGCCCGACTAAAGAAAGACTAAAGGAGAAGCGGGTCTAGGAGGTAACCGGGTGGAGTGACCCGGTCGAAGAAAAGACGGGTTTCGTCGAAGCAGCTTGCCAGAACTACGAGGCTCTGGTTGAAGACAAACGGGTAGGTAAAACTAGAGGGGCCGGACCCTCACAGAGATACGAAACCCGATTCAGGCCGAAACAGAACGAGGCCGGTGAGACCAATGCCCGGGATAGCCACAAGAAGGGCGGATACCGGTTGGGCACGGAGATCGAAAGGACCACGGACCTACGAAAGGTCCTGGAAGAACGAATCCTCGACAGCAAGGTGGAACTGTCGTTGCGGGAGGTGCTCGGAATCGCCAAGAAGGAGTTCCACGACTCCATCGTAGACTTGGTGAAGAGGAAGAGGCTGTCGACGGAGGCAGAACCGGAAAGGCCGGTGGAGGTGCAGACAATGCACATAGAGGACATGGCGCTGGAAGACGAGTGGGCGGAGAGCCACTATTCGAGGCCACACTAGGCCCGAGCGACCACGGAAACCCCAGTGAAAATCGGAGATGTTCAGGAACCGGTAGTGGCGCTGGTGGACCACAGTTCGGAAATAAACCTGATGTCCATGGACTTCTACAAGAAGGGGAAATGGCCGATCAACACCAAGCACGGGTGGAAGATACGGGCGGCGACGCGCGCCACCGAGGAACTACACGGGGCCTGCCCGAACGTGCGAGTCAAGATCGGCGACGTTGAGATAGACCAGCACTTCTTTGTGCAGGAGACGTCCTCGCACCCGGTCATACTAGGAGAACCGTACATTACGGTAGCGCGGATGGAGACCAAGGTGCTGGACAACGGGTCGGCTTACGCGAGGGTCAAGGGTCAGGACGGGCGTCATTCGGTCCAGTTCCTGACGGTGCGACCGAACCACGAGCGAAACCGCGAGTCCCTCGGTGGCGAGAACCGAGAGGATTTTTAGAGAGGGCTGTCAAGGCGTGGGGCCGCGACAGTCCGGACACTCCGGGAAAACCCCACAAAAGTATGATAGAGGCGAAACCGAAGAAACCTTGTACCATAAGTAGGAAGTTTTGTTTCTCCGACGACGGAGGGTGTACGATAGTCGGCGTCGTCGGCCGAGAAAGGACAAGGGCGGAAGAGCGACTTCGGGCGTGCGGAGTTCTCGGGCCCAGCAAGGAAATCAACGGAGCCGTGGAGGCGGTCTCCTTCGACGATACCTTGGGAATACTGCGAGAGGTGGTCGGAGAGGGCCTTAAAGAGGACCGGACGATACCGGTTTGTTCGGAAGAGATGTACGAAGTCATCGCGGACTTCAGTCGAGGACTCGAGTCGGATCAGATGGCCCGGGTTAACACGAAGTACAAGACTGTGGACCGGAAGGTAAGGCCAGTTGCGGCACCCTTACCGGAGGGCAGCGAGTTGCGAATCAAGGGGGTCGCGTCGGACCCCAGTTTACGAGATCCAGCCTGCATAGGACACACCTTCACCGACAGAACGCTACGGGAGCTCAAAATCGGTGGGGGCGGTTTCCTATTGCCGGCGGAAGAAGACCGGTTTCGGAGAATGCTCGGAAGGCACGGGAAAGCCTTCGCATTCTCATCGGGAGAGATCGGGTGCGTAGACGATGGTGATATTCACGGTACCGCATGTGCCGTGGAATCTCAAACCAATTCCGGTACCGAGAGCTCACATCCCAGAGCTGATGGAGTTGTTGAGGCAGAAAGTCGATATGGGCATCCTCGAACCGTCGAGTACCCCGTACTCGAACCGGTGGTGGTTTACCGTACCGAAGAAGAACAGGACGTTGCGCTTCATTCAAGACTTGCAACCGGTAAACAGAGTGACCATTCGGAACGCAGGAATCGGACCAACGATAGACGAGTTCGCGGAGGCCTTCGCCGGAAGGTCGATCTACTCGATCGGTGATCTATACTCGGGGTACGATCAGTTCCAACTAGCCGTAGAGAGCAGAGACATTACGACGATGCGGACTCCTCTCGGCCTAGTGCGGATGTGTACCCTGCCACAAGGGGGGACGAACTCGGTGGCCCACATGGTGAATGCGATGAACAACGTGCTGAGGGATTGTATCCCGGACATCACCATGGCATTCTTGGACGACATCCCGATCAAGGGATGTTCGGTGGAGAAAAAGGACGAAACGATCGGACCGGGCGGCTGCCGGAAATTCGTGGCGACACACATTGACGATTGCGAGAGGGTGCTGCAGAGGCTAGAGGATGCAAGGCTCACCTTCTCCGGGGAGAAATCGGCCTTCGGGCAATCAGAGATCATGGTCGTCAGACATCTATGCGGACCGTATGGCCGGAAACCGTCTCCGGCTAAGGTGGAAGCCATCTCCGCAATGAAGCCCAACTGTAACTCGGTCACGGAGGTACGGAGGTTCTTGGGAGCATGCGCGTTCTACCACATATGGATCCCGCATTACGCCCACGTTGCCGAGCCGCTATACGGGTTGCTGAAAAAGGGGTCAAGATTCGAGTGGCGAGTCGAGCATACAGAGTTGGTCCGAAAGATGAAGGAGGCTCTTGCTGCAGCTCCGGCACTTCGGAAGGCTGTCTACGAGAAAGGCACTCCCATCTACATAACGGTAGATACAAGTCCGACTGGGATCGGATGGGTCGTCAACCAAGAAGATGAGGACGGTATTCGGTTCCCAATCCGGTTCGGCGCGAAGGTCCTCAGCGAGCGACAACGAGGATACGCCCAGGTTAAACGTGAACTCTGGGGTATCGTTTCGGCGGTAAAGGCCGATAAAGACTATCTGATCAGGACAGAGGTGATTATCGAGATAGACTGCCTGCCGATTCTCGGCATGGTTTCCGGATGCGCAACCCCGGACTTGGCAATGCTCAGGTGGATAGCGTACATCAAGTCCCTAGATCTGGAAATACGACACATTTCCGGGAAAGACAATGCCATGGCCGACATGCTTTCGAGGGCGCGATTCGACGACGAGGGCTGCATGGTTTCGGAGGACGAGGAAGTCGGCGTGAACTTCTTCGAGGCGGCTTACGTAACAACCGAGGGGGGGAGCACTCCGGCGCTTAACAATTTTAACGAGAGCAAGTACGATGGGGAGTGGTTGCAGATTGGAGGATTCTTAAGGACGATGACGCCGGACGTGTCATGGACAAAGGACAAGGCCAACCGGATCCGGAAGAAAGCGTACCGATTCTTTCTCCGGGACGGATACTTATGGAAGCACCCGAAGAAGAGAAACGACATCCCGCTCCGAGTGGTGGCGATGGAGGAGGAACAGGAGGAGTTGCTGAAGGCCTACCATGACAGCCCCTGGGCTGGACACCGGGGGACGTGGGCCACGTTCGAGAAACTAAAGGGGAAGTACTGGTGGCCGGGACTGTACCGGGACGTGGATCGGTTCGTGACAACTTGTGAGAGCTGTCAGATGCACTCCATAGTTCGACATCGGGACGAGCTTCACCCTACATACCCTCCGGCCATCCATTTCAAATGGATGGTAGATTTGGTGACGATGCCAATGGGCGTAGGGCAGATGCGATATCTGGTGCTGGCCTGGGAGGACCTGACGAACCAGGTGGAAGGCCGAGCCCTGCAGAACAAAACGACCGCGGCCGTGTGTCGGTTCCTGATCGAGGATGTGATATGCCGGTACGGGTGCGTCGGGAAGATCGTGGCTGACCGCGGGGAGTTGGACGCCGAAGAGGCCGAGGAGCTATTCGACCGGTTAGGGGTGAAGCTCTCGCTCACCACAACGTACAATCCGGAGGTGAACGGGAAGGTGGAGCGCGGACATGGATCGATCGTCAAAGCGCTAGTCCGGGCATGCGAAGGCCAGGTCGGGAACTGGTCACGACTGTTACCTTATGCCTTGTGGGCGGACCGGACAATGCACAGTTCGGTAACCGGGTTCATGCCGTCAGAGCTCATGTTCGAACAGAAGCCGATCATGCCGATGGAACGGACGATCTCCTCTTGGGCGACAGTAGACTGGAGAGACGAGATGAGTCGGGAGGAACTACTAGCGGCGCGTATACGGCAGCTCGAGCGGAGGCTAGAGGACGTGGAATGAGCGGTGGAGAGACTTTGGACGGCGAGGATGAAGAACAAAGCCCGGTTCGACCGAACGCACCGGCTCCGACCAAAGAAAATCGAGGAAGGCGACTGGGTGCTAGTCTACGACAGCAGGCTCGACAACCAACACCGAGCAACACGGAAGTTTGCAAAGCGGTGGTTCGGGCCTTACGTGGTAACGAGCGTCAACGACAACGGGACGTACCACTTGGCGGAACTCGACGGTACGAGGATGGCAATACCGGTAGCAGGGAAGCGGATCAAATCGTTCAAGAAGCGACACGATGGCGAACCGGATCTAAGAGACCTGGACAACGACGACGAACAATCCGAAACGGAGGACGGACCGATGGACGAAGAACCGGAACTCAGACCGGTTTTCTCCAACCAGAGCGCAATTTTGGCGCATACCGGTGGATGCGCGGTTAGGTGGGGGCGGATGTCGTGAAGAAAACCGTTCCTTAGCGCAATCGGTGCATAGAGCGCGTGAACTGGCTCTTCACGCGTGCGCGCCCTTTAATGTATATAATAATGAATTAGGTACAAAGGTATATCCTAGGTAGTTAGATTCGGTAGGTAGGAAGTTAATGAGGGAAACGGCTCCCTTCTTGAAGCTATAAAAGAGAGGGAGACGTGGGGAGAGGGGGATCGCGCATTGAGGAGGACGAAGTGCTGTCGGACCGTAACCGAACGCTTCTCCTCTGTTCATTCTCCATCGCTCTTCTCTACAGGATTTTGGGAGGCTCGCGCTGCTTCGAGGAACGCCCGTGTGCTTCCGGCAGCACCTCCATCCTATCCCCTTTCGTGCGCAGACGAGCAGGCATCGGCATCTGTTCGCCGGCGTGTTCGGTTGTAACCGCTCGCGTGCTCTGTTGTTTTGTGTCATTTATTAATATACAAACATTCGTGTCTCTCTGTCTCTGTGTCCATTCGTGTTTTCTGCGTTGACGGGCCGTGTCCCTGTGTTTCTTTGCTCATACGTAACCGGTCGTCCCTCTCTTTCTCTTTCCCCTCCTATCACCTGCTCTTCGGTTCAAGACCCCGGTGGTCCCGCCTCGTTTCTCCACGCACGCGCGCAGCAACGTGACAACACGAAAGCAGTCAACCAGTTTCTGGGACAAATACGATGGCACAGTTGGATGATATGCTATTTACCGGCTCCTCGAGCCTCCTCGCCGGGACCGGCCCTGACCCCGACGAGCTTTCGTCGCTCCAATCGCGTCGTTTGTCGAAACGGCTGCAGACCCGTTTTACCACGGCCCAGTCTGCCGTGAACCCTTCGTCCGTTTCCAACAGGGGAGCCACCCTTCCCCTGTCGAGCGCGTCCATCGACTTGACAAACAGTAGTACTCGACTCGTTTCGAGCACTGTCCGGTCCAACGTCGACAGCCGCGCGAACCGTTTTTCGAACTCCTGGAGGAGCGCCGACGTGTTCCTCACTTTGCCGGGGCTTTCCACCCACACCATGAAGTTCCGCCTCGACAGCCAAAGCGAGTCGTCAAACCCGTACTTCTCGAGGAGCTGCAGCTCGAACTCCTCCCAAGTCTGGCATCCGGCCAGCATCTCGAGCACCTCCGCGTGGATGCTCGGTGTCACCACCCGAGGGAATCCGGACAACCGCCTGTCCACCGGGATATCCCTCATGATCATTTCAGCCCGATAAGCCTCCAAATAACTTGTGGCGTCTTTCCCTCCGAACCGGCCTATAGTGCCGACGATCGATTCAATGGCTCTGTCGAGGGTACCCGTCCCCTCACAAGCGCTTACCAGCCGGTCGACGGCTACCGCCATCGCCTCTACTAGCTCCGATCCCCTCATCTTTCGACTCCTTTGCCACCTTTTCACGTCGGGTTCACCAAAGATGTCGCGTTGATATGCGCGTGCGTGTAGAAAGAGGCGGGACCACGGGGGCCTTGAACCGAGGAGAGAGAGAGAGAGAGAGAAGAGAAGACTTGCAGATACACAAAGGGAGAAGGAAAGAGAAAGAAACGACACTCTTCATTACAGTAACTGTCGATTACAATATCCAGAGATTGTAAACTCTGACGATTAAAACCGGCAAGGCGACGATGGTCCCGACATGGGGATCCTACTCACGCACACAGACAGAACACACTCGACTCAAAGAAACAAAAGGGGGAGAGCCTCTTTTGGAAGCACACGGGCTGTCAACGAAGCAGAGGCAACGAACTCCCGACAGCCACAGATATCGACAATCGGAGGAAAAGAGAGAGCTCGGTACTCCGTTCTGCAGTAGCACTTCGTCCTTGCCAACGTGCGATTCCTTTCTTCCTCCTTCTCTCCCTCCTTAAATAGTTCACAATTCTTCCCTAGTCAAATTGCTTTATTCCATATCCCTTTCCACAGAGATACGCACAATCCCCTAATAAATGTATACTACCTAGTATTTACATCAGCCGACCCAATTATGAATCATGTACAAAATATAAATTCACACGTCCATCCGTGTAAGAGCCGGTTCATGCGCCTTTTTCTCCGATTCCGCCTATGGCTGGTTTTCTTCACGGCAACGCCCCCTCAAGCTCAAGTGTGAGGCGTCCAACATCCGCTTTGGCTTTCGTCGGCTTCCGTCCGGCGTTTGGCTTTCTTCGTCGTAGCAATCTTGGTTCCTCTCCCTCAAGCTGGTGACGAAGGCTTGTAGAGTGTGGGCGAAGGCTAACTACTTCCACCCATCGTGGGTTACGAGCCACTTCAGTAGAGCTCTCGAGCTCTTGTTCGGCCGCTACGTTCATCACAAAGGTATAATGATGGGCCTTGTACTTGTTGTAGCTGAGCCGAGTGAGAAGATTCTTCTCTTTAGAAGAGTTTCGCTCGCCGATGTGAGCACATTCTTTACTCCGGGTGTCCGCATGATGGGTACACCAAACTCACTGTCTAGTAAGGAAGCCGACACATCCGAATCACTGTCGTCGGGGTGGTCGACTTCATATTTGGGCATCTTACCTTTGCCTTTGTCCAAGTTCGTACTTGGCCGTGACGTGCTTCGGTCGCTCGGGGGCTCTTGTGCGCACTAAGCCATTTCGTAATCGGGCTTTCTTTAAACATGCGTGTAAGCCGATCTTCGGCTTCTATCTCTATTCCAACGAATTCCGGGTCGAGCAAAGTCGGAGTTGAAGTTGTCATTGGTGTGTACCAGGATGTGGACTCATCGAAAAGGACGTCGACTTTCTTCGAACATGCGTGTAAGCCGATCTTCGGCTTCTATCTCTATTCCAACGAATTCCGGGTCGAGCAGAGTCGGAGTCGAAGTTGTTGTTGGTGTGTACTAGGATGTGGACTCATCGAAAATGACGTCTCGACTTACTCGAACCGCTCGGGTCGAGGGGTTAAAGCAATTGTATGCCTTCTTCTCAGACGAGTATCGTACGAGGATACATTTCTCCGACTTCGCGTCGGGCTTCTATCATTGTTCGTTCGGGATGCGTACATTTGCAATGCTTCCAAACACCTTGAGGTGCGACAGGATCAACTTCCTTCTGTCATGATATGGCAAGAATCGAACCCATGACCTTATGTTACATGGGTCGATCTCTTGAGCATTAGACTATAAGTTGTAATACGAAGGATATTATTTTCATTCAAGTTTTACTGTAGAAAATTGATGTATATTCCAAATTTCTCTGGAACATTCTAGAAACTTCAGGAGTACTCCTGAGAACACTATAAAAGGAGGCACAAGGCATTATTTTGAACCAAATCGGTTCAACGCCAGTCTTAAGCCTCCTAGCTACTATTGTATATTCCCTTAACATAATATATATCTTTTATTATCCTCATTCTCTCTCTCTCTCTTTCTCTCACTCACTCTTTCCTTCTCTCGAGAGTTCTACACCTACCTTAGTACTAATCCTCATCTTTTAGTACTAATTCCTTCTCTTTTTTAGTACTGTTCCTGATAGTACTTCTCTATCTTAGTACTGCTCCTAACACCTTCCGACGAGGAGCTCGTAATGAGTTAGCTCATGCACTCCATTAGTGGTGCATCGATTCATGAGATAGACGGCCGTGGATGCCACTTCGGCCCTATAGAAGTTCGGCATGTGCTTCTCATGCAACATGGCTCGTGCTCCCTCGAATATTTGCTGATTCTTCCTTTTGGGGACTCCATTTTGTTAGGGTGTGTGTCGGCCCGAGAATTCTCTCCGAATGCCTTCACTTTGGAGGTAGGAGATGAATTCATCGGAGAAGTACTCCTTTCCTCCGTCCAATCGTAGGCATCAAATGTGCCGATCGGTTTCTTTTTCGACTTGACCCTTGAGCTTTTGGAAGTGGGAGAACACTTCGGATTTTTCTTCATCGGGAAGATCCACGCGTAGCGCGAGTAGTCGTCGATGAAGGTGACGTAGAATGTATGACGTTGAGGAGGCCTTTGCTTCCATGGCTCTCCTTCGGAAATGGGAGTCGATATTGTTTGCTAAGTTGTAATGCTTCGCATACTCGGTCAACTCATTTCGACTCGAATGCCGGAAGTCTGATGAAGACTCCCTTTGATTGCATTGCTCGAAGCCATTGGAGGTTTAAGTGGCCGATTCTTTTGTGCCACAACTCAACGCTTGTCTCGGTTTTGAGACCTTTGGCATACATGGACGATTTCACCTCGTTCAAATCGAGGATGAACATTTGACCGTCTCTCCGTTCCTTGGCTATGAGTCGGCCATCTTTCTTGATGAAACAACCTTCGTTGTTGAAGTGGACTTGCATGCCTTGCTCCACGATTTGGCCGACTAAGACCAGATTCTTTGTTATTGTGGGTACGTGCAAGACATTCTTGATGCAAGTTTGCTCGCCTTCTTTCCCGAATGGGACATTGCCGATGTGCTGAATGGGATGTGTGGTGTCGTTTCCCGTCTCTATGAAGCCGGGTCGGTCCGGCGTTTGTAAGTCACGAAACCACTCTTGGTGTGACATCATATTATGTGAGGCGCCGGAATCGACGAACCACATGTCTTCTGAATTGGAGGTGCTTACGGAGTTGGAGGCCGACATAGAGTTCGCTCTATGCCTCATTACGAATAGTCCGCCGTACTCGTCGTATTTGGAGTTGGTGGCATAATTCGTGAGTTGTCAACTTGTCGAAGCCGACTTGCTTCTTCTTTTTCAGCACTCCTCCTCGCGGTGGCCAATTTTCCGCAATAGTTGCAAGTTGTGGGCCTCATTTGACGACCTTGTTGGGCATGGAAGCTCCGCCGTCTTCCGAAGGTTCCTCGATGGCTTCCGTGAAGGTTTGAGTTCCTTTATGGCCTTGACCTCGTCCTTGGCCACCATCCGAATCGACCTCTTCTATCACCTTGACCTCATCCTCGGCCACCATCTGAATCGACCTCTTCTATCACCTTGACCTCGTCCTCGGCCACCATCCGAATTCAAGAAGAACATTTGTCCTTCCTATGTCTTGGTTTTGGTTTGGACGTGGTTCTCTTCAACCATTAGTATTGATTGAAGGTCGAAGAACGAAGGAGGGTTTTCCCTCACCAAGATTGCCGTCCTCAACGAGTCGAATTGTTGTGAGAGGCCGCCCAAGCATAGTTGAACCATCTCGTCTTCGTCAACGTTTATTTTGGTGGAGCCAAGTGAGTCATAAATGCTCTTGATCTTGGTGGTGTAGTCCGACACAAACATGTCTTTTTGCCGAATGTTGTTCAACTCTTGTCGGTGTTGAAGCTCTCAGACGGTTGTGTTCTCCCACACCTCTTTGGGCGTCTTGGCGTCTCGAATGTGGCTAAGCATGTGGTCGTGGACACATGTTGCCAAGCAATACATGACTCGACTTGCCGCTTGCTCCCATGTCGAGTAGTCAACATTGTCGTGGAATCCTGCCTTGCATGTCAGATCCAGGCGGGACCACTGGGGTCATGGACTAGGAGGGGAGGAGTTTTCGGAAGGCCGATCGGTTCCGGATGGTGTTCGGGGAAGATCGACCCGGACGGTTTTGGATGCATTCCGGAAGCAACCCGAACTCTTGAAGGAAGAGAGCGTGTGTGCCTGTATATACAAGGGCCTTAGAAGAACCACGGGCCACGACCTGGTTAACCGCGTCCGCGCTCATGCACGTACACATATACACACCGGCTACAACCGGCACACCAAACCAACACCTAGCACCCAACACACACATCTGCACTTAGGCACGGGAGACCCCTAAGCTAACCCCCGAAACACACCCTTATATATATAGATATAGATAGGTGTATGTACATAGCACGTTGCAACACCAGCTAAGCCGGTTTCACCACAGAGACAAAGAGAGCGCATTCATCCCAAAACCAGTCGGGAGCTCACAGGCTCTCCAGCGAGACTGGAGTCTCGTGCAGGCCACGCCTCTTTCGGAACAACAGTCTTCTGTCGCCAAGCCGCCAATTGGGGAGCACTCGGGCTCGCCTATGCGAGTGGGGATCCTGCACGAGAGATAGATAGAGAGAGAGAGAGAGAGAGAGAGAGAGAGAGAGAGAGCTGAGGACCGATGCCTTCGAGTGCTCGGGCTCGTCACGAACAACAACAACATAGAGACAACATCAACCCTAATAGAGAATAGAGACCGAATAGAACAGAAGAGAGGGCTCCCAACTCTAGCCTCACAACACGAAGCTTAGTGTACAAGATAAAACCCTAGACGAACAAAATGGAAACAAACTCTATTATGAAGAAACCAAAAAATGGAACCTGCTAAAGGGGACCTATGGAGCCTCAAATTGAGGAACCCTTTTACAAGGGATGCTCCCTTCATTTTATAGAACAAGGAGAGGGATGCGTAACAATGTGGGATAAATCTCGCTATACATGGGATCCTGTGTCCCGAATTAACTCATGTTCGACGCCATAAAGGCACCCCTATTATATTGCACGTATACACAAGGGTGGTTGCCCATGCTGCACCCCGCCAATGTTCCCATTATTCCCGGTTTTCTCGCTAAGGCCGAGAATCTTCACGACAACGTTCTTTGGGTCGGGTCGGTTTTCTTGAGCGTCGTTGATGTAGCTCCAATACCCTTGGCCAACAAGGTATTAGTTCATCTTGTACTCCCAAGATAAATAATTGCTCTGGTCTAGCTTTTCACTAGGGAGCAAGCTAGCTACCCATTTGTGTGTTCATTTTGATGTAATGTCTTTCTTTTTCGATTTCCTTCCTTTGGTCACATACACGTGCTACGTAGCGGCACTATGGTAGTGGATGGCCGGCTTTTGTCGTCGGCGTCTCGAACACACAATCACGGAGTTAGGTGGGCTTAGTGGATTTTCTAAACCACACGCTCTGATACCATGTTAAGAATTAGGTGATTAACTACGGGTTAATTAGTACCTAATTATGTGATTACGCTAAGCGGAAGATTATGTGATATGTGTGTGAGAGGAAGATACACTTATGAACAACACAAGATGGGGGACGATTAACTCTATATTTTTCCATAAAAAATATGCTCCATTGGTATTAAAATTAACAATGCCAAAGGCAATCTACAAATTGTACATAATAGTTTCCACTCCATAAGTATATATCGTAAAAAAAAGGGACCAAATAAAGATGGCATTTGTTATGGCCTCTAAAAAACATCATGTTGCAGCCAACATTGGCTGAATGTGATTCCACATATACTGAAGCTCTTTAGTATACCCATATTCAACCTATAAACAAATTCCTGCGGTCCAAGTGAATACATATGTTGGTGGTATTCATGGCTAGTAGTCTAAAAACTCCATGTTTGCATTTGGTTCCGCATGTACTAAAGTTGTTCACTATCACCTGGTTGTCCAATAGCTGTTCCCGTTCCTTGGCCTTTAATTTTCCTTTGTGAATGTCCTTTTGTACCACTTAGGTAATACAAAACTGCTCTCTCCAATCAAGCCATTGAGGTAATCTGCTACTTCTTGGCCGTAGTCTTCTTCAAGCCACTCGTGATGATTGGCTTCGACCCTCCCCACCATCTTCACTCATCCTCACCACAAATATTTCTTCCTTTAGTCGACATCAGCCATCTCACCGATTAACCTGGTTCCAATGTCCACGCATATCCTGTATAATCAACAAAAACTTAGGTTAAAACATGTCCTCACCCACTCCTGCACATTGGCTTCGACCCTCCCCACCATCTTCACTCATCCTTAACACAATAATTCTTCATTCAGTCGACATCAGCCATCTCACCAAATACCACGGTGGCAATGTCCACGCATATCCTGTATTGATCAACACAAAATTAATGTAAACATTTCCTCACCCACTCGTTATAGTCGGCTTCACCCTCCCCACCATCTTCACTCATCCTTAACACAAAAATTCTTCATACAGTCGACATCAGCCATCTCACCAATTAACACGGTGGCAATGTCCACGCATATCCTGTATTGATCAACACAAAATTAGTGTAAACATTTTCTCACCCACTCGTTATAGTCGGCTTCACCCTCCCCACCATCTTCACTCAACCTTATCACTTTCACACAGAAAATTTCTTCGTTCAATCCACATCAACCGTCTAGCCAATTATCGTCATGACCAATGTCCACGAAAAAACCTGTATCAATAACAAAACAGTTAATCTCAAAGTTTCCTCACTCATGATAGATGGCTTCGACCCCCCCGCCATCTTCCCTCATCCTTATCACAAAACAAGAAATTCTTCATTCAGTCCACGTCAGCCCTCTTGCCGATTAACATCTTGCACTGTTGACGAAAAACCTGTATTAAAAACAAAAATTAGTGTAAAAATTCCCCACCCACTCACGATTGTCGACTATGACCCCGCCACCATACCCCATCCTTTTCTCTTACACATTCTTCCTTCTTTCCACATCAGCCCTCTCGTCGATTAGCTTGTTGCCAATGTCCGTGGAAAACCTGTATTTACAACACAAAAACAGTTTACACTTTCCTCACGCACTCATCCTAAACGGCTGTGTTCAATATAAATGGCGCTGGTGGCGGAAACAACCATCGAGGTGGAACATAATTCCACTTTACATCTTCCCCTGTTGCATCCAAAAAAATAGGAATGGTTGACCAGACTCTTCTAAGTCGCTTTCTTTTCCGGTTAGGCCCATTTCCACAACCCTTATAGCTATCATATTCACCTTTAACTATATTTACCAATAATTCCCAGAAAGATTTAACTTGATCCACAACATTAGTATCTTCATCATTATATATTTTAGAACACCTTGCTTTCCAAATAATCCATAAGGCCAACGAGGAAATAAAGTTCCAAACATAACACCTAGAAAAGAACTTGACTCCCTGCAAGGAGCTATTCGTAACGTACACCTGAAAACTTTTCACATGTAAAGTCAATGATGAATTATGATAATGATAAAAAACAGTTTCTTGATCCAACGTACCCCAAAAGATTGTACCCCACGTGAATTTAGTAGCCCTATACTTACGACTTAAAAGCCTAAGAATACGAGCCCAAAAACATTTGGCCGTAACACATTCCCAAAAAGCATGATGTAATGTCTCATATGCCCAGCCACACCTACCACATGATCGATCAGGTATTGTTCCCCTCAATAAAGCTCCTACTGGCAATGCATAATGAATCATTAACCATCGAAAGTGCAATACCTTGTTCATACATTTAAGCGACCAAAGGTGTTTCCAAAACTTCAACATATATGTAGATGAGACATTACCTTCCTCCCAATATTTTTTTCCTGCCGGAATTGACTCTATCTCATTTAACAAAAACTTCCTACCCAGTGACACAGAATATGCAAAAAATGGAAGAACTTTCTCTTGCGTACTATCAGACATTGGTAACTTCCAACCATAATCTAATGGATCCCACTGCAAATCAACAATTGGTCTAGAATTTAAAACCCATATATGAGATGAATACTTAGCAATTAGTGGATTAGGATCTATAAATATCTTTTTTCCCAACCTAGCTATTACTCTCACTGGCAGCTGCCTGGCAGAAGACACAATTGAAGACTCCTCCTCCACTACCAACAACCTACCATTATCGCAAACTTCATAAAAGTAAAGGCTACCATTTTGAGTATACAGACGAGCTCCTATTAGTATATTTAATCTCGAAAACATACCATACCAATTCAAACAATGACCAAAACTCAAAGTTGGTAATGTTACCTGATACACCGTTGACACTTGAGTTATCATAATGTTTGCCCCTCTGAAATTAGACACCCTACACTTTTGGTCTTGCACTGAAGTCTGCAGGAAAGCAATCCAATCCGCAACCGTACGAGCTGGTCCATTATCCATTGCAGCCCAAGATAACCTAGGTCGTAAACCTAAGACACATGCCGCTTCATCAGTAAACAAAGGATTCCATAACAACGGCTGACGCATTAATTGATGATATGTTTTTGGTGGCAAAAAAACCAGCGCTCGACGAATACTTTCCCATGCCCTTAGAATGCCATTAAAAAAACTAAAGGACCCAACTGTCGATTTAGACAGCGGAAAATCTGAATTAAAGAACCATCTAAGACTATCACGCCAATTACCACCAACCGATGGTTTTAATTTATATAAATGACACATCCAAAACTTTTTCCATAACTCTTGTCCAGGCAATAAACACCTAACAACATGTTTAACAAGTAATGCTTTACTTTGCATGAAAGGATCAATCAAACCTAAACCTCCTTTATGTTTGGGTTGTATAAGAACCGACCAAGCTACCTTTGCTATAGTATTGTGTACCGTATCATTTCCCCAAATAAAATTCCGTACTAGACGTTGAACTCTAAGCATAATGGACCTAGAAAACAACCATGTAGAGGCTATATACCAAACAGATGATAAAAGCACATAATATTTGGAATAAGTATGTCTATTCGCATGATTGTGCAGATCCAGTGTTCAAAATGCTATTAGGGAAATACAACAATTTTTCCACTATAAGGCCAAACTCTATATTAAATTAGCATCATCATCATCATCAAATACAAAAATACCCACAATGAGGTATATATACATCTCATGTGCAAAGGTGCACATGTGTGAGTAGAATATAGGTACTAAGGTGTAAGTCCTATATTAAATGTACTTAGGAGTGGAGGATCTAGAATATCCCACTTAAGTACAAGGTCCTATTTAAGGCATTATAGTCAACACTCCTAACTAGATTCTATCTACGTAACTATGAAGTTACTTGGTTGACTAAATAACTAAACTAAGTTGAGCTTGATCTCTCAATAGTACGCTATGGCATGCAAACGACGGTATATTGGATATGCGGTCGGAGTGGTCAACTGGTTTATGAGCAATTCGGGAAGAGAACACTGGGCCACTGTCAAGTGGATACCCCGGTACCTGAAAGGGACCTCGAGCATGTGCCTCTGATTCGGTTCCAGTAAGCCCTTATTGGAAGGCTTCACCGATTGAGACATGTCGCTGATGCAGATACCAAACGATCTATATCCGGAGATGTTATGACATATGCAAGGGGAGCCGTATCGTGGTAGTCGAGGCTGGAGAAGTTCGTTGCACTGTCGACAATGGAAGTGGAGTACATTGCAGCCTATAAAGCTGGCAAGGAAGTAATCTGGATGAAGGACTTCATCGGAGAGTTAGGGATCTGGCAGGAGGAATTCCGACTCTATTGCGACAGTCAAAGTGCTATCCACGTCGCGAAGAATGCGGCTTACCATTCTTGGACCAAGTACATCTAGAGAAGATACCATTGGCTCCAGGAGAAAGTAGAAGACACAGATTTTTCGTTGACGAAGATCCACACGGAGGAGAACAGGTCTTGACCAAGGTGCTAGCTACCGACAAGCTGGACGCCTACCGGAAACGGATCGGATTGACAAGCCATCCCATGCTGGAGTGAAGGGGTAGTTAGTTGGGAATTCGGTCCCTCCAAATGGGATCCATATGAGAACCGGCCGAGCCAAATTGGACGAGTTGAAGGAACCAGACCGGATGGATCCGGAAGGTATCCAGCCAGATCCGGTGGTGAACAAGAGAAGACACATATTTATAAATATGTTCCTATGTGCCGTTGTGGTCATACTTGTAAATATCTTGAAAAGTTATATGAGTATAAATATAACTTAGGGCAATCATGTTGTGTGTGTTATCATTATTGTTGTACAAAGAGATATATATATATAGAGAGAGTGAGAGAGTGAGAGTGAGAGAGAGAGAGACAAAAAGATTTTTCTGTTGAAACTGCCTGTTGGCGAAGATACAGAGCTCCATGTCGTTACCTTTGAGTCCCATTCTGTTGTACCCTTCTCTTATAGTGATAGTTGGAGTCTATGGGCTCCCGTGGTTTTTCCCTATTAGGGTTTTCCACGTTAACATCTGGTGTCGTCTTATTTCTATTTTTCTATTTTTCATTGAGTGATTGAGGCTTGGTTGTGGCCCAACACTATTCCGCACATCAAGCTCAACTTGAGGTTCTCCTTTAGTCAGCATCTGATTCTTCCTAGCATCCCCACGCCTTCCTCATGCTCCTCGTCTGGCTTGGTTCTGCGTCCCTCGACCCCTCCGGTCCTTCATTTCTCGACCCCTCTGGTTTTGCGCATCTCGACCCTTCCGGTCGGCTTTTCTGTTCATAAGACCCTTGTCAACTACCTCGCTATTGCGACTTCGGCGCTCATCGACCTGACAATTGCATTGTTCCGGTGTTAGCTTGGCTGCCCTTTCGTCCACTCGATCTTTATATGATTCGACTCGTCTGAATTAATTTTTTTGACCGAATTAGCTGTCTGTGATTCTTCATCTGCCTTCACGCTCTTGACCATATTCAACCATGTCTTGGTTCTAGCCTCTCTGCCCTTCCTAGCTTTACCTCCCCCTTGTTCGGTTAGCTCGGGTTCGGGATCATCCCCTCGGCTCCCCCTGTATCCATCTTCGGCTTCTTCAGCCGACCCGAAGTCGAACTCTTCATCCAACTCAGCCTTCTAGTATCTTCCACTCCTTTCACTATGTCTCCCCCTTAATTTCGGCACGTCGAGGTGTTGCAAACCAAGCACACTCGAAAATTGCCGCAACTTGTCTAGGCCAAGGGGTTTGGTGAAGATATCAGTAGTCTAATGATCCGTTAGAACATACACCAGGTCAACTTCACAGGAAAGGACTTGCTCACGGACAAAATGATTATGTGCTTGGTCCGGGTGTGGAAGACGGGGTTCTTCGTAAGTTGGATGTTGTTGAGGTTGTCGTAGTAGATTGTTGTCGGATCAGACACCTCCACCTGCATATCCTTCAATAGCCGTTTGAGCCACATGGCTTCACACGTCGCGATAGCCGCTCCTCGATACTTGGCCTCCGTGCTCGACAACGCAATTGTCAGCTGCTTCTTGCCGCTCTAGGCGATCACGACACTTCCAAGTGAAAATGTGAAGCCTGAAGTAGAGTTGCGATTGTTGGCGTTTCCGGCCCAATCGACCTCTGTGTAGCCGACTAACTATTCGGCAATACCAACCCAATACAACAATCCCCTGTCCTTAGTGCCGCTGACATACCTGAGTATTCGTTACGCGCAATGAAGGTGCTCCACGGTTGGATGCGCCATGAATTGACTAATCAAGTCGATCGGATAGCTGAGGTTCGGCCGGGTGATGATCAGGTATATAAGGCTTCTGACTATCTCTTGGAACCTTTTCGGGTCGCATGCCGTTCCGGAGTCAGGGCGAACCTTCACATTCTTATCCAGATGAGTTGAGACGGATTTGTATTCCATCATTCTGAACTTGAAGAGATGGTTGATCACTTCGATACCAAGGAAGTAATGAAGGTCCCCTCGATCCTTCATGTCGAATGATGCCGCTAACAGGGACTTGATGCGACCGATTTCTTCTTGGTCGGCACTAGCGATAACTAAATCATCAACGTAAAGCAAAATACTAACCGGCCCACTCCGTCATGAAGCACAAAGACAATTTGATGGCGGTGGATACCTCGAGGTTGAACGAGGTATGGTATCTCAACCTCGAGGTATTCACTACCATCAAATTGGCTTTGTGCTTCATGACGAAGGCAGGGCCCGTACCGGTTCATTGTCCACAATTATATACATACGGGAATGGGTCAAAGTATAAATTATAATTTCATGTTATTAGTATGGTTACAAGTACACCTCATATTTTTATAAAACTCACCAAAATAATATAAGTCTTTAACTGAGTGTTTGCCATGTCACACATTAGGGAGATATTGAGCCATTGTTGAATTTTATTATGCCTACATTAACTTATCAACACATCCAAACTTATTTGAATTTCTATGTTCCCCACTTAGAGACCTATCATGTATTTTTATATTTGTAAATTCTAATCAAGTTGTGGAACATGTGATACTAGTGCATCCAATTTTTGTAGAGAGGGTATATTTGGATATTTTCAAGAAGATTCTACAAGTGGAATGCACAATCCTTCCACTTGTGAATGCGAACATGTTATGTGGATTCGGGAGCGGTTTTCGACTCTAGTATGAACCACATGACGAATCACCAGGACTGGTTCTTGACTCTGGAAAAGCCGGAGCAGCCGGGGGTCGTCGAAACTAGTGATGACACCCCTCACCCCATTGAACACATTGGAGATGTCCCTCTCAGCCATGTCGTCCAGAAGGGAATCATGAGAAATGTCTTGCGTGTGCCGACAATCACCAAAAATTTGGTGTTGGTCGGATAGATAGTCAAGCAAAGCATGCTAGTTCAATTTACTAATCTCGGGTGCTCCATAGAAGAGGAAAACAAAATAATCGTGCAAGGGAGCCGAGAAGGGAGGATGTTCATCCTTGAGACCAATGACGTAGGCACCGCTATGCTTGCAAAGGGCAAAAGGTCGAATCGGATATCGACCTATGGCACAAGTGGTTCGGCCACGTCAACTTCCCACGGCTTCAAGAGATGCAGACGAAAAACATTGTTTTTGGCTTGCCAAAATTCAGTGGCCTACCAATTAGGGAAGCATCGCCGACTTCTGTTCGCAAATGAATGAAATCGGAGCCGAAACAAGCTTGATTTAGTCCATTCGGATGTATGGGGACCAACACAAAACGTGAATCTTAGTGGGAGCCGATACATCGTGACTTTCATCGACGATTTCACTCAGCATACCTAGGCATGCACGAAAGAGAAGAAAAGCGAAGTCTTCTCCTGTTTCTTAAAGGTGAAGAGCTTTGCCGAACAGGAGACAGGTCATAAAATCAAATGTCTCAGAACCGATGGTAGAAATGAGTACATCTCCGACCAGTTCTTGAGTTATCTACAAAAGGAAGGAATTCGGCACGAATTCTCCTACATATACACGCTGCAGTAGAACAACGTGGCCGAGCGGAAGAATTAGACAATCAAAGAAGCAGCTAGGGCAATGCTCGAAGAGAAGCATATGCCGAAATTTTATTGGGCCGAAGCCGTTAAGACGGTTGTTTACCTGCAAAATCAAACTTCTACAAATGGAGAAGTGTCTCCACATGAGTCGTACTTCGGGAAGAAGCCGAACTTGGCACACGTAAGGGTGTTCGGTAGTATAGCGTATGTACACGTGCCGAAGGAGAAACGAAGGAAGTTAGACACGAAAGCCGAAAAGTGTATCCTGGTCGACTACTCGGACGAAGAAAAAGGTTATAAATGTTATAACCCCCGAACGAAAGATGTCTGAGTGAGCCAAGATTTCATGTTCGACGAGTCAGCTTCGTGGTACTTGCCTTCACCACCTACCCCCATGCACTCTATTCCAAATTTTGAGGATGAAGCAAGTGAGGCCGAGATGCCTTTGCGTAGTGAGGAAATCAGAGCTTTGCGAGAGTCTGATCTCATTTCAGCTAAGTGGCCCAAATGAGGGGCTAAGCCGAGATGGTCAGCCGCGATGATCAGCCGAGTGAAGAGTTGGCGAGTAGTGAAGACTTGACCTGTAGTCCCCGTGCAAGGAACCGAGGAAACGGTTTACGCGCAAGGACAAGGTCAAGAAGAAGATGCCGGAGTACGATACCGGCTGTGCCAAGTCAGATTGTAGTGAATATGAATCCGAGCCAATGGAACAGGAACCTCTGAGGAAGAGGTCAAAATCGGTCGAGAAGGCCGCGAAATCGGCGAATCAAGAATTACGCCAATCCACTTGTCTAAAGAACCCCGTAAAGAGATACATGTATAATGAGTATATGGCGCATCACTACGTGTTTATGGAAAAGGTGGCTGAAGTGGGTGAGTTGGAGAGCTACGTAGAAGCGGCAAAAGATGCTAATTGGTGTGCCACGATGGAGGAAGATATGCGAGTATTATCGGATAATGAGACTTGGCACCTGGTTGACGCACCTCAAGGTGTAAAGCCGATCGGATGCAGATACAAGGCCCAATTAGTGGAAAAGGGCTACGCGCATAAGCACGACATCGATTACGACGAAACCTTCGTGCCTCTCATGAAGATGACAACCATCCATGTATTACTGGCCGTAGCAGCGACAAAGGGGTGACACTTACATCAGATGGACATTGTGAAGAATGTGTTTCTGCAAGGAAACCTTGAGGAACAAGTGTACATGATACAACCCCCCGGATTTCTATCCGAGCGGAACACTTTGGCAGTTTGCTGATGGAAGAAGTCATTATACAGACTTAAGCAAGCTCCGCGTGCCTGGAACGCGAAAATCACGCAGAGATTGCATAGGATGGGGTTTGCTCCATCAAAGTCAAACTCTTCATTGTTCATTCGGCCAAGTCGGACCAACCTAATAAGGATATTGCTTTATGTCCATGATTTAATCATCACCGGAGCCGACCTTGGAGAAATCCGCCATGTAAAGTCTCAGCTTGCGGCATCATTTGAATTGAAGGATCTTGGAGACCTTCATTACTTCCTCGGGATCGAATTGATCCATGCCCCCGAAGGCGTATTGATCAGCCAACGCCACTACGTGCTCAATATGCTCTTCAAGTTTGGGATAGCGTATTGTAAATCCGTCTCGACCCCTCTGGATAGAAATGTGAAGCTTCACCAAGATTCGAGAAAGGCGTGTGACCCGACACGGTTCCGACAGATTGTCGGAAGCCTCATTTACTTGACGATCACTCGAGCGGTGTCATGAACAGTACTGAGACAGAGAAGGAATTAGTACTAAACGAAGGATTAGTACTATGAGAGGTGTGGAACTTCTTCGAGAGAAGGAAGAAGTGAGCGAGATAGAGAGAAAGAGAGAGAGAGAGAGGGAGAGAGAGTGATGATAAGAAAGATATTTATTATATGAAGAGAATATACAACGGTGGCTAAAAGGCTTAAGACTGGCGTTGAACCAATTTGGTTCAACATAATGCCTAGTGCCCTCTTTTATAGTGTTTTCAGGAGTAATCCTGAAGCTTCTAGAATGTTCCAGAGAAATCTGGAATATACACTAATTTCCTATAATAAAATGTAAATGAAAATAATATCCTACGTATTACAATAGATGGTCTAATGGTCAAGAGCTCGACCCATATAACCTAAGGTCATGGGTTCGAGTCTTGCCATATCATGACACTATCCCCCCTTTAAAACGACGAGTGTCATGAGTCGTCTTGGATTGAGGACCCGGTTTGTGTGGATATTGACGATGGAAATCTTCAAGAAGAGCACGAGCATTGGTTACATTCTCGATCGGTTCCCAAGTACGTTCGCTGGGACTATAGCCTAGCCAATCGACTAGATAGTAGAGCTTGTTGCGAACAATCTTGGAATCAAGAATGGCGGCAATCTCGTACTCCGGCCCATCTTCAAGCTCGATCGGGGGTGGAGGTTGGATAAGACGTTCTGGGATGGTGCTCTCGTGGTAGGGTTCGAAGAGAGAACTATGAAACACCGGATGTATCCGAAGTTGAGGAGGTAGATCGAGACGAAAAGCAACATCATTAATCTTTCCAATAATACGGAAAGGACCTAATCGCCGATAATCCAACTTCTCACATGGGCGAGTAGTCTTGATGTGTCATCGTAGCAACCACACCCGATCTCCAATATTAAAACTAGATGGAAGTCGATGACGATACGCGTAGACCTTGTGTGTTTGTTGAGCTTGCTGGAGATGAGTAGATAAATCCGCTTGTATCTTGCGTAACCGCTTCAAACGATCCTCCGCGCACGGATTTGTGGACACCTCTGGGGTTTCAAGTACACTCCACCGGGGGTGACATCCCGTATAAGCATAAAATGGCGTAACTTTAGTGGATGCGTGGATAGAGTTGTTATAGGCAAATTCGGCGAAGTGGAGAATATCTGCCCAGTCGTCCTGATGATAGCTGAGAAAGCACCGCAGATACTGCTCCAACGTTTGATTTGTTCGTTCAGCTTGGCCGTCAGTTTGTGGGTGGTAGCCGGAAGAGAGGTTACAAGTGACCTTGAGCATGTTAAAAAGGTGCTTCCAGAATTTTGACACGAACTGGGGTCCACGGTCGCTGATGATACTATCGGGGAGTCCATGATGCCGACATACTTCACGCATGACAATTTCGGCAGTGTCTTCATTGGAGATCTCCTTAGTACATGGCAAGAAATGAGCCATCTTCGTATATCGATCGACCACCGTTAGAATCGCATTGAACCCCTTAGAGACTGGAAGATCTGTGATGAAGTCTAGAGCAATGGATTGCCACGGCTTGCTTGGAATTGATAATGGTTCTAATAAACCATATGGATGATGCCTTGGCATTTTTGGGCCCTTGTTGTTGCATCACTACGATGGTTGCTCCGAGTTGTTGCACGCGTAACACAAATTCCCCATGTTGTTGTTGCGTTTACTGCTTTTCTAAGGAGATTTGCTGAAGATCCCCCAGCAACCGTTGGTTTTCTTGTTCCAAAGCATGGAACTTCTCTTTCAAGCATTGAAATTCCGAGAAAACAGATTGATATTCTTCAGCGCTAACAGTGGCCATGGGATGAAAGAAAAGAGGAATAAGAGATTAGTAGGAAATGAGAGAGACAGAAGGTAGGAAAATCGGTTCAAACTGTCAGGAACAGTACTAAGACAGAGAAGGAATTAGTACTAAAAGAAGTATTAGTAGTAAGAGAGGTGAAGAACTCTCGAGAGAAGGAAAGAGTGAGTGAGAGGGAGGGAGAGAGAGATCGAGAGAGAGAGAGAGAGAGTGATGATAAGAAAAGATATATATTATGTGAAGAAAATGTACAGTAGCTAGGAGGCTTAAAACTGGCGTTGAACCGATTTGGTTCGAAATAATGCCTTGTGCCTCCTTTTATAGTGTTCTAAGGAATACTCCTGAAGTTTCTAGAATGTTCCAGAGAAATCTGGAATATACATCAATTTTCTATAATAAAACAGAAATGAAAATAATATTTTATGTATTACAATGTATAGTCTAATGGTCAAGAACTCGACCCATGTAGTATAAGGTCATGGGTTCGAGTCTTGCCATATCATGGCAGTACCCTTGGACGGAGACACGCCACAGAGATTGTGGACCGGTAAGGAAGTATCCTACCGGCATCTGAAGGTGTTCGGGTGTCTCGCGTACGTGCATGTAGCTAAGGACCAGAGAGGAAAGTTAGATCCAAAGACCCGGCCATGCATATTCCTCGGTTACAGTGACGATGAGTTCGGCTACTGAGTGTGGGACCTGGTCGACAAGAAGGTATTCCGGAGTCGAGATATTATCTTCATGGAGGACAAGACGCTCGCCGACTGGGAGTCGGAGAAGAAAATAATGAACTCCGAGTCGACCGGTAAGGATCGACTCTACGATGAGCAGACCCAACCGGCAAGAGACCGGTTAGCACTCGAGGGACCAGCCAGAAGAAGTAGAGGAAGCTGAAACCGGAACCGGCCAAGACCCCGAATCGGATTCGGATGAAGAGCAAATGGAGGAGCCGGTTATCGAAGCCCGAAGACGGAGATATCCTCTCAGAGAGAGAAGAGCGCCCCGGAGATTTCCGGATGCAGAGCATGTTCTGCTGACCGATGAGGGGGAGCCGGAAAGCTTCGAAGAAACGAAGGATGACACCTACAACCGCAAATGGTTAAGTGCCATGCAGGATAAGATGGATTCCGTGCATGAGAACCATATGTACGAATTGGTGGAGTTGCCGAAAGGAAAGCGGAGAGCCGGATGGTGCAGACCCGGTGAGACAGTGCAACTGTCTTCTGCAGCCTCGACGGCCACGAGACAGCTCCCCTTGCATATGTCATTACATACCCGGATGTAGACCGACTGGTATCCATATCAGCCGACATGTCCGAATCGGTGAAACCGTCAAGTTGACGTTTTCCGGAGCCGAATCGGAGACACATATTCGAAGTGCCCTTCAAATACCGGAGTATCCATTTGACCGCGTTCCAGTGCTCCTTGTCGGGATTGCTCTTAAACCGGCTCACCACTCCAACTGTGTATCCTATATCTGGTCGGGTACACACCATTGCGTACATTAAGCTCCCGACGGCACAGGCTGGTGGGAGACAGGTTCCTCCGGATGGGAAGGGAGAAGAATAGTGCTGAGAAGAAACCGTATGAGGAGTACCCGGCTACGGAGAGCCGGATGGTGCAGACCCGGTGAGAACCGGATGAGGAGTACCCGGCTACGGAGAGCCGGATGGTGACGCTCTCCGTAGACGGGTACTCGTCATACGGTTTCTTCTCAGCACTGTTCTTTTCCCTTCCCATCCGGAGGGACCTGTCTCCCAACAGCCTCTGTCGTCGCGAGCTTAATGTACGCAATGGTGTGTAGCCGACTAGATATAGGATACACCGTTGGAGTGGTGAGCCGGTTTATGAGCAATCCCGGCAAGGAGCACTGGAACGCGGTCAAATGGATACTCCGGTATTTGAAGGGCACTTCGAATATGTGTCTCCGATTCAGCTCCGGAAAACGTCAACTTGACGGTTTCACCGATTCGGACATGTCGGCTGATATGGATACCAGCCGGTCTACATCCGGGTATGTAATGACATATGCAGGGGGAGTTGTCTCGTAGCAGTCGAGGTTGCAGAAGACGGTTGCATTGTCAACCACGGAGGCGGAGTATATGGCGGCTGTGGAAGCCGGCAAAGAAATATTATGGATGAAGGACTTCATCGGAGAGCTCGGTATCCGGCAAGATGAATATCGACTCTATTGCGAGAGTCAAAGTGCCATCCACCTTGCTAAGAATGCGGCCTACCATTCCCGGACGAAGCATATCCAGCGAAGGTATCACTGGATCCGGGAAAGAGTAGATGACCAGGAGTTCGCACTAACGAAGATCCACACGGCCGAGAACGGGTCAGATATGCTGACCAAAGTTCTGATACCCGACAAGCTGGATGCATGCCGGAAGCGGATCAGACTAGTAAGACACCCCATGCCGGAGTGAAGGGGGAGTTTGTTGGGAGACAGGTCCCTCCGGATGGGAAGGGAGAAGAACAGTGTTGATGAACAGTGCTGAGAAGAAACTGTATGAGGAGTACCCGGCTACGGAGAGCCGGATGGTGCAGACCCGGTGACAACCGGATGAGGAGTACCCGGCTACGGAGAGCCGGATGGTGCAGACCCGATGAGAACCGGATGAGGAGTACCCGGCTACGGAGAGCCGGATGGTGCAGACCCGGTGAGAACCGGATGAAGAGACATATTCGTAAATATGTTTCTGAGAGTCCATCATGGCTATATTTGTAAATAGCCGAAAAGTCATATTAGTATAAATATGACTTAGGGCAATCTTTTAGGTGTGGTTGTCATTCTTGCTTTGTCAAAAGATTATAGTGCGTAACAGTGTATAGAGTGAGAGAGAGAGAGGAAGAGGTTGTTGCCTCTATTGTAACCGCCGCCTGTGGCGAAGATCGTGAGCACGAGGTCGTTGCCTCCGTGAACTCACTGTTGTACATTCTAACATAGTGATAATTTGCAGCCTGTGGGCTGTCGTGGTTTTTCCCTAGTTTGGGTTTTCCATGTAAACATCTTGTGTACCCTTCTCCTCTTTGTGTCGTGCTTTTATTTCCCGTTTTCTGTGTATGATTCTAAGCTCAGTTATGGCCGAGCATTGCGCATAAGGAGCGTTTTAGTTCCCGTCAAAGCGAAAGGGTTATAAATGTTATAACCCCCGAACGAAAGAGGTCTGAGTAAGCTGAGATGTCATGTTCGACGTGTCGGCTTCGTGGTACTTGCCTTCACTTCCAACCCCCATCCACTCCATTCTAAACTCTGAGGAAGAGGCTAGTGAGGTTGAGTTGCTAATGGAGGAAGAGGAAATCGAAACTCTAGAAAAGAGTTCGATCTCATTTCAGCTAAGTGGGCCGATTGGGGGACTAAGTCAGAACGACCTGTCGGATGAGGAGTTGGCGAGTAGTGGAGACTTAGTCATGTTATCCCCACGCAACGAACCAAGGAGATGGCTCACATGGAAGGAAAAAGGAAAGAAGAAGATGTGGGAATACGACACCAACAAGGACAAGTCAAATCGGAGTGAATCCGACTCTGGAAAGCTTGAAGATGGACCTCTGAAGAAGAGGTCAGAGTCGGCCAAGAAGGCCATCAAATTGGTAGAGCAGAAATTGCGCCGATCTACACGCAAGAAGAAACCCTAGTTTGATACGGATATAATGAGTACATGGTGCATCATTGTAAAAGAATATGATGTGTGGAAGCGGGCGTAAAAGGCATAGAGTATACAAATCAGAAACACGACAGTTTAGTTTATTGCCGAGAACACAAAGAATGAGTGAGATAGAGATAGAGAGAGCAGACACACAATTCTATTAGAAAGAAATAATGCTTTGTACATACTTCGTGCTCAGTGAGCACTTTTTATACAAGCCCTGACAAGTGGGCTGACACAAGTACCATTAGTACTTGAATGCTCATAAATGAGCATGACACTAATTCTACGTACAATATTCCTATTTATTGTACTAGGAATATAGTCTATTAACGGCCTACCTGAGTCCCTCACCACACGGCTCTCGGTTCTCGGTCCTACGGCCGATTTGGGTCTCCCTGATCGGTCTTCAATCGATTTGGTTTTCGGCTTCTTTAGCCCATCAACCTGAGTTGAGCTCAACACTCCCCCTCAAGCTCAACTTGAGGTCCAGTCGTTTCAGCTTCAACTCGTTCGTCACTCCAACGTCCTTTCTTGGCGCTCCTATGCCTCGCTCACACCCCTTGTCTAGTCTGATTTTGCATACCATGACTCTTCGGGTCTGAAGCTCCTCGATTCGTCATGTTCTGCGAACTTCGACCTCTATAGTCAACTTGTCTGCTTCCTTGGCCCTTCTCAGCTTCTGCACTGCTACCGTGTAGGCGCCTCTTGACCCGTCGGCTCCTCCATATTGGTGTCAACTTCGGTTGCCCTTTTCCAGCGTGGCCCATCGATTCGGCTCTTCCAAATCGAACATTTCGATTGAATCGGTCGAGTCCGATTCACTTCGACTCTTTACCGAATCGGTTGACTCGGATTCATCCACTTCTAGACCCTTGACGACATCTGCCCATGTCTTGGTCTGGGTCGTCACTTGGTCGTCTCAGCCAACGTTCTTGCGCGTCACAGCTTTTCCTCCCCTTGGTTCGGTTGGCTTTGGCCTCCCCCTACATCTGGCTATCCTATGATTAGCCGATCTTCTTCCATCTGTCCACACGACCACGACTTCTTTGGCCTGGTTGGACATACCGACTTCTTCAGTATGACGGAATCCAATTCATCATTCGACTCGGCTTTTCAGACTTCGTCTCTCTCTTCTCCTTCTTCACTCCTCCCCGTCAAGTTCGGCATGTTGATATGTTGGAGGACAAGCATACCCGAAAAATGCCGCAACTTGTCGAGACCAAGAGGTTTGGTGAAGATATCGGCAACCTGTCAATCAATCGGAAAATGCACTAGTTCGACATGTCCAGAGAAGACTCACTCACGGACAAAATGATAGTGCACCTCGATGTGTTTTGTCCGGGGTCAAAGATGGGATTCTTCGCTAATTGGATACTACTCCACATGTAGATCCTGTAATAACATTTTTGGCTATATGACTTCGCATGTAGCGACAGCCGCCCCTCAATACTCGACCTCCGTGCTCGACAATGCCACTATCGGCTGCTTTTTATTGCTTCATGTGATCGCCACACTTCCCAATGAAAATGCATATCCAGATGTTGATCAGCGATGGCCAGCATTTCCGGCCCAATCGGCATCCGTGTAGCCCCTCGACTACTCTTGCCCGATATAGTTGCTCGACTACTCTTGCCATGTCCATAGTGTGCCGTTGACATATTGCAATATCCTTTGCATGCATTGAATGTGTTCAGTCTTGGGCTGCGACATGAATTGACTGATCAAGCTGAACGGGTAACTAAGGTCCGCTTGTCATGATATGGCAAGACTCGAACCCATGACCTTAGGTTATATGGGTCAAGCTCTTGACCATTAGACCATCTATTGTAATACATAGGATATTATTTTCATTTACATTTTATTATAGGAAATTAGTGTATATTCCAGATTTCTCTGGAACATTCTAGAAGCTTCAGGATTACTCCTGAAAACACTATAAAAGAGGGCACTAGGCATTGTGTTGAACCAAATTGGTTCAACGCCAGTCTTAAGCCTTTTAGCCACCGTTGTATATTCTCTTCATATAATAAATATCTTTCTTATCATCACTCTCTCTCCCTCTCTCTCTCTCTCTTTCTCTCTGTCTCGCTCACTTCTTCCTTCTCTCGAAGAAGTTCCACACCTCTCATAGTACTAATCCTTCGTTTAGTACTAATTCCTTCTCTGTCTCAGTACTGTTCATGACAGTTTGAACAATTTTCCTACCTTCTGTCTCTCTCATTTCCTACTAATCTTTTATTCCTCTTTTCTTTCATCCCATGGCCACTGTTAGCGCTGAAGAATATCAATCTGTTTTCTCGGAATTCCAATGCTTGAAGGAGAAGTTCCATGCTTTGGAACAAGAAAACCAACGGTTGCTGGGGGATCTTCAGCAAATCTCCTTAGAAAAGCAGCAAACGCAACAACAACATGGGGAACTTGCGTTACGCATGCAACAACTCGAAGCCACCATCGTAGCGATGCAACAACATGGGCCCGGAACACAAGGGATTCATAAAGAACCTAAGATTGGCCTTCCCACGAAGTTCGATGGAACGCGATCGCAGTTTAGAGGGTTCCTTAACCAAGTACGATTAGTTATTCAAATGCATCCTTCCCGATATCCCACCGATGCATCACGAGTGGGTTTAGTAGGCACTTTGTTAAGTGGCTCAGCGTTGTCATGGTTCGCTCCACTATTAGAAAAGGAATCTCCGTTACTCAACAATTTTGAAGAGTTTCTAGGTGAGTTTAAAGCATGTTTCGGAGATACTGACAGCATCAGGACCGCAATCAACAAAATCCGGCGATTACGCCAAGGTGACCGTCCAGCCTCCGCATACACTGCAGGTTTTCGCCTACTCGCCGCCGATATCCCTTGGGATGATCAAGCGTTGATGGAGCAATTCCGTTATGGTTTACGCAACGACGTCAAGGATTTACTCTTGACCTTCCCCGAAGAGCCAAAGTCCTTAACAGAAGCAATCAGTCGCGCGGTGAGATGTGACAACCGCCTCTTTGAGCGACGTTCGGAACGACAGCTACAGATGCCGAGGGCAAGATCAGAGCCCACCTACGCCTCAGTGGTAGCAAGACCTTTTCCGAGGGAGTCATATAATGCGTCTCCAGCGAATACTCCGACTCCGATGGAGATTGACACTACACGTCGTCGAGGGCCATTATCCGAAGAAGAAAAGCAGCAACGCCGTACAAATCGACTATGTCTTTACTGCGGTGGACCAGGACATATCGCAATAAATTGCCCCCATAGGCCAAGAAGATAGGTAAACCAAATAGTCGCTAGTTCTAATTGTACTAAATCCGAACCTATTTCAGTAGGCATATCTGATAGTCCTAATAGTACTAATATCCCAGATCTAGCAAACAAATTTGATGTCCTTAGTTAGTTAGAAGAAGAGTTAAACGACTAAGTCCAGCCAAAATAGGAGCCGTTTGGTTGGACAGCCCTAGATCTGTGCAGCCCATTAGTGGTTCCATTCCCTCTAAGCAAGTTAGTGATGTGTTCGTAGCCCAAGTAATAGTTAGTACTAAAAGTACCCCTCCAGTACATGTCCTAGCACTCCTAGATTCCGGAGCTAACTCTTGCTTTATGGATAAGAAATTTGCTCAAGCTCATAAGATATCCCTAAGAAAACTCCAGTGTCCAGCCTCTGTAGTAGTCATTGATGGACGTCCCATTGCTTCCGGAAATATCCTAGAAGAGTCAGAGCCCATTAATATTGTCCTAGATAACTTAGTATGTGTAGTATCATTTAATATTATTAGTATCCTAGAACATCCTATAGTTTTAGGACTACCGTGGTTCGAGTTACATAACCCAGACATAGATTGGAGAACAAGAGAAATCCGGTGTCGACAAACCCAAGGGTCAACTCAGAAGATGGCAACCATTTCGCTACGTCAGTTGCGTAAAGAAGGGCACAAGGAGGAAATGTTCCTCTTTGCAATATCAGTAAACCCCTCCAACACCACTAAAGAAGAATCCACCGTTCAACTTCCCGAGAAGTATCGCCATTACACCGATGTGTTCGATAAAGTACAAGCCAACACACTTCCTCATCATCGACCGTACAATTGCCCCATTGATTTACAACCGGGAAAAGAGCCGCCATGGGGACCGATCTACAATTTGTCACCAACCGAGCTGGAAGTCCTTCGGCCCTATATAGAGGAGAATTTGGAAAATGGTTTCATTCGGCATTCGAAATCTCCAGCCGGTGCGCCCATTTTCTTCGTCAAGAAAAAAGATGGATCGCTTTGTCTCGTTGTAGATTACCGTGGCTTGAATAAGGTTACAATCAGGAATAGGTATGCTCTTCCCCTTATCTCAAGTCTTTTAGAACGGATCAATGGTGCCAGGTTCTTCACGAAGATCGACTTACGGGGAGCATATAACCTCGTACGGATCCGACCAGGAGACGAATGGAAGACCGCGTTTCGCACCAGATATGGGCACTTCGAGTATACTGTCATGCCGTTCGGCCTCACTAATGCGCCGGCAGTCTTCCAGCACATGGCTAATGATATATTCCGAGATCTATTGGATGATTGTTTGATCATCTATTTGGATGATCTACTGGTTTATTCAAAGACCCAAGAAGAACATGATTCTCATGTACTATTAGTACTAAAACGACTTCGAGAACATGGTCTGTATGCAAAGCTAGAAAAATGTAGTTTCGGGTGCAACCAAGTGGAATTTCTCGGCTACATCATTTCGTCAGAAGGCATCTCCATGGACCCAGCTAAGGTCAGAACGGTGGTAGAATGGCAGACTCCGCGTTCGGTACGGGATGTGCAATGCTTCTTAGGCTTTGCCAATTTTTACCGGAAGTTCATACAGGATTACTCAAAGATCGTTCTACCTCTCACACAACTTACCAGGAAGGGACAACCGTTCACTTGGTCTGAAGAAACGGACATGGCTTTCGAGAGTCTTAAAAAAGCATTTACATCGGCTCCAATTCTAGCTCATGTCGATCCGGAGAAACCATTCATTATCGAAGCTGACGCATCGGATTTTGCATTGGGGAGCATTCTGTCACAACAGGGGAATGATGAAAAGCTACATCCTGTGGCTTTTCACTCACGCAAGTTTGATGCCGCCGAAATCAACTACGAAATCCATGATAAGGAGCTATTGGCAATAGTGGATTCTTTTATGCAATGGAAGCATTTTTTGGAGGGATCCTCTCATCCAGTCACCGTATTTAGTGACCACAAGAATCTTGCCTACTTTCAGGATGCTCGTGTGTTGAATCGACGTCAAGCTCGGTGGGCCCACTTCCTCACGCGTTTCGACTTCAAAATTACATATCGTCCGGGGAGGCACCAAGGGAAGGCAGATGCATTATCACGGCGTTCGTATCTAGCACCCCGTCCCGGCGAGCCAGCTTTCAATAACCAAAAACAAGTCATCTTGGGACCGGCACGATTACAAGCAACACAAATCTTTGACATGCCTATGGATTCCCGCGTTATCGATACCATACGTGAAGACTTGAAGACAGATGCGTTCGCCCAAGCTATACTAGCACAAATTGATCCCTCTCGAGCGTCGTGTTCACAGTCGCAACCACCAGGTACGGACTATCGGCAATTCAAATACCATGATGGATTACTCTTCTTTAAAGAACTTTTGTATGTTCCTAATGGTTCTTGTCGCCTTCGAGTAGTACAAAACTGTCATGACACATATACAGCTGGGCATTTTGGTAGTACTAAAACATTACATTTAGTACAACGATCATTCTGGTGGCCCTGTATGCGACAATTTGTCGAGGATTTTGTTCAGACTTGTGATACATGTTGCAGAGGAACACAAGGGATTCATAAAGAACCCAAGATTGGCCTTCCCACGAAGTTCGATGGAACGCGATCGTAGTTTAGAGGGTTCCTTAACCAAGTACGATTAGTTATTCAAATGCATCCTTCCCGGTATCCCACCGATGCATCATGAGTGGGTTTAGTGGGAACTTTGTTAAGTGGCTCAGCGTTGGCATGGTTCGCTCCACTATTAGAAAAGGAATCCCCGTTACTCAACAATTTTGAAGAGTTTCTAGGTGAGTTTAAAGCATGTTTCGGAGATACTGACAGCATCAGGACCGCAATCAACAAAATCCGGCGATTACACCAAGGTGACCATCCAGCCTCCGCATATGCTGCAGATTTTCGCCTACTCGCCGCCGATATCCCTTGGGATGATCAAGCGTTGATGGAGCAATTCCGTTATGGTTTACGCAACGACGTCAAGGATTTACTCTTGACCTTCCCCGAAGAGCCAAAGTCCTTAACAGAAGCAATCAGTCGCGCAATGAGATGTGACAACCGCCTCTTTGAGCGACGTTCGGAACGACAACTACAAATGCCGAGGGCAAGATTAGAGCCCACCTACGCCTCAGTGGTAGCAAGACCTTTTCCGAGGGATTCATATAATGCGCCTCCGATGGAGATTGACACTACACGTCGTCGAGGGCCATTATCCGAAGAAGAAAAGCAACGACGTCGTACAAATCGACTATGTCTTTACTACGGTGGACCAGGACATATTGCAATAAATTGCCCCCATAGGCCAAGAAGACAGGTAAACCAAATAGTCGCTAGTTCTAATTGTACTAAACCCGAGCCTATTTCAGTAGGGATATCTGATAGTCCTAATAGTACTAATAGCCCAGATCTAGCAAACAGATTTGATGTCCTTAGTCAGTTAGAAGAAGAGTTAAACGACTAAGTCCAGCCAAAATAGGAGCCGTTTGGTTGGATAGCCCGAGATCTGTGCAACCCATTAGTGGTTCCATTCCCTCTAAGCAAGTTAGTGATGTGTTCGTAGCCCAAGTAATAGTTAGTACGAAAAGTACCCCTCCAGTACATGTCCTAGCACTCCTAGATTCCGGAGCTAACTCTTGCTTTATGGATAAGAAATTTGCTCTTGAGCTCATAAGATATCCCTAAGAAAACTCCAGTGTCCAGCCTCTGTAGTGGTCATTGATGGATGTCCCATTTGCTTCCGGAAATATCATAGAAGAGTCAGAGCCCATTAATATTGTCCTAGATAACTTAGCATGTGTAGTATCATTTAATATTATTAGTATCCCAGAACATCCCATAGTTTTAGGATTACTGTGGTTCGAGTTACATAACCCAGACATAGATTGGAGAACAAGAGAAATCCGGTGTCGACAAACCCAAGGGTCAACTCAGAAGATGGCAACCATTTCGCTACGTCAGTTGCATAAAGAAGGGCACAAGGAGGAAATGTTCCTCTTTGCAATATCAGTAAACCCCTCCAGCACCACTAAAGAAGGATCCACCGTTCAACTTCCCGAGAAGTATCGTCATTACACCGATGTCTTCGATAAAGTACAAGCCAACACACTTCCTCATCATCGACCGTACGATTGCCCCATCAATTTACAACTGGGAAAAGAGCCGCCATGGGGACCGATCTACAATTTGTCACCAACCGAGTTGGAAGCCCTTCGGGCCTATATAGAGGAGAATTTGGAAAATGGTTTCATCCGGCATTCGAAATCTCCAGCCGGCGCGCCCATTTTCTTCGTCAAGAAAAAGGATGGATCGCTTCGTCTTGTTGTAGACTACCGTGGCCTGAATAAGGTTACAATCAGGAATAGGTATGCTCTTCCCCTTATCTCAAGTCTTTTAGAACGGATCAATGGTGCCAGGTTCTTCACGAAGATCGACTTATGGGGAGCATATAACCTCGTACGGATTTGACCAGGAGACAAATGGAAGACCGCGTTTCGCACCAGATATGGGCACTTCGAGTATACGGTCATGCCGTTCGGCCTCACTAATGCACCGGCAGTCTTCTAGCACATGGCTAATGATATATTCCGAGATCTATTGGATGATTGTTTGATCATCTATTTGGATGATCTACTGGTTTATTCAAAGACCCAAGAAGAACATGATTCTCATGTACTATTAGCAATAAAACGACTTCGAGAACATGGTCTGTATGCAAAGCTGGAAAAATGTAGTTTCGGGTGCAACCAAGTGGAATTTCTCGGCTACATCATTTCATCAGAAGGCATCTCCATGGACCCAACTAAGGTCAAAACGGTGGTAGAATGGCAGACTCCACGTTCAGTGCGGGATGTGCAATGCTTCATACAAGATTACTCAAAGATTACTCAAAGATCGTTCTACCTCTCACACAACTTGCCAGGGAGGGACAACCGTTCATTTGGTCTGAAGAAACGGACGTGGCTTTCAAGAGTCTTAAAAAGGCATTTACATCGGCTCCAATTCTAGCTCATGTCGATCCGGAAAAACCATTTATTATCGAAGCTGACGCATCGGATTTTGCATTGGGGAGCATTCTGTCACAACAGGGGAATGATGAGAAGCTACATCCTGTGGCTTTTCACTCACGCAAGTTTGACGCCGCCGAAATCAACTACGAAATTCATGATAAGGAGCTATTGGCAATAGTGGATTCTTTTATGCAATGGAGGCATTTTCTGGAGGGATCCTCTCATCCGATCACCGTATTTAGTGACCACAAGAACCTTGCCTACTTTCAGGATGCTCGTGTGTTGAATCGATGTCAAGCTCGGTGGGCCCACTTCCTCACGCGTTTCGACTTCAAAATTACATATCGTCCGGGGAAGCACCAAGGGAAGGCAGATGCATTATCATGGCGTTCGTATATAGCACCCCGTCCCGGCGAGCCAACTTTCGATAACCAAAAACAAGTCATCTTGACGACTACAAGTAACAAAGATCTTTGACATGCCCATGGATTCCCGTGTTATCGATACCATACGCGAAGACTTGAAGACAGATGCGTTCGCCCAAGCTATACTAGCACAAATTGATCCCTCTCGAGTGTCGTGTTCACAGTCGCAACCACCAGGTACGTACTATCGGCAATTCAAATACCATGATGGATTACTCTTCTTTAAAGAACTTTCGTATGTTCCTAATGGTTCTTGCCGCCTTCAAGTAGTACAAAACTGTGATGACACATATACAGCTGGGCATTTTGGTAGTACTAAAACACTACATTTAGTACAACGATCATTCTGGTGGCCCTGTATGCGACAATTTGTCGAGGATTTTGTTTGGACTTGTGATACATGCTGCAGAGCGAAAATGCCAAGGCATCATCCATATGGTTTATTAGAACCATTACCAATTCCAAGCAAGTCGTGGCAATCCATTGCTCTAGACTTCATCACAGATCTTCCAGTCTCTAAGGGGTTCAATGCGATTCTAACAGTGGTCGATCGATATACGAAGATGGCTCATTTCTTGCCATGTACTAAGGAGATCTCCAGTGAAGACACTACCGAAATTGTCATGCGTGAAGTATGTCGGCATCATGGACTTCCCAATAGTATCATCAGCGACCGTGGACCCCAGTTCGTGTCAAAATTCTGGAAGCACCTTTTTAACATGCTCAAGGTCACTTGTAACCTCTCCTCCGATTACCACCCACAAACCGACGGCCAAGCCGAATCAAACGCTGGAGCAGTATTTGCGGTGCTTTCTCAGCTATCATCAGGATGACTGGGCAGATATTCTCCACTTCGCCGAATTTGCCTATAACAACTCTATCCACGCATCCGCGAAAGTTACGCCATTTTATGCTTATACGGGATGTCACCCCCGGTGGGGTGTACTTGAAACCCCAGAGGTGTCCACAAATCCTTGCGTAGAGGATCGTTTGGAGAGGTTACGCAAGATACAAGCGGATTTATCTACTCATCTCCAACAAGCTCAACAAACACACAAGGTTTATGCGGATCGTCATCGACTCCCATCTAGTTTTAACATTGGAGATCGGGTATGACTACTCCGACGACACATCAAGACTACTCGCCCATGTGAGAAGTTGGATTATCGGCGATTAGGTCCTTTCCGTATTATCGGAAAGATTAATGATGTCACTTTTCGTCCTGATCTACCTCCACAACTTCGGATACATCTAGTGTTTCATAGTTCTCTCCTCAAACCCTATCAAGAAAGCACCATCCCAGGACGTATTACACAGCCTCCACCCCCGATCAAGCTTGAAGATGGACCTGAGTACGAGGTTGCCGCCATCCTTGATTCCAAGCTTGTTCGCAACAAGCTCTACTATCTAGTCGACTGGCTAGGATATAGTTTCAGCGAGCGTAATTGGGAACCGATAGAGAATGTCACCAATGCTCGTGCTCTTCTTGAAGACTTCCATCGTCAATATCCAGACAAACCGGGTCCTCAATCCAAAACGACTCGTTACACTCGTCGTTTTAAAGGGGGGATAGTGTCATGATAGGGCAAGACTCGAACCCATGACCTTATACTACATGGGTCGAGCTCTTGACCATTAGACTATACATTGTAATACATAGAATATTATTTTCATTTATTTTTTATTATAGAAAATTGATGTATATTCCAGATTTCTCTGGAACATTCTAGAAACTTCAGGAGTATTCCTTAGAACACTATAAAAGGAGGCACAAGGCATTATTTCGAACCAAATCGGTTCAACGCCAGTTTTAAGCCTCCTAGCTACTGTACATTTTCTTCACATAATATATATCTTTTCTTATCATCACTCTCTCTCTCTCTCTCTCGATCTCTCTCTCCCTCCCTCTCACTCACTCTTTCCTTCTCTTGAGAGTTCTTCACCTCTCTTACTACTAATACTTCTTTTAGTACTAATTCCTTCTCTGTCTTAGTACTGTTCCTGACAGGTACTGAGGGTGATCAATTTATCACATATGTCGCCGTCGACAATGCCTCAACCCAAAACTTCTTGGGTAGTTTTGCATGCGCTAGCATACTCCGGACCCTCTCCATTATGGTCCGGTCCATCCTCTCAGCCAGTCCGTTTAGTTCTAGCGTCTTCGGCACGGTAAATTCGAGTCGGATTCCCTTCGAGCGGCAATACTCCTCGAACTGCCCCGGGTATTCTCCTCTGTTATCTACTCGAACCGCCTTCAGCTTCCGACCGGTTTCTCTTTCCACTCTCGCGTGGAGCTCTTTGAAGACGGATAGCACTTGATCCTTCGTCTTCAACGGTGTGGCCCACAACTTCCGGCTGTTGTCATCTATGAACGTCACGAAGTACTGCGCTCCGGCATGTGACTTCGTGTCTACTTGACACACATCCGTATGCACCAACTCCAGTGGTGCATTACGTCTCATCGATGGCCTTGGTCGGAAGGAGGTCCGGTTTTCCTTACCGGCTAGACAATCAGTGCACTTCTCCAAGTGCACATTCTTCACTGGAATGAGGTTGTCGTTTGCAAGCCTCTTCATCCCCTTCTCGCTCATGTGACACAGCCTCTTGTGCCACAGCTCACCGGCAGTGTCGAATGCCAGATTCACTTCTTCTGGACATAATCGGGCATTCATCAGGTACAATGTGTTGACCACCTTCCGGGCCCTACCCACAATCAGGCTCCCTTTGCTGAACTTCATGACACCGTTCCCAATGCTACCCATGTAGCCTTCATCATCTAGCCGACCGGCTGATATCAGGTTCAGACGAACCTCCGGAACGTGTCGGACATCCTTCAGCAGCAACTTGCATCTGGTTGGTGTTGTCAAGCACACGTCTCCTATGCCGACAATTTGGCATGTACCTTCATTCCCCATCCGGACACAGCCGTGATCACCGGCTGAGTAGAATGAGAAGCATTTCCGGTCCGGGGTAAGGTGGAACGATGCTCCGGAGTCTACCACCCAGGTCATCTCGTCGCCGGTGTCGTGAAGAATTTGGGCCAGAGGCGGAAACCGGGAAACATTGGCTACATCGGCGGGGTGCAGCGTGTTTACGCATCCATGTACATTTAGTGTGAATAACGAGGGCGCCTTTATGGTGCCAAAGAGTAGTCAAGTCGGGACAGACGGTCCCATGTAAGTCGAGGTTTATCCCACATTGTAACGCATCCCTGTCCTTGTTCTATAAAAGGAAGGGAACGCCCTTTGTGAAGGGGTTGCCCATTTTGCATTAGAGGGTATACCGTTAGGTTTAGAGTTAGTTTCTTCTTCTTCTTCTTCTTCTTCTTCTTCTTCCCCCCCTTCATGTTCGCTTAGGGTTTGCTTCAGCTCATCTCCTGCGCAAGACCCCGCTCGGCGCGACGAGCCCGTGAGCTCCCCGACCGGCGGCTTGGCAGCTGACGACTATTGTAACCTACCTCGGTCCGACTCGACGCTGGGAATGTATTCTTCTTATATATATATATACGTTTGCGTCTGTCTGTATATATTCGAGTCTTCATTGGTGTCGGGTGCTTCCCCTTTCCTACATTTCCTGTACTTAAGGGTGTGAGTCGGGTTGGCCTCTGTGTGTGTGTGAGTGTGTGTGCGTGAGTCGGTGTTAAGCGCTCTCTCTCTCTCTCTCTCTCTCTCTCTCTCTCTCTCTCTCTCTTCGGTTGCTTCCGGTGTGCTTCTGGGATACCCCGGAAACGGTGAAGCACGACTTCCTATGCTCCATCACTCCCTAGTCCAAGACCCCCGTGGTCCCGCCTTTCCCCACGCACGCGCGTAACAACGCGACACCGGCAAGGTTTATCTCGCTCTCCTCGGTGATGAGCATCAACTCTTCTTCACTTGCCGTGATTGCCGTCGTTCCCTTCCGGTCCGGCCCCCTCCGGTCTTTACCGTTCTGGTCCGGGGTCCACTTCGAATCGGTACTGTCGGTTTCCTTGTCTTTTCGGAAATGCGGACAGTTCTTTTGGAAGTGTCCCGGCTTGCCGCAATAGAAGCAAGTAGGCCTCCCCCTTGACTTTGACCGTGTCCCCGACTTTTCCCGGTTTTGGGGACTACGGTTTCTTTGTCTTCCGCGTTCCGATTCGGTAAGGAGCGCTTTGGAGTCGGAGCTCGTATCTTTATCTTTCCGACGCGCCTCCTCATCTAGCAAGCTCGACTTTACTCTTGCTAGGGATAACCGCTTTCCTTCCGGCCCGGCATTGCCCAAAGTGACAACCAACGTCTCCCAGCTATCCGGGAGGGAACCGAGCAGGAGTAGCTCTAGTACCTCATCGGCGAGAGGTACTTCCAATGATGTTGCCTGGTGTATCAGCCCCTGGAAGGCATTCATGTGCTCCGCCATGGTGGAGCCATCTTGGTACCGGAGTCTTACTAGCTTCTGGAATACTGAAACCTGATTAACAGCATTTTTGTTTTGAAACATTATGCCGATCTTCTCCCAAAGCTCATGAGCCTTGCTCTCTTCATTGAAGTTGTTGTACAGGCTCATGTCGATGAAGCATCGTATGTACGCCGTTGTCTTCATGTGCATCACCTCCCATATCGCGGCGTCGATTTTGTCCGGTCTCTTGTCCCCGAACTGAACCGACAGCCAGAGTTCTTTAACCACGACCATGTCCCTCATCTTCGACTTCCACACCGAATAGTTTGAGCCAGTGAGCTTGAACATGCCTCCCAACGAATCGTCCATTTTCTGTGTCGTTTTGCTCTGATACCACTTGACCGGAACTAAAATGCTCCTTATGCGCAATGCTCGGCCACAACCGAGCTTAGAATCATACACAAAAAACGGGAAATAAAAGCACGACACAAAGAGGAGAAGGGTACACAGGATGTTTACGTGGAAAACCCAAACTAGGGAAAAACCACGGCAGCCCACAGGCTACAAACTATCACTATGTTAGAATGTACAACAGTGAGTTCACGGAGGCAATGACCTCGTGCTCACGATCTTCGCCACAAGCGGCGGTTACAACAAAGGCAGCGACCTCTTCCTCTCTCTCTCTCACTCTATACACTGTTACGCGCTATAATCTTTTGACAAAGCAAGAATGACAACCACACCTAAAAGATTGCCCTAAGTCATATTTATACTAATATGACTTTTCGGCTATTTACAAATATAGCCATGACGGACTCTCAGAAACATATTTACGAATATGTCTCTTCATCCGATTCTCACCGGGTCTGCACCATCCGACTCTCCGTAGCCGGGTACACCTCATCCGGTTCTCACCGGGTCTGCACCATCCGGCTCTCCGTAGCCGGGTACTCCTCATCCGGTTCTCACCGGGTCTACACCATCCGGCTCTCCGTAGCCGAGTACTCCTCATCCGGTTCTCACCGGGTCTGCACCATCCGGCTCTCCGTAGCCAGGTAATCTTCATCCGGTTCTCACCAGGTCTGCACCATCCGGCTCTCCGTAGCCGGGTACTCCTCATCCGGTTCTCAACGGGTCTGCACCATCCGGCTCTCTGTAGCCGGGTACTCCTCATACGGTTTCTTCTCAGCACTGTTCATCAGCACTATTCTTCTCCCTTCCCATCCGGAGGGACGTGTCTCCCAACACACTGATCCGAGTAGCTGACCAAGAGACACTTCTCAGCTTTTGCGTCTAGCTTCCTCTCCTTTCCCTTCGGCACATGCACATTGGCAATGCTGCCGAACACCCTTAAGTGTTCCAGATTTGACTTCTTCCCGAAGTACAGATCATGTGGTGACATTCCTCCATTTGCATATTGAGAAAGTTATCGTGCGGAAGAGTTAGACAAACCGGCTCATCCGAATAGCAACAAAGAATAAGAGAAGGTTTAATGGAAAAGCTTCACACAGAAAATATACACGGGAGAGACAGAGAGAGCAGAACATAAAAGCTAGATTCAAAATAATGACAATACTCTCTATACATAGAATGTGCTCAAAGAGCACTTTTATACAAGTCCATAAAGGATTGACAGGTACTTCAATGCTCACATGAGTGACTATCACTGACTCCCAAAAATATGCCTACGTACTAGGCTGGACCCATAGGCCTCTAATGGCCTACCAGTTTCAATCCGATCCAGATCCGGTTAAGCTTGCTTGCTCAACACTCCCCCTCAAGCTTAACTTGAGGTCGGATCATGGTGTCTATGTTTGCAATAGCCAGTCCTTTCCTCTGGCTCCTTTCGACGTCCTCCCGCCTTGCTCGCGCTCCTCGTTCTGTCCGGTTCCGCTTCCCGCGATCTGTCCGGTAATGTGCACCTCGATCTCCTTGGTCGGCTTGTCTGCTCAACAGGCCCATTTCAGCTCCTTCGTTGTTATGACTTAGGCGCTTGTTGATCCATCAGTTCTTCCATGTTGGTGTTGACTTCCGCTGCCTTCTCGTCCGATTGGCCTTTAGTTGATCCGGCTTCTCCGAATCTTGAACCGAATCGGCTTCCTCCAATTCGTTCCAGCTCTTGTCTGAGTTGGTGGTCTCCAACTCGTCTTCCATTTTTAGGCCCTTCACCACATTGGACCACGTCCGGGTCTTCGCTCTGTCCTTCTTGACTTTGCCATCGCTGCCGCTTGCTCCGACTTGTTCGGATGTGCCGACTCCTTCGGCCGACTCGGTTTTCTCTTTCTGCTTATCTCCCACCTTAGTTCTTTCTTCCTCTCCGGCTCCTTTTCCGATGCCATTCGTTCCCATTCCTGTTCTCCCCCTCAAGTGTGGTACATCGAGATGCTAAATGCCGAGCATCTCTGAAAAATGTTGTAACTTGTCCGATCTGAGCGGCTTGGTGAAGATGTCGGCAACCTGCCAATTTGTGTGAACATACCGAAGTTCAACTTCACCGCTCAGGACCTGTTCACGAACAAAGTGATATAAAAAGAGAGGAAGAAGACTGAGATAGGGATCCACGATTTGGAGAACGAAGTGTTGCCGAACTGAGCTGTGCAGATTCTGTTTCCTCCATTCTCTATTTTCTATTTCTGTCGTCATGCTGTGAGACCTCTACTTCGCGTTGGTAGCTCATGTGATCCCGATCGGAGGCTTGTTAGTGTGCGTGTGAGTGTGGGGAGCTAGAAGCTCTGTTGCCGGTTGAGTCTATCTGTATTTCTATTATTCCCAGCTAATCGATCATTTTGTTGCTATCTAGGTCGCCTCACGTCGTTTAGTGTCTTTTTTTGTCTCTATTTATGCTCTTACCTCCGTCCCCTCCGCTTGCGTGCTTTGGTGGGACACCGAGCCCGTGCGCTCATCATCTGGCATCCGGAGACTAGTCCGGATCAGATACTTTCCGGCCTGCGCTCTGACGAAGTTATCTCGAAGACGATCCAGATAATCCCTCTCCTCTTACCAGCACATCCACGCGGATATTCGTGACCACAGTTCCGACTTCGTTCATTTCGAGGATGAACATCCTCCCTTGTCGGTGCCCTTGTGCGATGACTTTGCCCTCTTCTTTGATGAAACACCCAAGGTGTGTGAACCGAACCTACATCCCTTGGTTGACAATCTATCCGACCGACACTAGGTTCTTTGTGATTGTTGGTACGTGCAAGACATTCATCAGCTTCCCTTTTTGTCCAATGTGGTTTAAGGGAGCTTCATCGATATGTTCTATCATATGTGGGGTGTCGTCACTAGTTTTGACGACCCCAGTTATTCTGGTTTCTCTAGATACAAGAACCACTCCTCGTGGCTCGTCGTATGGTTTGACGCTCTGGAATCAACATACCATACCTCGTTCTGTTTCGAGTTGCTCGTCTTCATTGAATTAGCCTTGTGCTTCATCACAAACCTTGGACCTAATCCATTTTTGGCTCCTCCTACGCCTTCGGCATAGTACGACTATTATTGATTTCCGTGTTCGGCTTTGCCAGATTCGGATTTGTCCGAATCGACGCGCTTCTTCCTCTACTCGCTCTTCTTGTGGCATTTCTTGCCACAATATCAGCATTCTGAGTCGGCCTTTGCTTGCCTATTTCCGGCGCAAGCTTGACTCCCCCTGTTTCTGGTGGGTCTGGAATTGTTGTCAGCATTTCGATTATACCTTCAGTTTTGCTCCTGTCAGCTGCCTCCATTGCGAGCTGACCCGCCTCATCCCCCACGACAACGGGGCCTATCTTCCTCCATCTACTCGTCGACACACCCGAGTGGTTTTCTTGTACGAGCAACATTGATTGTAGCTTGAAAAATGAAGACGTATACTCCCTCGTGCGGACCGTTGTCTTGGAGAGTTCTGGTTGGAGGAAGAGAAAGGGGTTGTCATGAAGATTCATCACTAGGTGCGGATCGTGAGGCGGAACCACCAGGGTCCTGGACCGGAAGGATTCAAAGTTTGCACTAGCTTTAGTGAGAAAGTATTTAAGATAGGTTGAAAGAGAGAGAGATTAAGATAAAGATTGAACGCTTAACTTTAGATTTGAGAGACAAGATATATCAATAAGATAACGAGTTTTCTTATTATTTTCCCCCAAAATTTACATTCCAATTTTTTACATTATTCCCCACTTCCTTGATTCCTCACATGGGGTTTTTTCCTTTCTTTTTTCTTTTCTTTTTTTTCGCAACTTCATACCCACATAACTTCACACTTAGTTGACCGTTTGTTATGTAGCAAAGTGCATTCAAAAGCTCTTCAAGACCTCCATCTTTTCATACCAAGATATTAAACTTATTTTAAATAGTATCTTCACTATTATTGTTTTATATTTCGTGAGAAGAACCACACTCGATTTCGTATGTTCCTCACACGTTTCACACTACTGTCGAAAATCTTCACAACATCCACCCCCACCAAACCACGCGTCCTCCGGTACGTGCCAAGAAGAAAGAGTGTGAGATTTCGGCTATGGTGATTAATCAAATTCTTCCACGTCCTCATTCACATCTATCGTATTATCTTCATCATCGAGGTGATCGAGGTCAGGATCCTCGTCTTGTCTTTTCTTGAAAATCTTTATTGTTTTCCCCGCAATGGGTACGGCCAACCTTGATCCTTCTAGCTCTACAAGCTGGTATGTGGCATTATCATTGGCACTTGTCACCACATACGGTCTGAACCATCTTCTTGCGAACTTCCTTGTTGTACTGTGTTGATTGTCAAGGATGTTGTCGTAGACCAATACCCAATCTCCTTCTTCGATCTTCTTGGGACGCAGTCGATGCGTCTTATCGAACCGAATTTTGTTCTTCACTCGAGCTGCCTCCATCATCTTTCGTGCTTTTTCTAGATCTTCAGGTCTTCTTTCAAGTTGCCTTATTCGTGCCGCTAATAACTCTTCTCGGCTTATCTCATTCTCCCATGGTATCGCTACCCATGAGGCGATCTTCCTTTCGATGAGCATTACCGGCTTTTGTCCATACATAAGCTCTGTTGGCATATACCCTATCACCGAGGTGTGTGTCGTTCTGTTAGCCCACAAGGCATAGGGCAATAGTCGTGGCCAATTCCCGACTCGATCGTTGCATGCTCGTACGATGGCTTTGACGATAGGTCCATGCCCTCGCTCGATCTTCCCATTTGCTTTTGGATTGTAGGCAGTCGTGAGGGAGAGCTTCACGCGTAGTCGTTCGAAAAGCTTCGTTGCATCGTGTGCATCCAACTCCCCTCGGTTGGCGACTATCTTTCCCACACATCCGAATAGGCAAACAACCTCTTCGAGTAGAAATTTGCAAACAGTCGACGTTGTCTTATTTGTCAAGGCCCGTCCTTCCACTTGATTTTTCAAGTCTTCTCTTGCCAGAGCTAAGTACTTCATTTGTCCCACTCCCATTGGCATTGAGACCAGATCCACCATCCATTTGAAGTGTATGGTAAGTGGGTATGTCGGTCGTAGCTCATCACGAGGACGTATATTCGAATGTACATGGCATGTTTCGCATGTGGACCCAAAATTGAGTACATCTTTGTACATGCTTGGCCACTAGTACTTCTCCTTCAACTTCTCGAACGTCGCCCATGTTCCTCTATGACTTGCCTAGGCACTCTCGTGGAATTCGGTTATTAGCGTCACTTGCTCTTCTTTATTCACCACCACTCGAAGTGGTATTCCTATCCTTCTTTTTGGGTGTCGCCAAAGGAATCCTCCCTTCAAGAAGTATTGGTAAGCCTTCTTCCGGATTCGTAGGGCCTCCTCCTTCGTCAACGAAGCATCCGTCATCATTGTTCTTAGGAATCCGTCGATTAGTAACCACTCCCCTTCGTACTCGTCCTCATTGAAGGCGTGGAGGGTTAGCATGCCCTTGTCTTCCACCGATAGTCAAGCCACCTTGAAGAAGTCGAGGGTGACGTCTTCATCTTCGGAAACCATGTCACCTTCATTCTCAAATCTTGCCCTTGACAGCATGCCAACCATGGTGTTCTTCTTTCCTGCAATGTGGCGGATCTTTGGGTTTAAAGATTTAATATAAGCGATCCACCTTAGCATAGCTAGATCTGGTGTCGCACATCCTGAGATCATCTCGAGGATTGGGAGACAATCTGTCTCAATTATCACTTCCGACCCGATCAGGTAGTCTTTGTCCGTCTTCACTGCTGACACAATACCCCAAAGTTCCCGCTTGACTTGGGCATATCCTCGTTGTCGTTCACTAAGAACCTTTGCTCCGAACTAGATGGCATACCGCGCATTATCTTCTCCTTCTTGATTGATGACCCACCCAATTCCGGTTGGGCTCGTATCTACAGTCACATAAATCGGCTTCCCTTCGGTATAGTCGGCCTTTCTTAGCGTTGGAGCTTCAAGAAGTAGTTTTTTCAATCTTCGCATCACATTTGTATGCTCACTTTGCCATTTGAACTTCATTCTTTTCTTTAGTAGTCCATATAATGGCTCGACAACATGAGCGTAGTGCGGAATCCAGATATGATAAAACGTGCATGCTCCAAGGAACCTTCGAACCTCCGTTTGGTTTACGCATTCTTCTTTCATGTCCTGGATCGCGTCCACCTTGGATGGCGAAGGCTTCCGGCCGTATGCTCCACACAAGTGACCTACCACCAAGATCTCCGGTTGCCCGAATGCGGATTTTTCTCCTGAAAATGTCAAATTCGCATCTTCAAGCCTTTGAAGCACCTTCTCGCAATCTTTCATATTATCCACGACGAACTTTCTACACCCTTCCTTATCTTTCGATTCATCTTTCTCCTCATCCGAACATCCTTTTATTGGAATATCATCCAAGAATGGCATCGTGATTTCTGGGATGCAATCCTTCAAGACCTTGTTCATGGCATTCACCATATGAGCCACCGAGTTCATTGCACCTTGAGGTAAGGTACACATCCGCACCAGCCCGATCGGAGTCCTCATGATCGTAATGTCACAACTGTCGATTGCCAACTAGAATTGGTCATATCCGGAGTAGAGATCGCCAACGGAGTAGATGGACCGACCCGCAAACACCTCGGCAAATTCGTCCATGCTCGGACCAATTCCAGCATTTCGAATTGTCACCTTGTTGATGGGTTGAAGATCTTGGATGAATCACAATGATCCCTTCTTCTTCGGCACCGTGAAACACCAATTAGAGTAAGGAGCATTCGATGGTTCCAAAATTCCCATATTCACCTTCTCCTTTAAGAGCTCGATCAGCTTCGGTAGATATGCTCTCGAAACTAGTATCGGTTTCAAATTCCAAGGCACATGCGGCACCGTGAAGATTACCATCGGCTCTATCGTCCTTGGATCAGCACATCCGATTTCTCGTGGAAAAAATGTTAAAGCCTTACCATGTGTCATGATATGGCAAGACTCGAACCCATGTCCTTATTCTACATGGGTCGAACTCTGACCATTAGACTATGAATTGTAATTTGTAGGATATTATTTTCATTTATGTTTTATCATAGAAAATTGATGTATATTCCAGATATCTCTGGAACATTCTAGAAGCTTCAGGCTTATTCCTAAAAACACTATAAAAGGAGGCACAAGGCATTGTTTTGAACCAAATTGGTTCAACGCCAGTCTTAAGCCTCTTAGCCGCTTTGTACTTATCTTTCACATAATATATTAGTTGTTGTCATCATCTTTCTCTCTCTCTCTCATTCTCGCTATCTCTCTCTCTCCTCTTCTCACTTCCTCTCTCGGGAGTCTTATGCAGTCCCATCCTCTTAGTACTAATAGTACTACTCTTCTTTAGTACTAATTCCATCTTTGTTTTAGTACTATTCCTGACACCATGTCGCGAAACATTCACTCCTCTTCATCCGATTTCTCGTGGAAAAAATGTGAAAGCCTTCCCATGTCGCGAAACATTTTCTCCTCTTCATCCGTTTTCTCGTGGAAAAAATGTGAAAGCCTTCCCATGTCACGAAACATTCGCTCCTCTTCAGGGAGAAGGAGATCCTCCCTTCCAACTCGTAGCTTCACCTTCGTCTCTTCGGTGAAGACATGACCTATTGTCTTCGGATCTCTTAAGCTTGGATCGTTCGCGACTTCCTTCATCTTTTGCCAGCTATCTTCCGGTAGTGGAACGGCAACTGGCTTGATCTTCCTATCCACCGTTTTATATTTTGTGTTGATGTTAGCTTCCTTCATCAAGATGTTTCGATGATATTCATCGATGATAGCGTACATGTTGATGGAGCTAACCGAAATCACGCGATGATCGTGTAGATAGCTCAAGTCTACGACATCCTCAATTTTGCCGATGGTGTCGTTAAATGAGGCTTCTTCCATAATATGAGTCACAAACTCTTCTTTTTCTATTATGTTTTCTTCTTTCAACATTTTCTCGAAGTCTTGTATCCGACGCTTGTCCTTCTTGTCGGGTATTACTAGTTTACTTGTGCCACTAGGTGTGACACATGTTGCTTCTCCTCGCAATCCACGCGCTCTACTCCCTTGTGGGGACTTGCGATCACTCGGACTATTTGTGCCCCATGCTTCAATAGTCTGCTCTAAAAATCCGGGGATTCGCCTCCAAGACTATCTCAATTTCTTTCATGATTAGCTCGCACCGTTAGGAATTGAACAGATCTTTTACGAGTTTTCTTACTATTTTCCCTTAAAATTTACATTCCAATTTTTTACATTAGTCCCCACTTGCTTGATTCCTCCACTCTTTTATAGATGCCCCCATGCATATGGTGCATGTGAGGGTGCAAGACATGCACGGAATGCATGCAATGCATGCTTGCCATGTCATCATCTAAGCTCTCATGTATGACAATTACATGTAAAAGTATAGTGATAAAAAATATATCCCTAAAGAAATGATTTGGCTTAATGGTAAACCTTTAGACTCTCAACTTGGAGGTGCAATGTTCAAGTCTTGCATACATCCCTTTTAAAGCACAAAATACTATTAGGCTTTTGGTCTTGTAATTACACCAAATATCTTTAAGACACCATGCACCGCAATCAACCAATCCGTCCGATTTGCACCTGTTTGGTCCGCATCCCTAGCCGGTTTCGTTACGGGCCGGTCACCGGTTGCCACTGTTGGTCGTCGAATGTCGGATGCAGGCCGCCACCTCGCCAGTTGCCGTCGGTCCGGTTTTGGTTGGCCAAAAATTTACAAGTAGCTAGACCACACCCATTTTCTCATTTGATTAACTTAGTTCAAGTCACCTTGAACTCTCTATGCTCCACATAGAGACACAAGATAATAGCTTTTGGCTTTGCTTTATATATTGTAGGATCCTTGTTTGTCCTGTCTATGTGAGATATCTCACAGGTTTGTTTTTCTTTTCTTTTCTTTTCTTTTTTTTCGCAACCTCATACCCACATAACTTCACACTTAGTTGACCATTTGTTTTGTAGCAAAGTGCATTCAAAAGCTCTTCAAGACCTCCATCTTTTTGTACCAAGATATTAAACTTATTTAAAATAGTATCTTCACTAGTATTGTTTTATATTTCATGAGAAGAACCACACTCGATTTCATATGTTCCTCACAAGTTTCACACTACCGCTGAAAATCTTCACAACAGCGCATGAACGGGGGCGCGCAAGGATGCACACGAAAATGTCGTTATGCACAAACATATGTAAATAGGAAAGAACTAGTAAGTACTAGGTAGTAGGATTTGATGGGTACTTTAATGCCCTATGAAAAGAAAAGAATAAAGCATGTGTGGCGAAGGAAACCGAGGGGGAATCCCTGACAGAATAGGTTGTCTTAAACATGATGTAATGGCCTCCCCTCGTGCTATAAAAGGGGGGGCTTTGAACTGTTTTGGGGATCCACGATTTGCGAGGACGAAGTGTTGTCGGTTTGAGTGTTGAGCTCTCTCTTTTCTCTCTTTGTCTTGTGCTCTGTGTGGACTCCAGGAAGAAGGTGAAACCTCTGCCCGTGTAGGAAGCCCCAAGCTCCCAGCCTAAGGTTCACCATCCTGAGTTTCTATGTGTGTGCTTGTTTTCGAGAGCGCGTAGCTCTGATACCGGGCAAGTTCAGTTGTACTCCTCTTTGCATAATCTATTTCATTTCATTGTATCTAATTGCTCTCTCTGTGTTCCATACTTATCGCCATTCTGTCTCCGTCTGTGGCTCATGTTTACTTGAGTCCCGAACCCGCGTGCTTGTTTCTCGTTATCCCACGACCAGCCCCGAACAAAACATATCTTTGATCCTGCGCACTCATTGTCCGATGTCCAGGATCCAATCCGGATCGGGTACGTGACCGTTGTCGCGATATTCCGCGAGTACGTGTAAGATCTTAGGCGGGACCGCGGGGGTCTCAGACTAGGGAGTAGAGGGGGAATGGAAGCTTAGCTTGAGAGGAGAGGAGAAAGAATAGGACATAAACATAGAATGGATGGAACAAGAAGATAGATGGAGGCAAGATACACAAGAAGTTATATTAAGACTTTGCGAACGATTACAACCATGGCCGCCTAGGCTGCACCAAAATGACTACAAGAAAACCCTAACCGGATAAGTAAAGTAAAGAAGATGATGAAGAAGAAACCCTCGGCAAAATCCTAAACCCGAAATGTTATGAAGAAGAAGAAGAATAGTAAAACCCTAGACCAAACCCTAAAACGGAAATAGAAACCCTCGACCTAAGTGGTATACCTCTCTCACTCAAAATAGGTAACCCGTTCACAAGTGACCTCTCCCTTCCTTTTATAGCCCAAGGAGGGAGGGGCCTTACAATGTGGGATAAATTTCCCCTCTTTATTCTATACACCATTTTACATTGTAAATGTGCACATGTTGCACACCGCTGACTTGCCCATTCCATCCCGGTTTCACACCATAGCCGGAAATCTTCACGACATCCACCCCCACCACACCGCACATCCACCAGTATGTGCCAAGAGGAGAAGGGTGAGAGATTTCAGCTACGGTGATCAACCGGGTCCTCCGCCATCCCGGCACCCGACCTCCTTGTCGGCTCCTACTAACCCCGATCCGTCGAATCCATCCGACCCACCACGTCCACTGCGTGTCCCTGAACCACGGACTCCATCCGATCCACCATATCCGACGTTCGTGCCTTCCTCCTCGATCGATCCTCCCGAACGCCATTGTCGACCCGGTCTCTCTTCCTTTGTCCGTTGCATATGTCCTCCGGATGCTCTCTCGATCTCTCCAATTGCACACTAAATTCCACCCATCACATGCCGCGTATGTCCCTCTTCAATTCGATCATCTCCGTGTCCCAAACACCTCGGCATTCCCACTCTCTCTGCTCCACACTTGGCTTCCGTAGGCTCTTCCCGTGCATCGATGTTGTCCTCCGAATATGCGCTCGTTCTTTCGTCCTTACGTGACCTGATTACGCGCTCCTTGCTTATCCCTTGCTCGTCGTGGTCTCTCGCGGTAGAGCATACCTCCATCACGACATCCATGTCAGTGTACCCCTCTTCGGCGTCCTTTGCGGCTCTCATTACCGGTTCGTCTCGACTCGCGCCTTCTTGACTCGCTGGCTTGGCATGCACTCCGGAAAGCCGCGCTTCCTCTTCCCGGCACGTAGCCCTTTGTTCTCCGAGAACCTCCTCTAGATTCCAAGACACATCCTTCCGCTCACGCCATCCATCCTTCGATCCCGGCACCTCACCGCTCTGTCCTCCGTCTCGTACTTGCCTCTCAAAGGCTCGATTAGACCGTTATCACCGGTCACTCGTTGCCGCTCTTCCAGGTGTGTTGAGTGGCAAGCTCAACTGGAGCCGAATTGGCTGAATAAGCCTAAGCCGGCAAGCGAGACGGATTGGTAAGCTATGAGCAACCGCACCGGCAAGCAACAGAGCCGGTGAGCTAGGGAGCCGGTTAGCTGGATCCAATCAGTAATCAGAAGCCTAGTATTAGTGTAGACTACTAGGCAATAATAGTCTCGTAGTAAGTGTCAGATGCTCGTGTGAGCATTGAAGTACGCGGTACTTCTGTCAGTCCCATGAGGACTTGTATAAATAATGCTACTAAGCATAGTTGTATACACGGAGTGTTTTTATCGTTTTTGAATATAGCCTTGACGTTCTGCTCTCTCTCTCTGTCTCTCCCGTGTACTCTGTGTATTCCCTACCTTCTCTATTTTCTAACGCTTCCGCAAGTAATCGTTCACATGGTATCAGAGCGCGAGGGTTGAGAACCTCTGCAGCCGACAAACGCTGGAAAGCAAACCCTAACAGGTCATAAAATAGCAGACAAAGAAGTGATGGATAGAGGGATGGCTAGCTCCCTTCCTGTGGAGAAACTCAACAGATCCAACTATGCATCTTGGTCGTATAAGATGGACCAGTACCTGCTTGGGCATGGCTACTGGAGTTTCGTCGAAGGAGCCAACGAAACAGCACCTAATGCGACACATAAGGACTTCCTAGTGTGGGAACAATCAGCAAGCAGAGTGATGTACTGCTTCGCGTCCAGTGTCGGAGACTAGCTGCTGAGCCACATCCAAGACGCCAAGACGTCGAAGGAGGCTTGGGGGAACCTGAAGAAGGTTTTCGCCGCGAGCACTACAGCCCGGAAGCTGCAACTCCGACAGGAGTTGAGCAATGTCCGACAGAAGGACATGTCGCTGGCGGATTACACGGCCCGGATCTCTTTATTACATGGCCCAGATCAAAGAGATCTATGACTCACTTGCCTCTATCAACGTTACCGTAGAGGAAGACGAGATGGTACAGGTCTGTCTTGGGGCCCTGGAATCTAAGTTCAGGGCATTCCAAATGGCGGTGTGTACAAGGGAGAATACGCCGTCATTTTTCGACTTACAGTCGATGCTCCTTGTAAAGGAGAACCACGCTGGTGCGTCAACTAGCGCACCCACTGACAGCCGGATGTTGTACACGGAGGCGGAACGGTCCCATGGGCGTGGTGGACGAGGCGGGTCGGCACGCAATGGAGGCGGCCGGCAAGACCAGGAACAAAGGCACAAAGAACATGCCGACAACAGTTCCGGACCCTCCGGGAGCAGGGGGAGTCATGGCAGCACCGGAAGACGGCAAGAGAAGACTGCAACGGAATGTTGGTACTGGTACAAGAGAATACTACAACAGAATGCTGGTACATGTGGTACTGCGTCGAACCACATGACGAGCCACAAAGAGTGGTTCTCCTTTTTGGAAAAAACCGGATCAACCAGGAGTAGTCGAAACCGGATACGAAACTCCTCACCCAATCGTGCACGTCGTAGAAGTCCCTTTGAGCCACGTCGGACAGAAAGGGAAGCTGATGAACGTATTACACGTTCCGACAATCACGAAGAACCTGGTGTCGGTCGGACAGATCGTCGACCAGGGGATGCAGGTGCGGTTTACGCACCTCGGGTGCTTCATCGAGGAAGAGGGCCAGATTATTGCACAAGGGCGCAGAGACGGGAGGATGTATATCCTCGACACCAATGACATCGGCACCGCTCTGTTCGCAAAAGGATAGAAGGTCGAATCGGACATCGACCTGTGGCACAAGCGGATAGGCCACGTCAATTACCGGAGGCTTCAAGACCTGCAAACGAAACAAGTTGTTTTCGGTTTGCCGAAGTTTAGCGGCCGGAAGGCCCAACTATGTGAAGCCTGCCAACTCAGGAAGCAACACTGGCTTCCATTCCCCACTGAACGTAACTGGAGTCGTAACAAGCTCGACCTTATCCATTCGAATGTGTGGGGACCGGCACAGAATGTTAGTCTTGGCGAGAGTCGATATTTCGTCTCCTTCATCGACGACTATACGCGGCACACATGGATCTACCTCATTGAGCGGAAGAGTGAAGTCTTCGAGTGTTTCCGGATCTACCACATGGTGGAATGAGAAGGGGACGAAGAAGATGCCAGAATTCGGAACCGGCAACAATGAGTCGAATCGGTGTGCATCCGACTCCGCCAAGGAGAAAGGTGGATCTTCGGCGACGAAGACCGAACAGGCCAAAAAAGGCTAAACCGGGTAACGGTGAGTTACGCCGGTCCACCCGCCAGAAGGATCCCATCACGCGGTACAGGTACAATGAGTACATGGCGCATCACTATGCGTACATGACTAAGGTGGCGGAAGTGCGTGAGCCGGAGAGCTACGCAGAAGGGGCCAAGGACGCAAATTGGCGTGCCGCTATGGAAGAAGAAATGCGGGCACTTGATGTCAACAAGACATGGAACCTGGTTGACCCTCCTCATCACTGTAAACCGATCGGATGCAAGTGGATATACAAGGTAAAGTACAACGCTGACAGTTTTGTTAACCGGTATAAAGCCCGGTTAGTGGCGAAAGGATACGCGCAAACCCACGGAATCAACTACGACGAGACCTTCGCTCCGGTAGCGAAGATGACGACAGTTCGTGTGGTCCTGGCGGTTGCTGCAGCAAGGGGGTGGCATCTTCACCAGATGGATGTGAAGAATGCATTTCTTCAAGGTGATCTTGAAGAAGAAGTCTTTATGACTCAGCCCCCTGGCTTTCAATCGGAGATGAACAAGTCGGCGGTATGCCGGTTGAAGAAGTCGTTGTATGGCCTGAAGCAAGCCCCTCGAGCTTGGAATGCGAAGATCACGCACCGGTTGCGTAAGATGGGGTTTGTGGCCTCCAAATCGGACTCTTCGTTGTTCATCCGGCAAGGCTCAGCCGGTCCGGTATGTATACTGCTGTATGTTGATCATCTAGTCATCACCAGACCAGGTGTTCCAGAAATCAACCGCGTCAAGTTCCTGTTGTCGAACGCATTTGAGATGAAGGACCTGGGCGACCTTCATTATTTTCTTGGGATCGAGGTGATCCGAACCCCCGACGGCATATTACTCTCACAACGACATCACATCTTGAATATGTTGTACAAGTTCGGCATGACAAACTGCCGACCTGTCTCCACACCCTTGGACCAGAAACAGAAGCTCCATCCCAACTCCGGACCGGCCTGCAACGAGAAACGGTTCCGACAAATTGTCGGAAGCCTTATTTACCTAACTATCACACACCCTGACATCAACTATCCGGTCGGAATGTTAAGTCAGTTCATGCAGAAGCCGACCGTGGAGCACCTTAAGTGCGTGCAGCGGATATTGCGATATGTACGCGGCACGAACGACCGGGGACTGTTATACCGGCGTTATATAACCGAAGAGCTCGTCAGTTACAAGGATGCCGAATGGGTTGGCGATGCATCACATCGCCGATCAACCTCTGGTTACATGTTTTCCCTAGGTAGCACGGCTGTTGCGTGGAGCAGCAAAAAGCAGCCAACAGTTGCTCTGTCGAGCACTGAGCCTGAGTATCGGGGCGCTACCATTGCCACCTGTGAAGCCATTTGGCTTCGGCGACTACTACAAGACTTACGGATCGAGGTACCAACCCCGATTATTGTCTACTGCGACAACATAAGCAGCATGCAAGTCGCCAAGAACCCTGTGTTCCATGCTCGCACGAAGCACATAGAAGTGCATTATCAGTTTGTGCATGAGCGGGTCCTGATCGGTGAGGTTGAACTACGGTATGTTCCCACGAATGCGCAAGTTTCCGACATCTTCACCAAGCCGCTCAGATCGAACAAATTGCAGCACTTTACCGACATGCTTGGTGTTCAGCATCTCGACGTGCCACACTTGAGGGGGAGAACGGGCAGAGACACCGGAACGGGCAAAGGCAAAGAGACTGCCGATTGCGCCGATGAGGGAAGAACAGAAGGCGGCAGAGTCAAGAAGGACAGAGCCGACCGAAGGAAGAAGGCCAAGACCCGGACAGGGTCCGATGTGGTAATGGGCTTGGAACCAAAAGACGAATCGGGAGCAACCGATTCGGACAAGAGCTGGAACGAATTGGAAACAGTCGATTCGGTTCAACAGACAGATTCGGAAGAACCGGATCAATTCAAGGCCAAGCAGACACGGATGCACCGGATCGATAAGCGTCGAAGTCATAGCAGCGAAGGAGCTGAGAGGGGCCTATTGAGCATACATACCGACCGAGAAGGTCGAGGCACGCAGAACAAGAAGGATCGCGGCAAACAAAACCGGACCGGACGAGGAGCGCGAGCAAGGCGAAGCGACGCCAGGAGAAGTCGGTTGGAAGAACCGGCTGCCACAAAGATTGTCACTAAGATCCAACCTCAAGTTGAGCTTGAGGGGGAGTGTTGAGCGGCAAGCTCAACTAGAGCCAGATCGGCTGAATAAGCCTGAGCCGGCAAGCGAGACTAATCGGTAAGTTGTGAGCAACCGAGCCGGCAAGCAACAGAGCCGGTGAGCTAGGGAGCCGGTTAGCCGGATCCAATCAGTAACCGGAAGCCTAGTATTAGTGTAGACTACTAGGCAATAATAGTCTCGTAGTAAGTGTCAAATGCTCGTGTGAGCATTGAAGTATGCGGTACTTCTGTCAATCCCACGAGGACTTGTATAAATAATGCTACTAAGCATAGTTGTATACACAGAGTGTTTTTATCGTTTTTGAATATAGCATTGACGTTCTGCTCTCTCTTTGTCTCTCTCGTGTACTCTGTCTGTGTATTCCCTACCTTCTCTATTTTCTAATGCTTCCACAAGTAATCATTCACAGGGTGCATGCTCGTTCTTTGGCCCTCCGTCGACCGTAATGCATGCTCTGTATCGCGCCGTAGTGCATGCTTTGTGTTACTCGCTTGTCCCGCCGTAGTCCCGACCTCCACATCGGCCTCTTCTCCCTTTGTTGTTGTAGCCCCTTTCGACTCCGGCTTATCTTCTTGGTCCTGCTCGTCCGTCATTCCGTATGGGATACCCGTTCTGGTAACCTCGTCCTCTCTGGCCTTACGTCGATCTGCAACCACCGAAGTCTCTAGAATAGGTGTGGAGGGTTCCTCTTGTTTCTGGTCTTCCACCGGACTGTAGTCATTGCGTCCGCTTGGCCTCCTTCTCATGCTCACCAGCTCCCACCGCGTGTCATGGCTCATGTACCTCAACCTCCAATCATGCCGGCATAGCCCTTGCCCGGATCGGTCTCAGCCGATCGAGTTCTTGTTCTGTCGGCTCTCTGCCATGATCGTAACAGGCCGGTACGGGTTCGACCAAATAATCCTGGCCTTGCCGGCTCTTCTTCGGTTCCGGCCCGGTTGACAAACCCCGCTCCAATCTTCTTCTGCGTCATCTTCCGGTCGTATCGGATTACCGACCGGTTCGTCTTTTGGCCAGGTCAGTTCCCGACTCTCTCCTCTTTGCCACTCCCGGCCTCCCTTTCGGTCCTTCTGCACGTGCCCACTCCGGGCCTCGCATCCTCACGGCCACCGCCCATCTCACCGATCTTATGTTGGTACGCAACCGCCGAAGTCTCCGGCCCTGGTGTCGAGGGATCTTCCTCATTCTCATTTCAGTCACCCGCCTTGCCGCTGCCACCGTAGGTCTCACACTGACTCTCAGGCCGGCCGCCGGAGTCTCTAGAACCGGTGTGGGTAAGGTCCCGACACCGCCGCTCGTCTCCTCTTCGCTTGATGTTTCGGGCCACCATGTCCCAAATCCTCCATCCACTCTCGAAGTGGCACTCCCCGCTTCGTAGTCATCGGCCTCATCCATGGTCGTCCCTTCACCGCAAGACGAGAGGGTCGCTTGCTCCGCACCCTCTCCCGTGTCGGCGCCGCACGCTCTTCCGGCCTCCGCCTAGGCCCCGACATCCGCGATAGACCCTTTTTCGGCTTTGAACTTCGCCTTCACGCTCTCGTACACCTCCCATACCAATTCCCCTTGGTCGTACTCATCCGATACATCATGCATCGAGCTCTCCTCCGGCGGTAGTGTGTTGTCACTCACCGTCCTCTTTTCTCCGCCGCTCGTGGGCCATGTTGTGGCTGACCGCTTCTCATCATGTTGCCGGCATACCCACTCTAGTGTCGCGTACCCGTACGCCTCCAATAAAGCTCCCTCAAAGGCCTCCCACGAATCGTGAGCTTCTCGAAGCTCCTTGACCTCTCTGTGCAGCCGCCACTCGACAAAAATAATCTAGCCTTATTGCTTCGTCCACGCCCCTCTTCATCATCTCAGCATTGTACGCTTCTAAGAATCTTGGGACATCGTCCCCGTTCAACCGGCCGACTTAGTCAACCACCCTCTCGACGGCTTGTTGAGTCGCATCTTGCCTAGCCTTCTTCCGTTTGGCATCCATCACAATCTTTTCCATCATCTCCGCAAAGTCGAAGTCTTTGTCTTCCATCTCCGTCCTCCCTTGCCGCCTTTTCACGTCGGGTTCACCAACTTGATGTCGCGGTATTCCGCGAGTACGTGTAAGATCATAGGCGGGACTGCGGGGGTCTCGGACTAGGGAGTAGAGGGGGAATGGAATCTTAGCTTGAGAGGAGAGGAGAAAGAATAGGACATAAACATAGAATGGATGGAACAATAGATGGAGGTAAGATACACAAGTTATATTAAGACTCTGCGAACGATTACAACCATGGCCGCTTAGGCTGCACCAAAACGACTACAAGAAAACCCTAACCGTATAAGTAAAGTAAAGAAGATGATGAAGAAGAAACCCTTAGCGAAACCCTAAACCCGAAATGGTATGAAGAAGAAGAAGAATAGTAAAACCCTAGACCAAACCCTAAAACTGAAATAGAAACCCTCGACCTAAGTGGTATACCTCTCTCACTCAAAATAGGCAACCCCTTCACAAGTGACCCCTCCCTTCCTTTTATAGCCCAAGGAGGGAGGGGCCTTACAATGTGGGATAAATTTCCCCTCTTTATTCTATACACCATTTTACATTGTAAATGTGCACATGTTGCACACCACCGACTTGCTCATTCCATCCCGGTTTCACACCGTAGCCGGAAATCTTCACAAAACCGTTGTCGCATCATTCCGCAAGTATGTGTAGGATCTTAGGCGGGATCGTGAGGGTCTTGGACTAGGGAGACGGATGGTGGAGTTCTTAAGCTTTGTGGGCTTCGGTCCGGAATCGGCTTCCGGCCCCAACGAATGTAGGGTTTCACAAAAAGACAGTTCATCGTGAATATGGACCTGACTCAAATATGTTACAAGGAAGATAGATATACACTAACATGAATATATATTACAAGATTTTACAGCAAGACAGTTACATGTCCTAATCCGATGGCTATTAAGAACAATCGGCTAATACATCAAGATAAGAATGGGGGACCGGTGAAGGCGAGTCAAGTGGGCTGCCAGGACCGCAACGTCCATCGTTGGTCATGCCCCAAAGACGATGGAGTGTTCCCGTGCCACTTCGCCCTCCCTTCTTGAATCGGCCGCCATGCGAAACATTCTCCATTCAGGAGAGGAAACCGAACCTCCAAGTGCCGCCGTTGAAGTGCCGCTACTGGAATGCCGAAGAGCCGTTGTTGTAGAAACCCCAAACCAAAACACTAACTCGACCGAGAAGAAGGTTAACCCAAAACCCCAAGCTTATGAAACCTAGATCACATAAAGAAACCTGAAAACCCTAACTGCCCCCATAATCTCTCACAAGATGAAGAATGAGACGAAGTACTAAACCTCCACTCAAGAAGAAGGAATCAAACCCATAAGACAAAGAAGAAGAAAACCCTAAATGAAACCCTAAACGAAATAGGGAGGAATACCAAAGTAGAAACCCTTAGAAAATAAGAATAAGAGAAAACTACCTAGCCCAAATCTAACGGTATACCCTCCTAACTCAAAATGGGAAACCCCTCTACAAGGGACCCTCCCTTCCTTTTATAGAACAAGGAGAGGGATGCATTACAATATTGGATAAATCCCGATTTACATGGGATTGTCTATCCCGACTTAACTCCTACTCTGCGCCATAAAGGCACCCCTATTATTCACAAGTTTTTACAAGGGTAAGAGCACATGATACACTCCGCCGATTCCTCCCTTTGCCGGCCACAACACCTGCACCTGGCTCACCGGCCCCAAGAAAGATTTCTTCACAACAACCGACCAACTGCAGGAAATCTAGCTACCACCATTGAACATCCGCCGTCTTCGCCATCATCTCTGCCACCACCTGCCCCCCGACGAACCCCCCTACTCAATTCTACTCGCCCCCGACGCCCGACGCTCCCCTCCCACAGTGGACCCGGGAGTGTGCACTCATTAGGTTTCGGGGGATGTTAAGCGTTGGAATAACAACACAACCAATCACGAATAAGAATGCATCAACAAGGACGTAGTACGAAGAGGAAACGGCAAGAGGAAAGGAAAGCAAAGAGACGGTCAAATGTGAAAGGCCCATACCCTAAACGTGAAAGCTATATAAACCACATAGTAGTGGCTTTGTGGGGGTTCTCCCATTTGTAAAGATCTCCTATTTATTAGAGCTAGAGCTTCCTTTCCTCCTTGTAACCTTTGAGCTTAAGAGAGATTAGTGAAGTGTTGAGTTAGAGAACACTAATCTCTCTCCTTGTTGGTGCTAGACCTCTTAGCAAAGAGGGTTAATAATAGACATACTCTTCCTTCTTATTGTCTACATCTATTAATCTATTGTCTATGAGAGAGAGTGCGAGAGAGTGCGAGAGATATTGTGCTTAATCATGTACTAACTGTTGAGTGAGTGTGAGGCTCGGAGGTATCCGACAACCATCTCCGCCCGATTCACCATCAAGAGGGTATACGCCGGTCCAAATCCCGCCATGATATCGAGGAGCTTACTCCATCGATACATAGATTCTTAACATCTATTTGGCGCCGCTGTCGGGGATACGACCGACGCTTGAAGCCTATTTTCGAGTAGTCAAAAATTCGGAGGCAAACGACTCAACGAAGGAAGAAATCGCAAGAGAACCACCATTTTCTGTTTTTTTCATCATTTCATAGTTTAATTAAGTCCATTTTCTGTTTTTTCTCATCATTTCATAGTTTAATTAAGTCCATTTTCTATTTTTTCTCATTATTCCATAGGTTAATTAAGTCGATTTTTTGTTCATTCGCTCGGTTAACATTAAACATTGTGGCGATTAGGCCGTTACGGGGCAAGCATAATCACCGCGAGTCTCACGGCTTACGATCACTCCACGGGTCACAAAACGACCGTTGGCGCCAAAAAGTTTGAATTTCCCACGCAAAGTTCGTCGAAAGAACAACCTTCGACGAAGATTCATCCTTGGACCAATATTCATCCTTGGACTAAGATTCATCCTTCGACGAAGATTCATCCTTGGACTAATATTCATCCTTCGACGTAGATTCATCCTTCGACGTAGATTCAACCTTCGATGAAGATTCATCCTTGGACTAATATTCATCCTTCGACAAAGATTCAGCCTTCGACGAATATACAACCTTCGACGAATCTTCATCCTTCGACGAAGATTCAACCTTCGACAAATATTCATCCTTCGACAAACCTATAAAAGCTTGACCAGAAAACATGGCGAGATCCTCATGGACAGAGATGTTCAAAACTCGACCCGCACGCCTAGAGGAGTCCACGCAAACCAACCAAACCCACGATGCCGCCCCACCTAACCCGACTCAGTACCACGGAGGGTGGCTAACTCCGGGGATACTACCAAACATGAACCTCCCATTGAGCCCAGGAACTAAAGCACTTCTCAACACACCCCCACTACAGGAGAGCCGAATGGCAGACCCACTCAATGTAGAACAACATATACGAGATGCAGCGCAAGAGTTACGGGCGATAGAACACGAAATCAATCTATGGACGGTACATCTTTCGAAAGGAGGACAACTGGAAAGCACCACTCAAGATATCAAAGCCGCTTTGGCAAAAAGGAAGGATAGATTCGCACGAGTGCAACAAAAACTTCACCTCCTAGAAACATTGTCGCACATGCACCGCCGAAGTCAGAGCCCGTACCGCATTCGAGCACAACGGGTGATAGCCCGAACGAAACCCGTGCACAACGACACCCGACACCACCACGCATGGGCACAATCCCTACATCTAACCAAGCTACCCCTACAGCTCCAAACGCCGAACTCGCACTAGCGCTACAATCCATCCAAACTCTCGTAGCATTGATGGAAAAAGAGCGAGCACCCATAGACCATCCGAGAAACCTCACAAATGACAGTGGGAAGAGTGCTTCCATTTCTAAACTAGTACCCCGTTTCCTCGGTTTCGGCAATGCCTATGACCATGTCGAGAGGTTCAAACAGATTTGTTGCGCTTATGAACCCCTCACAGAGATCACCAAGGTAGCTGCGTTTGAACTTACATTTGATGACCAAGCCGGAATCTGGTTTCGAACCTTGAATGAAGACATCGCTGCCGATTTCGAGTATGTCATCGAGGATTTCTTGATAAACTTCGCTCGCAAAGGGAATAAATGGAACCCGATTGACCAACTTTTCGCCCTCAAGCAAGAAGCGAACGAAATGGTCAGGGACTACATATGTCGCACGAAAAGCCTACATCATCGTTGTAGTCCGAACGACAAGATGTCGGATGACAAGTTGATGACTCGTTTCATTAATGGGTTGTTCGATCCGACACTCCAAAATTTCCTAATTGCCAAGATGTGTCGATCATTTGCTGAAGCCTACACAGTAGTGATGACCTTTGAAGATTCGATGAGTGGGTTACAAATACCCACTCACGCACCCACGAACAACCACGAGAAATCCTCTGACTCCACCCCTGCTCTACCCACACCACCGCGAACACCCCGTATAGAAAGACCCCAAGCATACACCCAACTAGAAAATGTAAGGTGCACGGTATGTCACGGACACCACACGTGACATGAGTGTCCCCTCCTTCATCAATGACGACCACAATACTGTAAATGGTGCAAAGCTTTCGTGATGCATACGCAAGAGAATTGTTGGCAAGCCCCCACTGGAAGGTACGGCCAAACGCCAATCGTGGAACACCCACGCTCACCTCCACCACTTAGCCGCCCACCACTACCAGCGATACTCCCTCAACAACCCCCACTACCGCGCATCGGTGCCCACCTCGTTGAACTAGAGTATACCACAGATAACCAAACCTAGGTCGGGGCGAGCACCCCCAAATATGAAGACTCGTACCGGGAGTATGGCATTGAAGAAGAGGTCTTGTCCCATTTCGTGGATTTTGAAGGCGACCAAATACCAGTGTACGTCCTGAGAGGGGAACAACGTGGACCCCCTATGGGATACTGCAACAACAATGGTCTAAGGAGGTCAAAATTGAAATGCTTCAACTGCCAAGGCCCACATATGGTTAGCGAGTGCCCAACCAAACATGAATACTAAAACCAGATGGCCCAACGACCATGACACCTCCCACTCGACACGCCCCCGCAACCACTAACGCAAGGGCCCACCCAACAGTCACAAGACCTCATCGAATGGTTCCAAAGAGAAGCATCATGCCCAGGGTGTGGTAAAGAACACCTAGTACTTGATTGCCCAGAAAAGAAGGAAAGGGTCGGCACAAATCTGTTGTCCATTGTACCATCCACGATCAGTGCCAATGTCATCAGACGAGCCCAACGAGTAGCGAACAATTTAAAATACCAAGATCAAGGTCTCCCCGCGACCGCACGTAAGAGACGCAAATCTAGAAAGAATAATTCCACGCAGACCTCAAAACAAGATCAAGAACTGGAGGGAGACACAGAAACATTACCTGTCAATCCGAATCAAGAACTGTCGGCGCACCTAGCGGCATACCCAAACCCAGTAGCTGAGAAACAAAAAGTAGAAGAATACATCAAACTTATACACCACGAACAGTTTGAAAAATCACTTAGCCTCCCCAACTTAAACTTTGACCAACTAGAAGAATGGGTAAACCCCTCACCTCCCCCCGTCGTCACACCAACTGACACCCCCACTTGCCATCCTACCCCGATCAAATAGGTCAACACAGCCCTACTCCAGCAAATCTTAAATTTAAGATTGCGACTCACATTACGCGAAGTGCAGAGCTACACTGGCACCTTCACCACCGACAACCCCCCACTATGACCTCTACTCGCTAAGGAAATAGAGTTCACGCTCGAAGAACTACTCAAACTCGACATTCAACCGTGGCACGACGTCCTCCGACGCCTCAATGGTGGCCTATCAACGGGATATGGTGAAGGGATACACACCCACACTCCTCACACATCCACAGTCCTCAAACAACCTGAAGGACCGCCAATCGACGTCCACGAAGCTCACTTCGAGAGCGACGACATTAGTTTCACTCTACCAGTATGTGTCAATGGTAAGACGTGTCACGCCATCATTGACACCGGAGCAGGGGTAAGTATCGTCAGTTACGAATGTTGGTGTAAGTGGGGGAGCCAAAGAATGCTTCCTTCCGATGTCAAACTATGAATGGCAGATGGGTCCATCCAAAGACTGGAAGGCATGATTCCTGCGCATCACTTCACTATCCACGGAGTGGAGTTCAATCTCACCTTCGTCGTCACAAGATCGTCCAACCATGTAGCCTACGAGTGCTTACTAGGAAGACCATTCCTACATATAAGCCGCTTGGTAATGGATTTTGGGAACAATATAATCTATATGCGTAAGGACAACAAAACCTTCCGCATCAAAGCATACACACAAAAAGTGCATGAACAAGAAGGCAGCCCTCTCGTAGACGATTGGTCAGAAACCATTGAGTTCGAGACCAACCTCCTAGCATGCAACCCCCCAAAGACAGTTCAACTCTTGACCAGAGGCCAACACTTTCCTCAAAGCCTCACCACTTCCAAAGAGGAGAACGCACGTGAGAGAGACGACCAATCTGTCGCTTCCGAGACGTCAGAGATGAATTGGGTGCACGCTCTCGCCACAACCGACACAATGTACCCTATAGGTACAAAGTGTTGTGAAGAGGACGGAGAAACAATCTCGTGCTTCAACGTCACCACCCTGGGACCCCGGCGAAAAGAGGTAGATGTAAAGGATGAAGAACTGGTACAACGAGTCACACGTCCGGGTGATGTCACGACCACTAAGAAGGCTATGACGGAAGCGGACTAACCAGAGCATTTCAAACTCTATGAACAAGGGAGTAGGGCAGTGGCTTGTAAGAGACCACAACGCAACCCCCAAGGCCTAGGAGAAGTCTATGATGGACCGGCAAGGGTGAAAGAAATCAACCTCGGGAAAGGGACAGACTCCAAACTAGTGTTCATAGCCATAGATCTCTAGCCCGACGAGGAGGCGTCCTTGATCACCCTCCTCACGGAATTTAGCGACGTGTTTGCATGGTCGTACGTCGACATGAAGGGAGTCCCAGGTGAGGTTGTCACCCATGGTATCCCCATGCGAGCCGACGCCCGCCCAATCCGGCAAAGGCCACGTCCAATGAACCCAAACTACGCCCAACTCGTGAAAGCCGAAATCAACAAAATGTTGGTTGCAGGCATTATCTACCCAATCAAACGAACTACTTGGGTCTCCCTGATTGTAGTCGTCCCAAAGAAAAACGGCCAGATCCGCATATGTGTAGACTACCGCCAAGTTAACGAACCCACTATCAAGGACAATTACACGGTACCCTACATCGAACATCTACTCGAAAGAACCGCAGGAGCAGAAGCGTATAGCTTCATCGACGGGTTCTTCGGGTACAACCAAATCTCAGTGGTCCCTGAGGATCAACACAAGACAGCATTCGTGATGGAATTTGGTACGTTCGCATACAAACAGATGCCTTTCGGACTCATGAGTGCCTTGAGCACCTACCAAAGAGCGGCGGACCATATCTTTGCCGCAAGGTTACGACAAGGGGTGGAGTCTTATGTTGACGACTTATGTTGCAATTCGAAATGGCATGACCACTTGGGGCTACTCTGTTTGACATTCGAAAAATACAGAACCTATCAACTCTCTCTCAACCCGCTCAAGTGTTAGTTTTGGGTCAAGCACGGAATAATATTAAGACACGTCGTGTTCCGCTACGAGATCTCGACCGATGAGGCAAAAGTAAAACTCATCCTCGACATGCCACCCCCCACGAACGAGAAACAACTACAAGGGTTCATGGGATACGCGGGTTACTATAGACGCTTCATTAAGATGTTCGCGGACAAGGCTAGACCACTCTACTCCCTATTAAAGCAGTTCGTGTGGACAAAAGAATGCACACACTCCTTCAAGCTCTTGAAAGAGTGCCTAACTAAGGCCCCCATCCTCCGGCTTCGCGATAGAACAAAAGAATTCCACGTTCACACCGATGCTTCCGCCTTCGCGATTGGTGCAGTGCTAGCTCAACCCGGTGAAGGGGCACTCGACCTACCGGTCACCTTCGCTAGTCGCCAACTAAATGCCGCGGAACGAAATTACTCCACGACGGAATGGGAGGCTTTGGCCATGGTTTACAGCGTAAAGAAATTCCACCACTACCTGTTGGCTTCCCGGTTCTCGTTTTTTGTAGATCATCAGGCCCTACTCTACTTAATAAACAAAACTCACGCCACCAGACGCATCTCACAATGGATCGTAACGTTACTCGAGTTCGACTTCAAGGTAGTAGTGAGAAAAGGGAAAGACCACGTACTCGTCGATCATTTCTCCCGGATTCCCAACGGAGAAGAAGCCACTAGGGCCGACGATGAAACACTAGATGCAACATTATTCGCGATCGACACCGTACCAGCATGGGCATCAGACATAGTTCGCGTCCTTACTGAAGGAGCGTCCTTTCTAAAACAACTACCACAGACACACGCGCGTGCCTTGCTAAAGAAATGTGGCCCCTTCACGATGCTCCGAGGCAATTTGTATCGCCGGGGTAACAATGATCTACTTCGGAGGTGTATAACAGACCATGACATTGTCACCACCCTCGAACAAGCTCATTGCTGAGCAGAAGTGGTCATTTCAATCACGAGACCACTGCGCGCAAGATCCTCCAGTCCGGCCTATGGTGGCCAACACTCTTCAAAGACGCATACGCGTACGTACGTCGCTGTGACGAGTACCAACGTTTCAAACACCCGCTAAAAGAGGATTTTAATACGTTAAACTCGGTGGTGGCATGGCAACCATTCGAGAAATGGGGTATCGACTTTATCGGCCCAATAAGCCCAGCTTCCAACCTCAACCGATACATAATAACCACCACCGACTACGCCACCAAGTGGGTCGAAGCTAAAGCTTGCGTTAACGCCGACATGCGTAGTACTGCCAAATTCCTATATGAAAATGTCATCGTATGGTTTGGATGTCTGCTTGAAATCATTAGCGACCAAGGCTCGCATTTCCTGAACGAGGTGATAGCACATTTACTAGGCGAGTTTATGGTGACACACCGCAAAAGTTCTCCTTATTACCCTCGATGCAACAGACAAGCGGAAAGCACGAATAAGGTGCTATGTGCAGTGCTCACAAAGATAGTCGCCGCCTCACGATCTTATTGGAGCACCAAACTCCAAGCAGCATTATGGGCTTTCCGTACTTCCTACAAAGTCGCAACTCGCCACACACAATTCAAACTAGTGTACGGGCAAGAAGCAGTATTACCCATCGAGTTCCTTGTCCCTAGCCTCAGGATCACCGTACAAGAACGATGGGACGGGGACCCCATCCCGTCACACCTAGAGAACCTAGAACGACTGACAGAAACTCGCCTTCTCGCATTCCAGGCACTCTTGGTAGAGAAAGCCAATAGAAAGGTGTGGCACGACAATAAAGTCAAGAACAAAGACCTCGTTGAAGGCGACATGGCCCTCAGATTCTCCTCTCAACGACACAAGAAGAAGTTGAAGTTACGGGGTGAAGGCTCGTATGTGGTTTCGGAGATTACCAAGACAGGAGCATGTCGCCTACGCACGATCGAAGGTTTTGACATCCCCAGGTTCATTAATGGGAGCAAGCTCAAACATTACTATGGACCCCTCACACTCGAGACTCTACTCACGACTCAACAACGAGAGGTAGAAGCCAAACTTAAAGCCTCCAAAGGCTGAATGGCCCGGCTCGAAACCGACCTACGCAATACGCAAGCGAAATTGAAGCGGCAGGGACACGCCCATCCGACAGCCATGGCTCAGGCGGCCAACTCTAATGATGGAACAATACAACTACGATGCTGCGTCGACGACATGCCTTTGACGGAGGTCATCGACACAGGAGCATCGCTAACCCTTTTCTCCTTCGAAACATGGAGACGTCTAGGTTGCCCAGACCTCGAAGTGTGCAACGACAACTTCCGTGGCTTCGATGGGTCCACGTCATGCTGCCTGGGAACTTTCGGGTGTAGCATCAAGACAAAATACAGCGCGCACTCAATCCAAGTTCGGGTACTCCCAACTGGAGTGATGTACACACAATGCCTCCTCAGTTTAGATTGGTGTCGCATAAGCAAATGTCTCCTATCACCCAGCAAACACATCGTCTCTTTCCAAACAGGAGATAGACTGAAGTCCGAGGACCTCGTCGCAACAACACTCAAATCACATCCCGCTGTCCTCGTTGATCCCCAAAGTGTGGAGTTACCCAAACAAGCAACACACCAACACCCACGGGCCGCCCATGGCCAACGCGACACTAACAATAGAACACAGACACCCAAACCACGAGAATGGGTGAACGTCCAGCTGAAGGCCCACGCTGCGGAGAACGTGCGGTGTGGCGAGTCAGAAAAATACTCACAACCGCACAAGGTTGGCACAATGGTGCCACTAGCTTCTGGGTTCCGAAACGAAACCGACTCCCCGCTCGCGATCGAAAAATCCCTGCATGGGACATCGATTAACCCCAAGGCGCGGAGTCACTCAACCAAACCAAACACCAACACCCACTAGCCACCCAGGACCAGCGCGATGTTAACGTCAGAACACAGACACCCAAACCACGAGAATGGGTGAATGTTCACGTTGTTTTTGCGGACGGACAACATTGTGGAGAATATGCCATTTGGCGAGTCAAAAAGACACTTACAACCGCACAAAGTTGGCACAAAGGCGCCACTAGCTTCTGGGTCCCGAAACGAAGTCGGCTCCCTAGTCACGATCATACCGCGCCTGCATGGGACACCTGAAAATCACACACATCAGTCTGGTATCCTGCCCAGGCTAAAGCCACAGGAATCGACAAGCCTAAACAATTGAGAGACCGAACACCCCGTAGGAAGGTTTCACAAATCCTCCCCATCCCCTTTACAAACATGCCGCAAGTTTGGATCCTTAAAAGTCACGGACTCGGAACCTCACACGATACCTGAGTGACACTCCCGCCACAGTCACACCCTCAAAGTTTCTCAAAAGCTCTTAATCTATCCAATCCCCTACCACGTTTCCCGTAGACCCCTGTTCAGACCCTCATCATCGTCGGTATCCGAATCTTTTCCATCGATTCCTCCTTACCCTTCTGACTTCACATCCCCGTGGTTTATGTTTTATTAATTGTATTTTTATTTTTTTATTTTTTTCTATTTATTTATTCTTCTTTTTTCTTTTTATTATTTTTAATTTTTAATTTTTTATGATCTTTATCATTATTTTATTGATTTAATTTATTTTGAATGACTATTATTTTCATTTTTATTGGTTTTTTATTTTTCTATATTGATTTTTTAAATTTTTTTTTAGTGGTTTTATTTCGTTTTCCTTCTCTCTTTTTTCTCCTTCTTCTTTGCCCTACCCCCCTCCCTCCTATTTTTAGCTCTCCTCCTTCTGCTTGTCCCCTTCCTTCTCACTACTCGCTCTGTAGCACTTATCCCCCTCTCCCCCCTCACACTATTCCTCCTGTCCTCCTCCCCCATCTCTGTTCGGCGCCTGTGGATTTCTCCCACCCTCAGCGTTCCTGCCCCTACTCCATCGGTCGCCTGCCCCGGTCGCCACCTCGTCTCCTCCACACCCTGCTTTCCCACACCTCGGGTAGGCCCTTCCCCCCTCTTGTTTCGGCACACCGCACTACACTCCTCTCATTCGCCGTACCTGCCCTTCGTTCCTCTGCGGAGGCCATGGCCGCCGCCACGACGTTGTCCCCCTCCTCCTATCACCGGCACATTACGGGCCACCCAGCCACAACGTTTTACGCTTCCCCCGTGGCGGCCATAGCCGCCGCCCCTCCTCGTGGCGCTGCCCGTTCACGATGTCACACCGTCTCGTCATTTTTCGTTCCCCCCAAGGTGGTCGTGACAGCCGCCTCGTCGTTTCACCCTCCCCACGTCGTTGGCCATTTACAGACCACTCCGCCTCGTGGTTCGAGGGGCCCAACCCCTCGAACTACCCGTTGTTCGAGGAGTCCAACCCCTCAAACCACATCGAACCCAACCCCTCGAACTACCCGTTGTTCGAGGAGTCACCCCTCGAACCACACCTAGCCCAACCCCTCGAACTACCCGTTGTTCGAGGAGTCCAACCCCAAGAACCACACCTAGCCCAACTCCTTGAACCACGCGTTGTTCAAGGGGCCCAACTCCTCGAACCACACGTTGTTCGAGGAGTCCAACTCCTAGAACACATAACTCTTAGTTGTTGCGTTACTACGTAGTTAGGACCCCATGTCCCGCTTTCTGAAAAAAAAAAAAAAAAAGGGGGGGGAATCTATTGAAACTACCCGAACTTGCTGATTCGTCACCACATTTAACTGAGTTACTACGTAGTTAGGACTCCACGTCCCGCTTTCAAAAAAAGAAAAAAAGGGGGGGGGGGAATCTATTGAAACAACCCAAACTTGCTGATTCGTCACCACATTTAACTATACTAATATTTTTCCTCGCAGGTTGCAAACGATGACGTCTCCCCAATTCATCAAACTCCTCCACGCATACTACCCCGACGCAGGGTGCGGTTCCTTAGTCATCCCAATGGTGTTCAACAATACCCGATGTACTTACCGGGTTCCCACTGTCGCCACGCAGCTCAAGTACCTTGAACCCGACGTGTTCGCCACCCTCTCACAACTTGGCCTCAAGTTCTTCCTTGGGATTGGGCCGTGGGGCATCCTACCCAAACTGGTCAACCGTTTCCTCATCGGGTACAACCCCGATACGGGCTACATCGATATGCAGCCTTTCGCAGACTCCACCCCCCCCCCCCCCCCGGTCACATTCCAGTTCACCGCGGCCGACGTTTGTGCTACGCTGCATTTACCCCTCGAGGGCGGCCCCTTCTGCACCACGAGGACCCCTAGGGTTGTCCCTGGCATCATTCCCGTCGCCTACGCCGAATATTCTGGACGCAAAGGTTGGCATTACCATGGTTGTTAGGTACGTTAGGTACGGTACTGATACCATACGTATTTAACGTATTAATACGGGTATAGTACCTCCCAATTTTAAAATACGTTAAATACGTTTTTTAGTATGTTAAATACCTATAAAATACATAAAATACGTATAGTACGTTAAATACGTTAAATACTTCTAGAATTTGAAATTTATTTACTTTCTTAAAAAATATTTGTAATATTGTAATATTGTAACCGTGTATATGCAATGTAACGAAGCATTCCATGGCTGTAGTTGCATCTTAAAAGTACTAAAGGGCAAATCGAGCAAATATGAGAATCAAAAGGATACAAATCAACAAATCAAATAGATATTTGTTAGGTAAAAAAAAACCCAAACTTGTTGGGCATTTACAACAACAGCCAAGGCCACGAAGCAAAAACTGTATATCCCTCACATGATTGAGGAAATTCACATGATGAGTCATGACAAGCTAAAATTCTACAAAAAAAATCATACTTTTGACAAAAACAACACTTTGACAAGAAGTGCAACATACCTATTGAAGAAAAGACCACATCTTTTGATTTGGAAAAAACCTTCAGAACACATAACATCAAATATTTGAGATACACTTACATTGCATTTTGTCAAAGAAATAGAATGCATTGTAGGAACAAAATTTAGAAAAAAACCTTAACAACACAACATCAGATATTTGACTTCTAAGAACACATAACTTGAACTATGTCCAAGACTCCAATGTATCAAAATGGGCTTAGATCAAAGAAAAGTAACATATGGCTATTGAGCTTAGTAATAATGTATAGAAATCAGAAATATTAGTCATTAGATCTCGTCCTCATCATCAGATTCAGTGTTAGTTGATGACATCAACATAGGTTCTTCGTCAGTAAGATCATCATAATTTGTATGAATTGCTTCTTCTATTCCATTGACATTATCTTGATCATTTGGTGGTAAAGAAGCAAATGTACTTGATCTTGTTATTCTCCTATTACAAGTAGACCGCTCATCATCTCTTCTTGGCCTCTGCCTCCGTATTCGATCAATAGGGACTCCATCGCTTGATGTTGTCGTATGTGATCTTGTCATGCTCCTTGTCCTTCTTCTCATGCTCATTGTTTCTTGAAAATAAGTTTCATAGAATTCTCTATCCATATCATTCTCGTGGCTAATAGATGGAATATCAGGAGTCTTAGAGACATCTATCTCATTTGGATTCACCTGCAAACAAGTTTATAAAAGCTTAACGAAATTTGAGGAATGTCAATTATAAGAAGTGAATAAAACAATACCTGCATTGGAGATGCATTCACAGTCTCAAACTTGCGAACTAGCCTTAAGTTCTCTCGCACATATACCAATCGTTCAAGTTGTGCTACCTTTAGTCTGTTTCTATTTTTTGTATGTGCGAGAGCATGTGCATTCCAATTCCTTTCTGCTGCCCCAGAAGAGCAATCCTAATAGAAAACAAAATATGAAATAAAAGGTAGTACACAAAAGTGCAGTATTTTAGAACTTAACTATAAAATTGATCATTTTTTCAAAACTTGACACTTACTTGGGATAATATGCGGACAGCTAATGCTTGGAGCTTTGGAGTTCTTCCACCAAAATTTTCTCACCATGTGACTGGCATCATCATAGATATCTCTTCACGTGCTAATGCATAGCTAAATGTCCCTGTACCATTTCGATATTCATGCAATTCAAGAAATAAAATATCACATTCAAGTGTCGAGTACAATTTTTCTGTATAGCTCATCCATGCATCCATTAACTCGGGGTTAATAAATGTAGCCTCCTCTCTCTACATCGGATGTAGCAAATGAGCTACAAGGTGGATCGGCCTCTTGAACCATTTCCATCGTATGTCAAATAACTTCAAAACATCTTCGTACCTAAAAGGGTATTAGTAATTACAAAATGATATGATCTTAAAACATGAGAAAACATTTGGAGTTTTAATGCTAGGAAACCATAAAAAATTAAAATAAATATGAAATTTACTTGGATTTGTGGGGGATGTTTTCTTCCACTCCTTTTGCTAAAACATCTTTGCTTCTTCGCATAAACTCATATAACAAACCAATAGTGGATCCCTCCCTATTAGTAAGTCGTAAAACACTATACAATGGTGCCATTAGGGTCAAAACAACTTGAAACGAGGACTCAGTTGTAGGATCAAGGATGTAGTTCTTTACATTCATGGCATCTGGCTTATTGCAATCTGACCAAGACCTCCACATGTCACTCACCACTGTTTGCTCAAGAGGATACCAAACTTTGAGCAAACGTTGTATGACAAGGTACATCACACCAAACCTTGTCTTAGAAGGTCTCAAGATGGCGAGGTTACTGTGAGCAGAAAAAAAATTCCTAGCATTCCTCTTCTTGCAAAAAAAACGTACGATATTATTTGCTTTCAACATAATACTTTTCATCCAAGGCAGCTGACCAATGTCCTCCAAAAGTAGATCCAAAGAATGGGTTGCACATGGAGTCCAAACAATATTAGGGAACTCTGATTCTAGCAAAGACCCCATGCGGACACAACAAGATGCATTGTCTGAAATGACTTGGACCACATTTTCCTTACCAACTTCACTAATTGCCTCTGAAATTCTTTCAGCTAACCAAGAGCTATCAACTGTTGGTGTTGTATTAGCATGACTACAATCAATGGACTTGAGGAACATTGTCCCATAACAAGATGATACGAGGACATTTACAAGTTGCCTATGAGAAACATCAACCCATCCATCTGTTAATATAGAACAACCATACTTGGGCCATAATCCTTTTACCCTTTCTAACTTTTCTTGCAAGGATATAACCTCATTTTTCAAGCCTTTCGTCCTCATGTAATTATATGTGACTCCATTATGTTTCTCTCCAATTGTAGAGAAAGCTTCTAACATGTTCCGCCAACATGGTGTTTTTAATAGATTAAATGACAAATTTGCTTCAATGATACATCTCACCTCCATAACGTTTGCATGTTGTTTCCTTTGCATTTGTAACACATGTCCTTTACGCAACGGTTGGTGTTTCACTATAATTGTTGGTGGATATGGTTGGCGACTACCACCACCCATACATGACATGCTTTGACTTTCATCAACAAAGGTAGACGAGCATGAGGTAGAAACACCTAAAAGAAAAAAAAATTCAAGATAAATAATTTACAATTATTTAAACATTAGTAATCAAGACACCTATTGTAGGCTTGTGTCTATACCTTGTTCAGGCATGTTGAATGAGTCGATCTCTGCTACTATATCTTCTTCTTCGCCAATTGCTTGGCTTCCACAATTACCATACAAAGTTGTAAGGTCAATCAACATTTCCTTGGGGACATTGGTAATTTTCGTTACTCCATGGCTAGGTTTTCCAATTAAATGAGCAATCATTCGTGTTGCTGACCCATGCATATGTTTGTTGCAAAATTTACAATTCCAACTCCTATTTCCTGTTTGACTTCTTACGACATTGAGGCAACATGTATCCCAATATTTGTTCTTAATGGGCGGCATTTTCCTTCTTTATTTTCTATAAATCAATAAAATTGAGATATTGAAAATGGAAAATAATGCACAAAAAGAGGAGCAAGATTATATGAATGCATTAAAGCAAATCGAAGAACTGAAAACTTTGAATAGATCAACCTTCAGGGAGGATGAGGATTATACTACTTTAAATAAGCAACTACAGGATACTCAAGAGTATCTTTTATTCATAGAAAGCAAATACAAGAAAATGTTACAATTAAGGACATGTATAAAAACAAAAAATTCAACTCTTTTGGAAGCTAAAAAGGAAGCAAAAATTACCATAACTTAACTAAAGAGCCTTAATGCTTAACGTAATAACGACATGCATAAAAGCAAAAAATTCAACAAGTTTGGAAGCCAAAAGGGAAGTAGAATTTGGTCAAGAAATTCATCTTGAAGATGTACAGAAAGGGTTCGATGAAGATCTATTTATTCATAGTGCTTTGCTAGATATGTATGTCAAATGTGGATCTATAGTGGAAGTGCAAAATGTTTTCAACCGAATGTCCAACCGAGATGTGGTATTATGGACAACATTGATTGCATGATATGCTGAGCATGGACCCGTTGAGGATGCACTGAAAAGCTTTGAAAAGATACAAGATGAGGGGATACTTATTACTACCAAACACTTTCACCTTTTCTTGTGTCTTAAAGGAATGCTCTCATTGGAGGGTTTCTTGAGTATAGAACTACTGAGAAAGCATTAGATTCTTTCGATAAAATGCAAGTTGATGGAATCTTTCCGGATGCATATACATTGCCCATGTCCTAAAAGTGTGCGGTTTATTAGGGCCTACAGATAAAGGACAATCCATGTATATGGAGGCTGTATTGAAAGGGTTCTAGCAAGTGCACATTTATTCATACCCATCACATTCAAAAGAAGACAACCAAAACCATGATATTCCAAAAACTGAGTAGTTGTTAACAAAAATAAATATGCATTGCAAATGATAAAAAATGGGACATCATTAAAAAAGGACCAAGCACTTTTCCCATGACATGAAATTGAGATCTTCAATGTTTCTGGAAACCAATGTCATTTATAGTAACATGGAAAGTAAATTAGAATGATCAATTTCTGAAATGAATTCAAATGGGATACAACCACTAAAATCAATAAGCAAAGGATTAGCTAATGCTACAAATTGTGAAAGATTTTGAACACATTGTCTACATGTATACATACATGTTTGAGTTTCAACACATGGTTCCTATAATATTTTATCTCAACACTTGCAAAGAGGAGAGTTTTATTGCATGACGTCAATTACAATTGTCTACCAATTTGTTACTTGTATAGATGCATTATTGTGGAATAGATAGATTGCTGGACACAAGCATACGTAAACTAGATCAACTAAAAATTAAATCTCCCTTGTCATTTGGTATTATCATACAACTTGACATTGGAATACAACAAAATGGGAGGTATTCTTAATCATAAAAAATAAAAGAAAGAAACATATTCACTAACCTGATTGTATTTTCTTCTTCTTCTTCTTCTTCTTCTTCTTCTTCTTCTTCTTCTTCTTCTTCTTCTTCTTCTAGTGCTTCTTCTTCTTCTTCTTCTTCTTCTTCTTCTTCTAAGTCTATTCTGTCCGTCTTTCTTCCTTCCTTCTATTTTACTAAAGTTGTTCTTTTCTTTTGCTTTCTTTAGGGTTTTACTCACATTTTCTATAAATACGTACTATACGTATTTTTTTAAAGGTACGTTAAATACCGTATTAGACGAATGTATATGACATTTGAATGAACAACTTTGACGTATGGTACGTACTATACAAATAAGAAGGTATTATACGTATTGCTACGTTAAATACGCGTACGTAAACAACGTTGGGCATTACACCGAAATCCCTCTCCATCTCCACGACCGTTGTAGTGCAATTGCCCAAATCGGCGACACCGCATCTACCGATGCCACTACTCGTATCACCGGCGAGTACCTCAAGTAGGCACATGATCCACAACCGGTCCAGTGGGCTCACGAGCGGCCCAAATCGACTGTCAATTTTGTGTGGTTCCTCACCCGCTACTTGTGCGCAAAGTTCAACATCGGACCCCCCGCCCCTCCCTTCGTACGCTGCCAAGAACGCTTCCGCAAGATCATTGTCCCAGGCCAACTCGAGCGCCTTCGCCTCCCCGAACGCGACTTTTTACGACAGGTACACCAAGGTGAACAGGCACGGCCACCGGTGCACAAACAACCCCTGATCACCCACGTGTCAGTCGAAGCTAACCTCGACACCCCTGAGGATATCACGAATCGTGTCGAGGAATTCCAGACACACAAGCTCACCCCCACCGAAATCCAGGCCTTGTCCACTACCTTCCACTATGTGTCACATCAGAACACAACCACGACTCCGCATTCCCGCAGCTGCACCACTGAGTCAATCTTGCGCGACCAACGGAACCCACCAGCCCCACCTCCCCCCACCTCGCCAACTCCTCTACTACCACAACTCCTCGACCACAATTACCCCGCCTTTCCCGTCCACCACCACCGACGACACCCCGCAATCTCAACCCCATAAACTCACCCGCCACACCGCTCCCGACACCGAAACCCCCGACCGGCCCTCGACCGCAACCCCGGCAGTTCCCCTCCAACCCACCATCGCCCCCGCCCAGATGGCAACCCCGCCACCGCCACCCCCACTCCCGACCTCCGTGCCCTGTTCAACCTCACTCACTGCAATTACTACTCACCCTACCCCCTCCCTCGCCGTCCCCACCAAACCCTTAACCGACATGGTGGTCGACCTCCTCAAGATGACCGCTATCGTGAACCGTCGCCTACTTCAAGTTCATGCACAGGCCCAACAGACCGCCACCGACCAACACGAGACCTCTACATGGAACGAGATCTTGGCCGCGGAGGTATGGAGCGCCCTCCATACCAACACATGCCAAGCGGCCGCCCACGACCTCCTCAATGAAGAACTCCTGACAACGCAAACCCAACACCAACAACTCGCTGACGAATTCTAACAAGCTCGGACAACCTGGCACCACGACTAGGAACGCATAGCGTAAACACATGCCGAACTTTCGGCCAAGTACATCCGCCTCACCACCCAACACCAACTGACCGAGGCCCTCCTCGCAGCCGTGACGGCTGATCTCTCCGAACGATCTGAGGCCCTGGCCGTCGTCATGGCCACCACTCACCAACTCACGAATGAGATCACCACCCTCAAGGCTGAACGAGACGCCATGGTCCAACTGGCTCTCCGAATATGATCCAGGCACTCTTGGTGTACGTGACCTCGACCTCCTTGCTCTCTGAACTTTTCACTGCACCACACACACCACGTACCCTCCTCATCCAAGCAACGTGCGTCCTTCGGTCGTTAGCCGCCACGCGTCGCGTATTCTTTGACGACACCACACCCCCAAACCGGCAGACCTTCATCTGAGTACTCCCCGAAGACAACCACGCCCTTGCCCTCTTCATGTTGTACCAGGAAGCCACCGAAGAACCTACTCCCCCAGCCGGCAACCTCTTCTCCCCACACCTCCCCATTTTGTTCCTTGAAGGTATGGCCTACCTTCACACCGCCCTCACCCCCGACTTAGACATCTCCGACCTGATCTATTTCACCTACCCTTCTGATGTCACGATGCAAGTCACCGAAGACCAGCTGGTTCACCTCTTCACAACACTGGTGCGCTTACACCACATCGCTGACACCCTCACCTGCACCCTGTTGGAAATCACAATGACCTCCATACCCCCTTTCGGTTTCCTCTGGCTAATACGCGCTTGGCAAACCGCCTAGGACGTCGGGGTTCGTACTCACATATTCAGCATCGAATATGCCACGTTCAACTGGCCCACCGACCTTGAGGCTGACGACATACCGGAATTAGCCCTATACCTCGACGTCTCCCACGAGTATCAACTCATGATGTTCGATGAGGCTCGTGCTCGTGCCCTCCTACCCCCGCACCCCCCTTCTCCCCCCCCAAAGATCAACCTGGAGTGGGACCACGACTCACCTAATGAACCCGACACCCAGCCGCCTCCTCGCCTTCACCCTCCCTCCTCCCCGCCTCCAAGCCCCCCCCTCCACCCCCACCACCTCCCCCACCTACTAGCCCACTTCCCTTCCCCCCTCACCACTCGCCCCCACACCCTCACCTCAGCGAACACCACGTCCCCGACCACACACATCCCATGTTCGGTGACAACCCATTTCGCACACCCCCCTCGGCTCACCCCCTTCCCCCCCCCCACCACCCGACCCTTTCCCCCTCCACACACGGGTCGTCACCCACCCCGGTCAGACATTCACGGAGGCCATCCTCCGCAAAGCTCTCCCTTTCAACCACCCCCTCACCCACCTCATGCTCCACCAACAACTACCCCTCCCCATCTTCACTACACCTCCCTTACTCCACACCCCGAGCGTCCGCTTCAACGTTGCGGCCTTCTACGCTGATTTGGTCGACCACTACCAACTCACCCACGGCCTCCAAACCGCCCTTGATTGCATCAAAAGTGGTACCAGTTGGGACACTCGTCTTGACAATCAGTCTGCCTCCCCCATTCCCTGGGAATTCGACTTCTGCGAGACCCCCCTACTCCTCACCCGCCTCTACAACTATTACCCCGAAGTCGCCTCCGAACCCCAAGTCGACATCTTCCTTTACCCCCATGTTTACCACGATAAGATGTCTACTTGGGCAGCCGCAAACCCCACCCCCACTCGAGGGTAGCACCACCCCATCGTCGACCCCTCCTCGAACCTCCCGACACCCAACCCTCGTGGCGTCTCCCTTGGTTCGCACACACATCCTTCCGCGAATGGCTCGCCCTCCACCCCCCCCGAGTTGTGCACCAGCCCCACCTTTTTCCCCCTTCCTCATCGTTGGCCATGGCCCGATTTTTGCGCCTACCCATTCTTCAATTCAACTGGCCGTTGTTCCCCCGACCCCCACGCACATCCCCGACCGAACCCGACATGATCCGGGTCATGCGACAATTCCTACGTACATACCTCGACGTCCCGGACCCTGACATTCAAGCCAGCCTTCGTTTTCTACAACTTCTACTCATTCTCCTTGACTCTGGCCAGTACGAAGCCCCCCCCCTTCCAACGGCACAACCACACAGTGTGGGGCCTCGCCTTCGATTTGAACAAAGGTCCAACTCGCCGCCAACTAGTCGGCCTTTGGACCCGCGTCAACATACGCGTTTTTTCCCCGCTTACATAAGCTTTAGTCGAAATCCCCCTTCTCCCTTCGCCGGCCACAACACCTGCACCTGGCTCACCGGCCCCAAGAAAGATTTCTTCACAACAACCGACCAACTGCAGGAAATCCGGCTACCACCATTGAACATCCGTCGTCTTCGCCATCATCTCCGCCGCCACCTACCCCCCGACGAACCCCCTTACTCAATTCTACTTGCCCCCGACGCCCGAAGCTCCCCTCCCACAGTGCACCCGGGAGTGTGCACTCATTAGGTTTGGGGGGATGTTGAGCATTGGAATAACAACAACCATTTACGAATAAGAACGCATCAACAAGGATGTAGTACGAAGAGGAAACGGCAAGAGGAAAGGAAAGCAAAGAGACGGTCAAATGTGAAAGGCCCATACCCTAAACGTGAAAGCTATATAAACCACATAGTAGTGGCTTTTTGGGGGTTCTCCCATTTGTAAAGATCTCCTATTTATTAGAGCTAGAGCTTCCTTTCCTCCTTCTTGTAACCTTTGAGCTTAAGAGAGATTAGTGAAGTGTTGAGTTAGAGAACACTAATCTCTCTCCTTGTTGGTGCTAGACCTCTTAGCAAAGAGGGTTAATAATAGACATACTCTTCCTTCTTATTGTCTACATCTATTAATCTATTGTCTATGAGAGAGAGCTTGAGAGAGTGAGAGAGATATCGTGCTTAATCATTTACTAACTGTTGAGTGAGTGCGAGGCTCGGAGGTATCCGACAACCATCTCCGTCCGATTCCCCATCAAGAGGGTATACGCCGGTCCGAATCCTGCCACGATATCGAGGAGCTTACTCCATCAATACATAGATCCTTAACAGTAGACAAGAGAGTACACAAGATGTTAACGTGGAAAACCCTAAACAGGAAAAAAAACCATGGGAGCCCACACACTCCAAACTATCACTATGTCGAAAGAATACAACAAGGGGGCATAGAGGCAATGACCTCGTGCTCACTCTCTTCGCCTGGCGGCGGTTACAACAGAGAATCACTCTCTCTCTCTCTCTCTCTCTCTCTCTCTCTCTCTCTCTCTCTCTCTCTTACACTCTGTACAATAGTTACACCAATAACACTATACAAGATAATGACCTACAACGACTAATAACCACCCCAAGAGTTTGCCCTAGGTCATATTTATACTAATATGACTTTCGGGCTATTTACAGATATAACCCCAGTGGGCTCTCTGGAACATATTTACATATATGTCCCTTCATCCGGTGAGAGGTTCTCATCGGGCCTGCAACATCCGGTTCTCACCGGGTCTGCATCATCCGGTTCTCACCGGGCCTTCATCATCCCATCCGGAGGGACCTAGATCCTAACAAACTCCCCCTTCACTCCGGCATGGGATGCCTCGTCAGTTCGATCCGCTTCCGGCATGCGTCCTGCTTGTCGAGTGTCAGCACCTTGGTCAGCATATCTGACCCATTCTCCTCTGTGTGGATCTTCGTCAGCATGAACTCTTGATCTTCAACTCGCTCTCGAATCCAATGGTACCTACCCTGGATGTGCTTCGTCTTGGAATGATACACCGCGTTCTTCGCAAGGCGGATGGCACTTTGACTGTTGCAGTAGAGCCGGTATTCCTCTTGCCAGATCCCTAGCTCTCCGATGAAGTCCTTCATCCATAGTATTTCATTGTCGGCTTCCACCACTGCCATGTACTCCACTTCCGTGGTTGACAATGCAATCGTCTTCTGCAACCTCGACTACCACGAAACAACTCCCCCTGCATATGTCATGACGTATCCAGATGTTGATCGGCTGGTATCCGCATCAGCTGACATGTCTGAATCTGTGAAACCGTCAAGTTGGAATTTACCGGAGCCGAATCGGAGGCACATACTTGAGGTGCCTTTCAAGTACTGAAGTATCCACTTTACCGCATTTCAGTGCTCCTTGTCAGGATTGCTCATGAACCAGCTCACCACTCCGATTGCGTATCCGATATCCGGTCGGGTACACACAATTGCGTACATTAAGCTCCCGACGGCATAGGCATATGGTATCTTCATCATATCCGCCTTCTCTGCCTTCATCTTCGGGCTTTGCTTACCGGATAACCTGTAGTTTCCCGGGAGTGTCGATCCAACCGATTTCGCATCTGACATGTTGAACCGTTGAAGCACCTTTGTCACGTACTTCTCCTATGACAGCCACAATTGCTTCTTTGATCGGTCCCGGATGATATGCATCCCTAGTATTTGTCTTGCCGGACCCAAGTCTTTCATTGAGAAGGTCCGATTAAGGGCCTTCTTCAGCATCCGTATCCTGACTTGGTCTCGTCCAATGATCAACATGTCGTCCACGTACAGAAGGAGTATCAAGAATTCTCGACCTTCGAACTTCTTCACAAATACGCAGTGATTGGCCTGCGTCTTGTGGTATCCTTGCGAAGTGCTGCAAATTTCCAATTCAAACTGAGTCAGAATGTTGGGCCGAATATTGCCGAAATTGTTATCTGTGAGGAGCCAATGGTAGGAAGCACCCGAATCCAGGAGCCATGTGCTAGATTCCTCATTCGTAAGCGGAACTTCTGATTCTCTTAAGTTTTCTATAAAGAGGATATTTGGGTCATCCTTCAATACTTTGGTTAAAGAACTGATGTAGTTGACGTCCTCATGCCAGCCACCCTTTTGACCAACTCATTGAGCTTTATCATTCTTAGATTTCAGGGCACGGCATTCGGCCTTGATGTGTTCGGGTTTCTTGCAATAGTTGCATATTCTATTGTCCCGAGACTTGCTCCGGCTTCGTTGATTTGTTGACGGTCGGGAATAACTTATCCCACAATTGTTCAGTCAGTCAGCAGAACCTTGTACTGCGTAGGCGTCACTGGTCGAATCGTTTGCAAACGATTTCCTCCAAGCAGCTTCCGTCAAGATTGAGTTTGTGACTTCGGAATACTTCACGGCAGTGGCCGACGCATTGCACACAGTTGTGACGAAATTTTCCCACGAAGGGGGAGAGACTATTCATGAGCAACATTGCTTTTAACTCGTCTTCTATTGATGTCCCATTAGCTAAATTTTGGGAGCTTAAGCTTTCGTACTTGTTGAGGTGTGCCTGAACCAAGTCAAATTCTTTCATCCGAAGGTGTCACAAACGAGTAGAACAGAGCAGAACTAAGTCGAGACTAAATACTAAGAGAGAGAGAGAGAGAGAGAGAGAGAGAGAGAGAGAGAGAGAGAGAGTGTGTGTGTGTGTGTGTGTGTGTGTGTGAGAGAGAGAATAGACAAGAGAACAAGAACTAAATTTATTCTTCCATAACTGGTGTTGTTCACCTTGATTATAATCAAGGTGCACCCAAGTATTTATACAAGAAGGTGGAGGTATGCATGTAGGCTAGGAATAATCTAGCAAATGCATGAGGATGCATGCAAGCTAGGAAACATCTAGAGAATGCATGAAGATGCATTCTCTAGAAGTTTCTTTAATGTTCTAGTGATTAACCTATAATGTAACATGTTGAATTCATGCAAGCTAGGAGTTTCTTGAAAGTTTTAGTGATTAACCTACAATGTAATAAGTTGAATCGTATACAATAATGCACAAATGGATGTAGCTCAATTGGCAAGGTTGCCCAATAAGACTAGGAGATCATGGTTTCAAGCGCTACATTCCATCTTGGTATCATATCTATGACAGAAGGTTGTAGAGGCATCGGATCAGATATATCTTTGTTGCGGTGACCTTCTTTTCATAAGTGTTCAAAAGTATCTTCCATAGTTCGAAGGTAGTCAAATATGATTGTATTGTGAAGTACAATGACTCCAACAAGTGCATTCGAATAGTGACGTGGACAATTCTATCCAACTTCGTCCACTCATTCGGCTTATATCCTTCTAGAGTGTTTTCAGTCTCGATTGGGTCGATCTGACCCTTCCCTATTAGGTAGTCTTGCATCTGCTCCTTCCAGAAGTTGAAGTTCGACCCGTCAAACTTCCTTAGACTCATCTCTGATGAGTTGGATGTTGATGCCAGCTGTGTCGATTTTGGGAGGTTCTATTCAGAGTTGGCTACGAATAATGGGTGGGTGCGGGCTCGTTCTAACCGAGTTGAACATGAGCCGAATCGGATTTGACTATCGGAAGTTCAATCCGGCGTGACTACAAGTTATTGGCCTAGTCGAATTGGATCCAAATTAGTCGATTGGATTTGGAATGGCTATGGTGAGTAGAGGGATAGAGTTGACTGATCTTCCCAAATATCACCTAGCCGAATTTAGCACAATTAACTACCAATCCTATTCCGATTGCCAATATCAAGGACTGATCACAAATTATGTGTCGTTTGAGCCGATTATCCAGGCCGATCCTGCTTCGGGTGGCCACAACAACGAGAGGAACATATCCGACTGGTCTTTCCAAATATCCTCTAGCCGAATGAAGCACGGATGGGGGTTGTTCCTGGGGTGAACTTTGCTTCGAGTGGTTACAGCAAGTGAGTGAACAACGTCGAATGACCTATTCGATTGTCGCCTAACTGGATGAAGCACAAGTATGGCCGTCAAATTTGGAATCCCACTTCGAGCGGTTACAATCACACAAACAAAGAGCAATCGACTAGCTTACTCTAGAGGTGATTTAACACAATGAACTGCAAACTCATGGTTGTTTCTTCTTAGGATAATATGATCTTGTGAGAGTTGCTTGACTGAAGATTTCAGCTAGGTTAAAATCTCAGAATTTGTTATATCAAGGTGTAGTCAACAGAAAGATCTCTAGATGACACAAAGAAGAGTTGCTAATGGAGACAAAGGATGACTAGTTGAAAATTCAAAAACCAAGCTCTGATACCAGATGTTGTAAACAGCCGCCAGGATGTGGATCAAGATCAACACTCTTCAAATGAAGATCAGCCAGTTGATAACAAATACAGAGATGTATTAACATATTCTAGACAAAGAAAGCAACATAGATAAGGGACAAGATCAAGCAATGAAAGCAATAGTAAGAAGAGAAAGAGTTAGCCACAACAAGATGTAACTGTATTATTCTGCTCAACGTTATAATGGCACAGTATACAAAAGGAACAACCCTAAACCTAGGTTACAAAAGTCAGTTTAAATATTGATTGACTTAGGGCAACTACCCTTTCCACTGTTTACAGAAATAGCCTAAAGCTACCAAACAATGTTGGCATATACACAACACACGTGGATGAGCTTAGATCAAGCTACCAAACCCTGTGATATCATGTAAAGAATCGAGTGTGATTCAGAAGTGTGTGTGTGTGTGTCTGTGTCTGTGTGTGTGAGAGAGAGAGAGAGAACACAAGTATACAAAAAACTAGAAAACTGTATATTAACAAGAATGACCAACACAATACAAGAAAAGGAGAAGGTGCTTATGTAGTCACCTTCTCTCTATATTCTCTTACTACAACCACCTCTTGGGAGTTGGGTTATAGGAGTTAAGTTTTATAACACATTAGTTATGATAGAAAGTGATGGGGTGTTCACACACTTGGATGCTCCTAGGGTGTGTTCCCACACTAGGGAAGTTGAGTTTGATTCTCAACATGACCAACTATTGTGTCATTATGGCATCATGAAAAGAGTTTTCCTTAGGAAGGGTGCATATCATATGTCGTTGTTTCAGAAGGGATTTATGTCGTTGGCCGAGAATAGCGAGCAAAGAGGCCTATAGTTTAATAGATGGGTTCTCTAGCTATATCTCAACGAGTGCATCAATTGGACACTACTCTACTACAACAACATGCAGTGGAAGTTGAAACCCCACCGAGAGAACCAAATATTAATCTTCTGGCCAAGTTTGATGGTACGAGGTCTCAATTTCGTGGATTTTTAAATCAAGTGCGGCTTGTGATTAAATTCCATCCTAGTCATTACCCAACTGATGTTGCTTGCATGGGACTAGTTGGTACCACATTAGCAGTACCACATTAGCATGGTTTGCACCACCCCTAGAGAAGCACTCACCGTAGTTAGAAGATTTTGAAGGTTTTTAAAGGAATTTGAAGCTAGCTTTAGAGACACTGATAATATGAGGACAACAATAAACAAAATTCAAAGATTACGACAAGGAGATCGTCCTGCTTACGCTTATGCTACATATTTTCATCCCCTGGCGTATGATATTCCATGGAACGAGGCGGGACTAATTGTTGGGAGACAGGTCCCTCCGGATGGGAAGAGTGAAGAACAGTGCCGATGAACAAACTCGGCCGAGGCCGACAGGCCGAGTCCGGAACCGGATGAGGAGTACCCGGCTACGAAGAGCCAGATGGTGCAGACCCGTTGAGAACCGGATGAGGAGTACCAGGCTACGGAGAGCCGGATGGTGCAGACCCGGTGGGAACCGAATGAGGAGTACCCGGCTATGGAGAGCCGGATGACGCAGACCCGGTGAGAACCGGATGAGGAGTACCCGGCTACGGAGAGCCGGATGGTGCAGACCCGGTGAGAACCGGATGAAGAGACATATTCGTAAATATGTTTCTACGGAGAGCCGGATGGTGCAGACCCGGTGAGAACCGGATGAAGAGACATATTCATAAATATGTTTCTGAGAGTCCATCGAGGCTATATTTGTAAATAGCCGAAAAGTCATATTAGTATAAATATGACTTAGGGCAAACTTATAGTGACTGTTGTTGTTGTTTTTTTCTTGTTGGCACAAGAAGAAGAAGAGAGAGCACGTAACAGTGTATAGAGAGAGAGAAACAGGTCATTGCCTCTGTAGTAACCACTGCCTGTGGCGAAGATCGTGAGCACGAGGTCGTTGCCTCCGTGAACTCACTGTTTGTACATTCCAACATAGTGATAGCTTGCAGCTTGTGGGTTGCCGTGGTTTTTCCCCGAGTTTGGGTTTTTCCACGTAAACATCCTGCGTACTCTTCTCTTCCATTGTGTCGTTCTTTATTTCCCGTTTTCTATGTATGATCCTAAGCTCGGTTGTGGCCGAGCGTTGCGTATAGGGAGCGTTCAGTTCCGACAAGTGGTATCAGAGCGAAACGACACAGAAAATGGACGAATCGTTTGGCTGCATGTTGAAGCTCACCGGCTCAAACTATTCAGTGTGGAAGTCGAAGATGAGGGACATGCTCGTGTTTAAAGACCTCTGGCTGCCGGTTCAGTTCAGGGACAAGAGACCAGACAAAATCGACGCCACGATATGGGAGGTGATGCACATGAAGACAACGGCGTACATACGGTGCTTCATCGACATGAGCCTGTACAACAACTTCAATGAAGAGAGCAAGGCTCATGAGCTCTGGGAGAAGATTGGCATAATGTTTCTAAACAAAAATGTTGTCAATCAGGTTTCGGTATTCCGGAAGCTAGTAAGACTCCGGTACCAAGATGGCTCCAGCATGGCGGAGCACATGAATGCCTTCCAGGGGTTGATCCACCAGGCAACTTCATTGGAAGTACCTCTCGCCGATGAGGTACTAGCGTTACTCCTGCTCGGTTCCCTCCCGGATAGCTGGGAGACGTTGGTTGTCACTTTGGGCAACGCCGGGCCGGAAGGAAAACGGTTATCCCTAGCAAGAGTAAAGTCGAGCTTGCTAGATGAGGAGGCGCGTCGGAAAGATAAAGATACGAGCTCCGACTCCAAAGCGCTCCTTACCGAATCGGAACGCGGAAGACATAGAAACCGTAGTCGCCAGAATCGGGAGAAGTCGGGGACACGGTTGTCAGGAATAGCACTAAAACAGAGATGGAATTAGTACTAAGAACAGCAGTACTATTAGTACTAAGAGGACGGGACTGCGTAAGATTCCCGAGAGAGGAAGTGAGAAGAGGAGAGAGAGAGAGAGATAGCGAGAATGAGAGAGAGAGAGATGATGACAGCAGCTATATATTATGTGAAAAGATAAGTACAAGCGGCTAAGAGGCTTAAGACTGGCGTTGAACCAATTTGGTTCAAAACAATGCCTTGTGCCTCCTTTTATAGTGTTTTTAGGAATAATCCTGAAGCTTCTAGAATGTTCCAGAGAGATCTGGAATATACATCAATTTTCTATGATAAAGTATAAATGAAAATAATATCCTACAAAATACAATTCATAATCTAATGGTAAGAGCTCGACCCATGTAGCATAAAGTCATGGGTTCGAGTCTTGCCATGACACTATCTCCCCCTTAAAGACGACGAGTGGAACGAGTCGGCGCTAATTGCGGACCGGGTTTGTCCGGATACTTTCGGTGGAAATCAGCAAGAAGATCTTGTGCATTGGCAACATTCTCGACGGGTTCCCAAGTACGTTCGCTCGGACTATAACCGAGCCAATCGACCAAGTAATAAAGTTTGTTGCGAACAAGTTTGGAATCGAGGATGGCAGCAACTTCATACTCCGGGCCGGCGTCCAACTCCAACGGGGGCGGCGGTGGTGTCACACGATCGGGAATGGTGTTTGCTTTATAAGGTTCAAGAAGAGAACAATGGAAAACCGGATGTATCTGAAGTTGCGGAGGGAGATCCAGACGGAAGGTGACATCATTAATCTTCCCCGTAATACGGAAAGGACCGAGTCGTCGATAATCCAACTTGTCGCACGGTCGAGTAGTCTTGATGTGACGACGTAAGAGCCATACTCGATCTCCGATGGCAAAAGAGGAGGGAATCCGATGACGATCCGCATAAGTCTTCTGTGTGTGTTGAGCATGACGAAGGTGAGTAGAGAGATCCATCTGGATCTTGCGTAGCCTCTCCAAATGGTCCTCGGCACGAGGGTTGGTAGGTAGCTCCGGAGTGTCGATCACCGACCAGCGAGGATGGAAACCGGTATAAGCGAGAAATGGGGAGACCCGAGTCGAGGAGTGAATAGCATTATTATACGCAAACTCCGCAAAGTGGAGAATCTCGGCCCAATCGTCCTGTTGATAACTCAGGAAACACCAGAGATATTGCTCCAACGTTTGGTTTGTTCGTTCCGCCTGTCCGTCAGTTTGAGGATGGTAGCCGGAGGAGAGGTTGCAGGAGACCTTGAGCATCCTGAAGAGATGCTGCCAAAATTTGGAGACAAATTGCGGGCCTCGGTCACTGATAATACTGTCTGGTAGGCCATGATGCCGAAATACCTCACGCATAACAAGAGCGGCAGTTTCCTCGCTAGTGATGGCTTTAGTACATGGCACAAAATGTGCCATCTTCGTATATCGATCGACGACGGTTAGGATAGCATCGAACCCCTTCGAGACTGGCAGATCTGTAATAAAATCAAGACAAATAGACTGCCATGGCTTACTTGGAATTGGTAAAGGTTCCAACAAGCCATATGGATGGTGTCGTGGCATCTTTGCTCAGCAGCAAGCATCACAGGTCCGAACGTAGTCGTCGACAAAACGGCGCATGTGGGGCCACCAAAAAGATCGTTGCACTAACTCCAACGTCTTGGTACTACCGAAATGTCCCGCCGTATGGGTGTCGTGACAATGTTGGACGATTTGAAGGCGACAGGAGCAATCGGGGACATATACGCGCTTTTTAAAGAATAACAAACCATCATGATATTCGAATTGTCGGTAGTCAATACCTGGTTGTTGAGACTGAGAACAGGATGCCCGAGAAGTATCAATGTGCGCCAGGATGTCTTGAGCAAAACTATCCGTCTTCAAGGTTGCACGTATGTCATCGGTAATCCGTGAATCCATCGGGGTGTGAAAAATCCGCGTCGTGTGCAATCGTGTTGGTCCCAAGATTACTTGCTTTTGATTATCAAATGTTGCGTCACCAGGACGAGGTGCAAGATATGAACGCCGTGATAGTGCATCTGCTTTTCCTTGCTGCTTCCCCGGTCAATATGTGATTTCGAAGTTGAAACGCGTGAGGAATTGCGCCCACCGAGCTTGCCGTCGATTTAGTACGCGAGCGTTCTGAAAATAAGCAAGATTTTTATGATCGCTAAAGACAATGACCTGATGTGGAGAGCCCTCTAAGAAATGCCGACATTGTACAAATGAATCCACGATGGCTAATAACTCCTTGTCATGTATTTCGTAGTTGATTTCTGCGACATTGAATTTGCGCGAATGGAAAGCCACCGGATGCAACTCTTCTTTATCGCCTTGTTGAGAAAGGATGCTACCGAGGGCGAAATCTGATGCGTCGGCCTCCATGATGAATGGTTTGCTTGTATCCACATGAGCTAGAATCGGTGCTGATGTAAAGGCTTTCTTAAGATGCCGAAAAGCCATATCTGCTTCGATGGACCAAAGAAATGCTTGGCCCTTCTTCGTAAGTTGTGTGAGAGGTAAAATAATCTTCGAGTAATCCTGTATAAACTTACGGTAGAAGTTAGCAAAGCCTAGAAAACATTGTACATCTCGTACCGACCGTGGAATTTGCCACTCTAGTACAGTTTGGATTTTAGCTGGATCCATGGCGATGCCCTTTGAGGAGATGACGTAGCCTAGAAATTCCACTTGCTTGCAGTCAAAGCTACATTTCTCTAGCTTGGCATAAAGACCATTCTCGCGGAGTCGCTTTAGTACTAATAGTACATGAGAATCGTGCTCTTCCTGGGTCTTCGAATAAATCAACAGATCATCCAGATAAATGATCAAACAGATATCCAAGAGGTCTCTGAATATATCATTTGCCATGTGTTGGAAGACTGCGGGTGCATTGGTTAGGCCAAACGGCATAACAGTATACTCGAAATGCCCATACCGCGTGCGAAAAGCGGTCTTCCACTCATCTCCCGGTCGGATCCGCACGAGATTATACGCTCCTCGTAGGTCGATTTTAGTAAAAAACTTGGCACCATTAACTCGCTCTAAAAGACTTGATATAAGAGGAAGTGCATACCTATTCCGAATGGTGACTTTATTCAATCTGCGGTAATCAACGACAAGACGAAGTGAGCCATCTTTCTTCTTGACAAAGAAGATGGGTGCACCGGCCGGAGATTTCGAATGACGGATGAACCCGCTTGCCAAGTTCTCCTCTATGTAGGCTCGAAGGACTTCTAACTCGGTGGGTGACAAGTTGTAAATTGGTCCCCATGGTGGCTCGGTTCCTGGTTGTAAATCGATGGGACAGTCATAGGGACGGTGATGAGGAAGGGTACCGGCTTTTACCTTGTCAAATACATCGGCATAAGGATGATATTTTGCCGGAAGTTGTATTGAGGAGTCCTTCTTAATAGTGCTAGAAGGATGTACTGATATGGCAAATAGGAACATTGCCTCCTTGGGTCCTTCTTCGCGTAGTTGATGGAGTGAAATGGTCGAAACTCGGTGAGTTGATTCTTGGGGTGGTCGATATCGGACTTCTCTTTGTCTCCAATCTATGGCTGGATTATGTAATTCAAGCCAAGGTAATCCTAGGACAATGGGATGCTCTGGACTACTAATTATATTAAATGATATTATACACACAAAACTACCTAGGACAACTTGAATGGGTTCTGATTCTTCTACAATATTCCCGGAAGCAATGGGACGACCATCAATGACCACTACAGATGTGGGACAAGGAAGTTTTCTTAAGGATATCTGAGAAGCTTGGGCAAAATTTCGATCCATGAAACAGGAATTAGCTCCGGAATCTAAAAGTGCTAGGACGGGTACTGGGGGAGTACTTTTAGTACTAACAATGACTTGGGCTAGGAACACATTGCTAACTTTCTTGGAAGGAATGGAACCACTAATGGGCTGTACAGATCTAGGGCTGTTGTCCAACCAAATGGCTCCTATTTTGGCTGGACTCAATCGTTTAACTCTTCATCTAATTGACTAAGGATTTCAAATTTATTTGAGATACTTGGGCTATTAGTACTATGAATACTATCTGACACTCTATTAGTACTATTAATACTATCAAACTGTTGGGATTACGGTCCCTTCGGATGGGATGGTCGGATCCGGTTGTCGGTTTCGGATCCGGATGACGAAGACCCCGGTTTCGGTACCGGATGACGAATGTACCCGGAGAGCGATCCGGATGCAGGGACATATCCGTGAATATGTTCGCTATGGGCCCCTGAGGCTACAGTTGTAAATAGCCCAAAGTCATATGAGTATAAATATGACTTAGGGCAAACTGTTTTGTAGTTGCTTCTCATTTTTCTGTTTTTTTCACTCAAGAGGAGTGAAGAGTAAGCAGCCGTGAGAGAGAGAGAGAGAGAGATAGAGCGCGAGAGAGGAAGAGGACGACGCCTCTGTGTATTTCCGCCGCCTGTGGCGAGGACAGCGAGCTCAAGGTTGTCGCCTTGGAGCTCGTCATTGTATACTTCTCTTTGTATAGTGTTGTTTGGAGTCTTGTACTCCCGTGGTTTTTCCCATCTAGGGTTTTCCACGTTAATCACTGTGTACTCGTGTATTTCTCTCTTTGGTTCCTATTTTCTGCTCCATTGATCCGCAATTACTCGGTTGTGGCCGGGCGAAGAAGGTGAATCGAAGCGTTGATTCTCAACAAACTGGTATCAGAGCGACTGTTGCAGAAAATGGAAGGCGGCGGCAGCGGGCAGCCGGGGATGATGGTGCTGAACGCACAGAATTACGCCGACTGGAAGATCAAGATGGAGGATCTTCTGATTGTTCGGGACCTGTACGAACCGATTGACAGGTCGGAAATACCGAAGGGGGTACTTGAGTCGGAGTGGAAGCTCCTGAACCGGAAAGCCGTAGCGACGATCCGACAATATGTCGATGTAAGCGTCCTACAACATGTGGCGAACGACACCAACGCATACGAGATGTGGAAGAAGCTGTCTGGCCTCTATGAGAGGAAGAATGCGTTGAACCGGACCTCCCTGATGAGGAAGATTGTGAATCTCAAGTATCGGGACGGCGAGAGTATGGTGGAACACGTAAGCACGTTCATGGGATTCGTGAACCAGCTTGCGGCGATCAAGTTCCCGTTGGAGGATGCAATGCAAGCCATCATCCTGATGTGTACATTGCCGGAAAGCTGGGAGAACTTGGTGGTGACTCTCAGCACCTCGTGCACCGAAGATAACTTGTCCTTACAAACTGTAAAGACAAGTATTCTGAATGAAGAAGCGCGTCGGAGAGATAAGGAACCGGCCTCCGACCCGAAGATGCTGTTTACCGAATCGGATCGGGGAAGACAATGGAACCGGAGTCCGCAAAGACGGGAGAAGTCGGGGACCCGGTCGCAGTCAAGAGGAAGGCCCACATGCTTCCACTGTGGGAAGCCGGGGCACTTCCGAAAGAATTGTCGGCATTACCGAAAAGACAACGGAGCCGACGACACCGACTCGAAGAAGTCACCGGAGAGAAACGGTGCATACCGGGGAGCCACGGACCGGAGAGGTTCGGATCGGCGAGGGCAAGACCGGAAAGGAACGACGGCACTCGCGGCAAGTGAAGAAGAAATCATGCTCATCACCGAAGAAGGTGAGCTAAACATTGCCGGCGATGAGACGACCTGGGTGGTCGATTCCGGAGCATCGTTCCACCTGACCCCGGAGAGAAGATACTTCTCATCCTACACAGCCGGGGAGCATGGCTGCGTTCGGATGGGAAACGAAGGTACGTGCCGGATTGCCGGCATAGGAGACGTGTGGTTGACAACCCCGACCGGATGCAAAATGCTGCTGAAGAATGTCCGACACGTTCCGGAGGTCCGACTGAACCTGATTTCGGCCGGGAGGCTAGATGATGAAGGCTACACGGGTAGCATCCGGAACGGTGTCATGAAGTTCAGCAAGGGGAGCTTGATAGTGGCTCGGGCCCGGAAGGTCAACACACTGTACCTGATGAATGCCTGGTTGTGTCCGGAAGAGCTGAACGTGGCAGCCGACACTGCCGGTGAGCTGTGGCACAAAAGACTGTGCCACATGAGTGAGAAGGGGATGAAGAGGCTTGCAGAAGACAACCTTATCCCAGTGAAGCATGTGCACCTGGAGAAGTGCACCGATTGCCTGGCCGGTAAGCAGAACCGAACTTCCTTCCACTCAAGGCCACCGACGAGACGCAGTGCACCATTGGAGTTGGTGCACACGGACGTGTGTCAAGTAGAAACGAAGTCACATGGCGGAGCCCAGTACTTCGTAACATTCATCGATGATCATAGCCGAAAACTGTGGACGGCACCGATGAAGACAAAGGACCAAGTGTTGTGCGTCTTCAAAGAACTCCACGCGAGAGTGGAAAGAGAATCCGGCAAGAAGCTGAAAGCAATACGAGCGGATAACGGAGGGGAATACCGGGGGCAGTTCCAGGAGTACTGTCGCTCGAAGGGAATCCGACTCGAATTTACTGTGCCGAAGACGCCGGAACTGAACGGGCTGGCCGAGAGGATGAACCGGACCATAATGGAGAGGGTCCGGAGTATGCTGGCACATGCGAAATTACCCAAGGGATTTTGGGCTGAGGCAATGTCGACGGCGACATATGTGATAAACAGATCACCCTCAGTACCTTTGGACGGAGACACGCCGCAGAGAGTGTGGACCGGTAGGGAAGTATCCTACCGGCATCTGAAGGTGTTCGGGTGTCTCGCATACGTGCACGTGGCGAAGGACCGGAGAGGAAAGCTAGATCCGAAGACCCGGCCATGCATATTCCTCGGTTACGGCGACGACGAGTTCGGCTACCGAGTATGGGACCCGGTCGACAAGAAGATATTCAGGAGTCGAGATATCGTCTTTATGGAGGACAAGACACTCACCGACTGGGAGTCGGAGAAGAAGATGAAGAGCTCCAAGTCGACTGGTGAGGATAAACTCTACGAGGAGCAGTCCCGACCGGCAAGGGACCGGTTAGCACTCGAGGATCCGGCCGAAGACGGTGAAGAAAGAGAACCGGCCGAGGAAGATGAAAATGATACCGGAACCGTTCCCGATCCCGAAATGGATTCGGATGAAGAAGAAGAATCGGGAGAACCGGTTACCGAAGCTCCGGAACGGAGATATCCTCTAAGAGAGAGAAGGGCCCCCCGGAGATTTCCGGAACCAGAGCACGTGCTACTAACCGACGAGGGGGAGCCGGAGAGCTTTGAAGAAGCAAAGCATGACACCCAGAGCCGCAAGTGGTTGAGTGCCATGCAGGACGAGATGGATTCCCTGCATGAGAACCACACATATGAACTTGTGGAGTTGCCGAAAGGAAAGCGGGCACTTCGAAACAAGTGGGTGTTCAAGCTGAAACCGGGAGATGCCGGAAGCCCCCCGAGATACAAAGCCAGGATCGTGGTGAAGGGGTTTCAGCAGAAGAAGGGCGTCGACTTCGACGAGATATTTGCCCCGGTAGTGAAGATGACCTCTATCCGGACGGTGCTGAGCATAGCGGCAAGCATGGACCTCGAGGTAGAACAGATGGACGTGAAGACGGCATTCCTTCACGGTGACCTCGATGAAGAGATCTACATGCAGCAACCGGAAGGATTCGAGAAGAAAGGGAAGGAGCACCTGGTATGCCGGTTGAAGAAGAGCCTTTACGGACTGAAGCAGGCTCCCCGGCAATGGTACCGGAAGTTCGACTCCTTCATGACCGACGAAGGGTACCTCAAAACGCAGTCCGACCACTGCGTGTTTGTGAAGAAGTTCGAAGGAGGAGACTCTCTAATACTCCTCCTGTACGTGGACGACATGTTGATCGTCGGACGGGACCAGGCCAAGATACGGATGCTGAAGAAGGCTCTTCACCGAACCTTCTCAATGAAGGACCTGGGTCCGGCGAGGCAAATACTAGGGATGCACATCATCCGGGACCGGAAGAAGAAGCAGTTGGGGCTGTCACAGGAGAAGTACGTGACGAAGGTGCTTCACCGGTTCAACATGTCGGAAGCGAGACCGGTCGGATCGACCCTCCCGACAAACTGCAAGCTGACCAGCAAGCAAAGTCCCAAGACAAAGGCTGAAAAGGAGGATATGATGGAAGTGCCGTATGCCTCAGCCGTCGGGAGCTTGATGTACGCCATGGTGTGTACGAGACCGGACATAGGATATGCAGTCGGAGTGGTGAGCCGGTACATGAGCAATCCCGGCAAAGAGCACTGGAACGCGGTCAAGTGGATACTCCGATACCTGAAGGGCACGGCAAACGTGTGCCTCCGATTCGGCTCCGGTAAGCCCGAACTCGAAGGCTTTACTGATTCTGATATGTCGGCTGATGCAGATACCAGCCGGTCCACATCAGGGTATGTGATGACGTATGCAGGGGGAGCTGTTTCGTGGCAGTCGAGGCTGCAGAAGACGGTTGCGTTGTCAACCACGGAGGCGGAGTACATGGCGGCTGTTGAAGCCGGCAAGGAAATAATATGGATGAAGGACTTCATTAGAGAGCTCGGTATCCGGCAGGAGGAGTACCGACTCTACTGCGACAGTCAGAGTGCAATCCACCTTGCAAAGAACGCGGCCTATCACTCCCGGACGAAGCACATCCAGCGAAGATATCACTGGATCCGGGAAAGGATAGAAGACAAGGAGTTCGTGCTGACGAAGATCCACACGGACGAGAACGGGTCGGATATGCTGACCAAGGTGCTCACACCCGACAAGCTGGAAGCATGCCGGAAGAGGATCGGATTGGAGAAACATCCCATGCCGAAGTGAAGGGGGAGTTTGTTGGGATTACGGTCCCTTCGGATGGGATGGTCGGATCCGGTTGTCGGTTTCGGATCCGGATGACGAAGACCCCGGTTTCGGTACCGGATGACGAATGTACCCGGAGAGCGATCCGGATGCAGGGACATATCCGTGAATATGTTCGCTATGGGCCCCTGAGGCTACAGTTGTAAATAGCCCAAAGTCATATGAGTATAAATATGACTTAGGGCAAACTGTTTTGTAGTTGCTTCTCATTTTTCTGTTTTTTTCACTCAAGAGGAGTGAAGAGTAAGCAGCCGTGAGAGAGAGAGAGAGAGAGATAGAGCGCGAGAGAGGAAGAGGACGACGCCTCTGTGTATTTCCGCCGCCTGTGGCGAGGACAGCGAGCTCAAGGTTGTCGCCTTGGAGCTCGTCATTGTATACTTCTCTTTGTATAGTGTTGTTTGGAGTCTTGTACTCCCGTGGTTTTTCCCATCTAGGGTTTTCCACGTTAATCACTGTGTACTCGTGTATTTCTCTCTTTGGTTCCTATTTTCTGCTCCATTGATCCGCAATTACTCGGTTGTGGCCGGGCGAAGAAGGTGAATCGAAGCGTTGATTCTCAACACAAACACTCCGAAGGGAAGAATTGACTCGGGTTTAGTACAGGCGACGATTTGATTTACCTGTCTTCTTGGCCTATGGGGACAATTGATGGCGATATGTCCTGGTCCACCGCAATAAAGACATAATCGATTGGCACGTCGTCGTTGCTTTTCTTCTTCCGATAACGGGCCGCGTCAACGCATGGTATCGATCTCCATCGGTGTCGAAGTATTTGCTTGAGGTATGTCTCGTGCAAACGGTTTAGCCGCGACTGCGGCATAAGTGGGCTCTGGCCTAGAGCGTGGTATCTGTAATTGACGTTCTGAACGTCGTTCAAAAAGGCGGTTGTCACATCGAACTGCTCGACTGATTGCCTCCGTAAGAGACTTTGGTTCTTCGGGGAAAGTTAGAAGTAGATCTTTGACATCGTTTCGCAAGCCATAGCGAAACTGCTCCATTAGTGCTTGATCATCCCAGGGTATATCTGAAGCAAGTAGGCGGAAATCCGCCACGTAGGCAGAGGCTGGACGATCGCCTTGACGCAATCGCCGGATCTTGTTGATCGCCGTCCTGATGCTGTCGGTGTCTCCAAAGCAGGCTTTAAACTCACCAATAAAATCTTCAAAGTTATTAAGTAAGGGTGATTGTTTTTCTAGAAGCGGAGCAAACCATGCCAAGGCTGAGCCGCTAAGTAGCGTGCCTATTAGGCCGACTCGAGATGCATCAGTGGAATATCGGGAAGGATGCATCTGGATGACTAAGGGTACCTGATTAAGGAATCCCCGGAATTGCGAACGCGTTCCATCAAATTTCACAGGAAGTCCAATCTTGGGCTCTTTATGAAATCCTTGGGGACTGGATCCTTGTTGTTGCAACGCTGCTTCGAGTTGTTGTACCCGTAACGCTAACTCCCCATGTTGTTGTTGCGTTTGTTGTTTTTCTAGAGCGATTTGTTGCAGATCCCCTATCAGCCGTTGGTTTTCTTGTTCCAGGGCAACAAATTTTTCTTTTAGGCACTGTAGCTCGGAGAAAACGGATTGGTATTCTTGGGCGCTAACAGTAGCCATAGTATAGGGAAAAGGGTAGGAGGATGAGGGAGAGTGACAAGTAGGCTAGAGGAAGAAATTGGTTCAAACTGTCAGGAATAGCACTAAAACAGAGATGGAATTAGTACTAAGAACAGCAGTACTATTAGTACTAAGAGGACGGGACTGCGTAAGATTCCCGAGAGAGGAAGTGAGAAGAGGAGAGAGAGAGAGATAGCGAGAATGAGAGAGAGAGAGATGATGACAGCAGCTATATATTATGTGAAAAGATAAGTACAAGCGGCTAAGAGGCTTAAGACTGGCGTTGAACCAATTTGGTTCAAAACAATGCCTTGTGCCTCCTTTTATAGTGTTTTTAGGAATAATCCTGAAGCTTCTAGAATGTTCCAGAGAGATCTGGAATATACATCAATTTTCTATGATAAAGTATAAATGAAAATAATATCCTACAAAATACAATTCATAATCTAATGGTAAGAGCTCGACCCATGTAGCATAAAGTCATGGGTTCGAGTCTTGCCATGACAACGGTCAAAGTCAAGGGGGAGGCCCACTTGCTTCTATTGCGGCAAGCCGGGACACTTCCAAAAGAACTGTCGGCATTTCCGAAAAGATAAGGAGACCGACGGTACCGATTCGAAGCGGACCCCGAACCGGAACGGTAAAGACCGGAGGGGGCCGGACCGGAAGGGAACAACGGCAATCGCGGCAAGTGAAGAAGAGTTGATGCTCATCACCGAGGAGAGTGAGATAAACCTTGCCGGCGACGAGATGACCTGGGTGGTAGACTCCAGAGCATCGTTCCACCTTACCCCGGACCGGAAATGCTTCTCATCTTACTCAGCCGGTGATCACGGCTGTGTCCGGATGGGGAATGAAGGTACATGCCGAATTGTCGGCATAGGAGACGCGTGGCTGTCAACACCAACCGAATGCAAGTTGCTGTTGAAGGATGTCCGACACGTTCCGGAGGTTCGTCTGAACCTGATATCAGCCGATCGGCTAGATGATGAAGGCTACACAGGCAGCATCCGGAACGGTGTCATGAAGTTCAGCAAAGGGAGCCTGGTTGTGGCTCGAGCCCGGAAGGTCAACACACTTTACCTGATGAATGCCCGGTTATGTCCAGAGGAAGTGAACATGGCATCCGACACTGTCGGCGAGCTGTGGCACAAGAGGCTGTGTCATATGAGCGAGAAGAGGATGAAGAGGCTTGCAGACGACAACCTCATTCCAGTGAAGAACGTGCACTTAGAGAAGTGCACTGATTGTCTGGCCGGTAAGCAAAATCGGACCTCTTTCCGACCAAGGCCACCGATGAGACGTAATGCACCACTGGAGTTGGTGCATACGGATGTGTGTCAAGTAGACACGAAGTCACATGCCGCAGCGCAGTACTTCGTGACGTTCATAGATGACCACAGCCGGAAGCTGTGGGCCACACCGCTGAAGACGAAGGATCAGGTGCTATCCGTCTTTAAAGAGCTCCACGCGAGAGTGGAAAGAGAAACCGGCCGGAAGCTGAAGGCGGTTCGAGCAGATAACGGAGGAGAATACCGGGGGCAGTTCGAGGAGTACTGCCGCTCGAAGGGAATCCGGCTCGAATTTACCGTGCCGAAGACGCCGAAACTAAACGGACTGGCCGAGAGGATGAACCAGACCATAATGGAGAGGGTCCAGAGTATGCTAGCGCATGCAAAACTACCCAAGAAGTTTTGGGTTGAGGCACTGTCGACGGCGACATATGTGATAAAGAGATCACCCTCAGTACCCTTGGACGGAGACACGCCACAGAGAGTATGGACCGGTAAGGAAGTGTCCTACCGGCATCTGAAGGTGTTCGGGTGTCGCGTGTACGTGCATGTAGCTAAGGAACGGAGAGGAAAGTTAGATCCAAAGACCCGGCCATGCATATTCCTCGGTTACGGTGACAATGAGTTCGGCTACCGAGTGTGGGACCCGGTCGACAAGAAGGTATTCTGGAGTCGAGATATTATCTTCATGGAGAACAAGACGCTCACCGACTGGGAGTCGGAGAAGAAGATAATGAACTCCGAGTCGACCGGTAAGGATCGACTCTACGATGAGCAGACCCAACCGGCAAGAGACCGGTTAGCACTCGAGGGACCAGCCGGTTATGGTGAGGATACCGAACAGGCTGAAGAAGAAGTTGTGGAAGCTGAAACCGGAACCGGCCAAGACCCCGAATCGGATTCGGATGAAGAGCAAGTGGAGGAGCTGGTTACCGAAGCCCGAAGATGGAGATATCCTCTCAGAGAGAGAAGGGCCCCCCGGAGATTTCCGGATGCAGAGCATGTTCTGCTGACCGATGAGGGGGAGCCGGAAAGCTTCGAAGAAGCGAAGAATGACACCCACAGCCGAAAATAGTTAAGTGTCATGCAAGACGAGATGGATTCCCTACATGAGAACCATACGTACGAATTGGTGGAGTTGCCGAAAGGAAAGCGGGCACTCTGAAACAAGTGAGTGTACAAGTTGAAACCGGGAGATGTCGGCAACCCCCCGAGATACAAAGCCAGGATTGTGGTGAAGGGGTTCCAGCAGAAGAAGGGCGTGGACTTCGATGAGATATTTGCCCCAGTAGTAAAGATGACCTCCATCCGAACGGTGCTGAGTATAGCGGCAAGCATGGACCTCGAGGTAGAGCAGTTAGACGTGAAGACGGCATTCCTTCACGGCGACCTCGAAGAGGAGATCTACATGCAGCAACCGGAAGGATTCGTGGAGAAAGGGAAGGAGCACCTGGTTTGCCGGTTGAAGAAGAGCCTCTACGGGTTGAAGCAGGCCCCCCGGCAATGGTACCGGAAGTTCGATTCCTTCATGACTGATCAAGGGTACCACAAGACGCAGGCCGATCACTGCGTGTTTGTGAAGAAGTTTGAAGGAGGCGACTTCCTGATACTCCTTCTATACGTGGATGACATGTTGATCGTCGGACGTGACCAAGTCAAAATACAGTTGCTGAAGAAGGCTCTCAACCGGACCTTCTCAATGAAAGACTTGGGTCCGGCAAGACAGATGTTGGGGATGCACATCATTCGGGACCGGTCAAAGAAGTAATTATGGCTGTCATAGGAGAAGTACGTGACAAAGGTGCTTCACCGGTTCAACATGTCAGAAGCGAAACCGGTCGAATCGACACTTCCGACAAACTGCAGGCTATCCGGTAAGCAAAGCCCGAAGACGAAAGCAGAGAAGGCGGATATGGTGAAGATTCCATATGCCTCTGCCGTCGGGAGCTTGATGTACGCAATGGTTTGTACCTAACCGGACATAGGATACGCAATCGGAGTGGTGAGCCGGTTCATGAGCAATCCCGGCAAGGAGCACTGGAACGCGGTCAAATGGATACTCCGGTATTTGAAGGGCACTTCAAATATGTGTCTCCGATTCGGCTCCGGAAAACCTCAACTGGACGGTTTCACCGATTCGGACATGTCGGCTGATGTGGATACCAGCCGGTCTACATCCAGGTATGTAATGACATATGCAGGGGGAGCTGTTTCGTGGCAGTCGAGGCTGCAAAAGACGGTTGCGTTGTCAACCACAGAGGCGGAGTACATGGCGGCTGTGGAAGCCGGCAAGGAAATCTTATGGATGAAGGACTTCATCGGAGAGCTCGGTATCCAGCAAGATGAATACCGGCTCTATTGCGACCGTCAAAGTGTCATCCACCTTGCTAAGAATGCAGCCTACCATTCCCGGACGAAGCATATCCAGCGAAGATATCACTGGATCCGGGAAAGAGTAGATGACCAAGAGTTCGCACTGTCGAAGATCCACACGGCCGAGAACGGGTCAGATATGCTGACCAAAGTTTTGATACCCGACAAGCTGGATGCATGCCGGAAGCGGATCGGACTGGTAAGACACCCCATGCCAGAGTGAAGGGGGAGTTTGTTGGGAGACAGGTCCCTCCGGATGGGAAGAGTGAAGAACAGTGTCGATGAACAAACTCGGTCGAGGCCGACAGGCCGAGTCTGGAACCGGATGAGGAGTACCCGGCTACGGAGAGACGGATGGTGTAGATCCGGTGAGAACCGGATGAGGAGTACCCGGCTACGGAGAGCCGGATGGTGTAGACCCGGTGGGAACCGGATGAGGAGTACCCGGCTATGGAGAGCCAGATGGTGCAGACCCGGTGAGAACCGGATGAGGAGTACCCGGCTACGGAGAGCCGGATAGTGCAGACCCGGTGAGAACCGGATGAGGAGTACCCGGCTACGGAGAGCCGGATAGTGCAGACCCGGTGAGAACCGGATGAGGAGTACCCGGCTACGGAGAGCCGGATGGTGCAGACCCGGTGAGAACCGGATGAGGAGTACCCGGCTACGGAGAGCCAGATGGTGCAGACCCGGTGAGAACCGGATGAAGAGACATATTCGTAAATATGTTTCTGAGAGTCCATCGAGGCTATATTTGTAAATAGCCGAAAAGTCATATTAGTATAAATATGACTTAGGGCAAACTTATAGTGACTGTTGTTGTTGTTTTTTTTCTTGTTGGCGCAAGAAGAAGAAGAGAGAGCACGTAACAATGTATAGAGAGAGAGAAAGAGGTCGTTGCCTCTGTAGTAACCGCCGCCTGTGGCGAAGATCGTGAGCATGAGGTCGTTGCCTCCGTGAACTCACTGTTTGTACATTCCAACATAGTGATAGCTTGCAACCTGTGGGCTGCCGTGGTTTTTCCCTGAGTTTGGGTTTTTCCACGTAAACATCCTGCGTACTCTTCTCTTCCATTGTGTCGTTCTTTATTTCCCGTTTTCTGTGTATGATCCTAAGCTCGGTTGTGGCCGAGCGTTGCGTATAGGGAGCATTCAGTTCCGACACTAATGGACCAATTTCGTCAAGGTCTGTGCAACGGGGTGAATGATTTACGTCTTATCTTCCCTAATGATCCAAAATCTCTTACTAAAGCAATAAGTTGGGTCGTGTGTTGTGGCAAACGCTTATCTTATTTGACCAATAAGATAACCTACATTCTTACATCCCCATACCCATATATGAACATTAGACATTCACAAAGCACAAGGTTTACCTTTGAAGGATCACAAACACTACCTTTGGCGGAGCAATTGAAATAATACAATAGTTTTGTAACATTTCAATTTCATTACTTTCCTAAACATGCGCATAAACACATACTTCTTTGTGCTTTACTTTTGATACAAAGTTCCTTCCATATAGCTTACCAATGTTTGCTCCAAAATTTTAAAAAGCTTGTAACACAAAGAACTAATCAAATTGTTATGTTTGTAGAAAGAACATTGTTAGCTTGGTTTTGGTGACAACCGCGTCACTAACGTTGGACCACAATTTAGGACAAGCCTACTACATCTTTTCAAAAAATCAAATAATTCCATCAAAGATCGTACTTGAAGAAGCAAAAAATGGATGGAATGAAGAACACGTGAGATAAAAAGTACAAGTCGATTGAAAGGTAATCTATCCCCTTTATTCTCTTCAAGAAAATGGTAGGGCTTGTGAAATAGATGCATCTAGTTCCCACCTTGGACAAAAAACACATATTAAATATAGTAGAAAGTTGGGCCATTAGGCAAATAAAAACCACTTGAGCAAAAGAAGGATTCCATCATTCGAATGTGAACTATGAAATGTGATACCGACTTCTAAAAAGAAGGGTATTGATGTGTGTGAGAATGCATCCTTGCTTGTATAGTCTACAATCCCTTCAAGTCACAATGAACAAAGGAGAAACATAGGTTAATGATATTGATTGATCTATCTTTGGATCTTCATAGTTGGGCACCCAATCATTACCCTTTTTATTGGTGGAATTTGGTGATAGTAGACCCACATCAAATCACTTGACAACATAAAATTTGAACTACCCAAATGCAGAACAACCTAATGTTGGTTGTGACTCATGAGCAATCAAATGAGTGTTGGATTGGTGGAAGCTTCACAATCAACTTTCCAACAAGACAATGTATAGAGAAAAGATTAAAGTTTTCTTTAGTGTTGGATTGAGAATGAGTACTGGACAAGCACATATATATTGGGTGAAAGTATGCTACAATGTAACCATCAAGTAATGAGACACCTTAATAAAAGTACGTGTGCTACTATCAAATGAGAACAATTCTATATTATAGTTAACCCAAAGTAATTCAAATATGTTTCGTGACAAATTATAGATATACACTTCACACACAAATACAAGAAAACATAGACATTACAACTCATATTGGTGGTCACGGGTACCATTGGTATGTATTTCTAAAAATATTATGTTATGCGCTTTGTTTTCAAGTAAAGGGGTTTATTCACTTTTTTACCAAGAGTATAATATGATAATTTTAGAAATATAAATGTTGGGATCAATACCCCTCTTAGTATTTAGTATTGATATTTTTACCGTGTATGTATGTATGCATCATTTACACAATGTGTACTTAGAACCCACATACATCAAATCTCATGATTACATGATATTTGAATCGTCCAAAAGAACAAGAACGTGACTCCTTTCTTATCATCTTTGTTATTTGCATCTCCCAATTATTTATATTTATGTGAATGCATTAAGTTGTCACAGTTTGAGTATCTCAAAACTCGTAGGACTATCATGTAAATAATATCACCAAAAAGAATTGACAAATGGAGTTGCTCATTTACTCGTGGAAAACTTGAAAATCAATCAAAATCATTATTTCTCATGTAGATATACACTTTTCATATATGGGTGCCCACCATTGGAGATACTCAATGGAACTAACTATTGGTGGGTATCTACTATCAACTACTATGTTTGGACAATAACCAATGCATAGAATAGTTATTGGCTAGGTACATTTTACCATCATTTGTTACATTAAGACAAACTCGTGCTTAATTTATTGATGTTGATTGCACTTGTGTTGCAGTGGAAATGTTGACTTCTATTTGCAATGGCATATTGTTCATCATGGTGACATCAATGACAAGCTTACAATTACAACTACTTCATTAGGTTCAGAGTTGGATAGATGACACAAGGTGTCATGTGATGATGACCAATCTCTTCGTATGAACAACAAAATTCAAATCCATGCATAATCCCTAAATGCATGTAGGTTTATTTTATCACTAGCTTTAGTGTGTTTCTCTTGAGGAAGCCATGTATTATCTCTAATAGCATGCAAGTTTACTTTATCACTCGCTTTAGCTTGCTTCTCTCAAGGAAGCCATGTATTATCTCTAAAGGCATGCAAGTTTTTTTATCACTAGCTTTTGCTTGTTTCTCTTGAGGAAACAATGTATTATCTCTAAAAGGAATGACAGTTAATTTTAGCATGCCTCTCTCAACAAACCTTGCATTGCAGTTCTTGAAAACATCAATATGCTTCTTGTTAGAAGTGGGTTCACATTTCATAGTTCACATTCGAATGATGGAATCCTTCTTTTGCTCAAGTGGCTTTTATTTGCCTAATGGCCCAACTTTTTACTATATTTAATATGTGTCCTTTGTCCAAAGTGAGAACCAGATGCATCTACTTCACAAGCCCTACTATTTTCTTGAAGAGAATAAAGGGGATAGATTACCTTTCAAGCGACTTGTACTTTTTATCTCACGTGTTCTTCATTCCATACATTTTTTGCTTCTTCAAGTATGTTCGTTGATGGAATTATTCGATTTTTTGAAAAGATGTAGTAGGCTTGTCCTAAATTGTGGTCCAATGTTGGTGAAGCAGTTGTCCCCAAAACCAAGTTAACAATGTTTTTTCTACAAACATAACAACTTGATTAGTTCTTTGTGTTACAAGCTTTATAAAGTTTCCAAACATGAATTTCTTGAGCAAACATTGGTAAGCTATATGGAAGGAACTTTGTATCAAAAGAAAAACACAAAGAAGTGTGTGTTTATGCACATGTCTAGGAAAGTAATGAAATTGAAATGTTACAATAACTATTGTATTATTTCAATTGCTCATCCAAAGGTAGTGTTTGTGATCCTTCAAAGGTAAACATTCTGCTTTGTCAAGGTCTAAAGTTCATATATGTATATGGGCATGTAAGAATGTAGGTTATCTTATTGGTAATGGGGAAGTTGCCCCTCTAGGTAGTGGTTGTGGTTTTTCACATGATAGCCTAGAGGAAACGCTTGTGCTTATGGCACACACATCATAAGTATGAGCATTTTATGCTCACTTGGGTTGTTCAAGCACCGAACGGGAGAAATGAGATGAATAGGATTGTCCTAAATAGACAATTCGTTGAGAAGAAGGATCCCAAGCGTCAACCAATCTCCATCAATCACATGGCCCATCAATTATCCTTGGAGAACATTTTTTATTTTATTTTTTCAAATATTTTCTTCAATAATCTTAAGAAAAAACGCCTGAAGGCTACAACTTGAGCTTGTCTGCCTAGAAGTTTACAACTTGTTATGCACAATGATGTACAATAATCCTAAGACCAAAGGTAGGACTTTGTAGAAGGTGTTGGAATTTGCTGATGTACGCTGCCATGATTTACTTATATTCAAGAAAGGGTCCATCGAAGTCGATAGTGTCATTGAGTCCCTTGAGGTCACTCTGTAAACAAGGGCAACTTTTTCCATAAGTGAAGAAGCATCTTCCTTCTCTTGTTCAAAGTCTCTAGGGAACCATGCATATTGTCATACTGGCCACGGACTACTGCCAGCAAGTTCTCGCATATCTCAAGTAGGACATCTGAGAGACGAAGATCTGTTGCATCATAAAGCCGGTTACATCGACATTTCCATAATGCCCATAACGTTACCGTAGTCATTGTTTTCCAAACTTGGACAGATTGCACCTGCTTTCGAGGTTGCTGAAAGGGGCTAACTAATATCAATCTTCTATTATATACCATCATAAATCATTGGCGAACATAATTCCTATACATGTTTCATGATTAACCTCTAAAAGGAAGGCACCTCTAAAACAATTGATGTAGATTGAAACCTTCAAGAGAAATTTGGACCCCAAAATAACTTATAAGAACTCATGATTTTAAGGAAGAATATATATATATATTCATATATGCTTTTGACATTCCTAGGACATAGGTTGATAGAAAATTGACATCTTCAATACACGATTCATTCGTTGCACCCGTGATAATTCAATGAGCTCTATATGTGAAAAAACATTAGTTATTCCATCTTCCTCCAATGCTATAACTCTCGATGTTAATTGTCAAATGATAATTTTTGAATGTTTATCAGATAGTTGTACACCTTAAGATCCATAAACCTTTCGAATTTGATCGATTGAAACCAAATTATACGTGTTTTGTTATTCCAAATTATAAGGCGTTAGATTTTTTTTGTCACTGTGCCACCCTTATTCATGTCATTGGAGGCTCCAAATTATAAGATGTTAGTTTTTTTGGGTCACGATGCACCCTTATCCATGTCATTGGAGGCAACCACATTTTGTTCTACAAGTCATTCCTTTATGGGTAGACCCTATCCTTCACCTTCATAAAGTCTAGACTAAAATAATTATGATCTTTTATGCTATCTAAATGTGCATCAAATATGTGTGCATTTGCATCATAAGCGGCAAGCCAAGTGCATAGTACATCTTGTCTTATATAAGAAATTCAAATCGTGTAAATCTACAACAGTTAACAAGTTGGTGTGAGTTGATAGCACGATATCTTGGGTCTATTGCTACAAATAATTACTCCCTTAAATACTTTGGCTAACAGTTGCCACCTATCACTAAGACCAAATTCATCATTGTCCAAAGTCACTTTTATCATGAATAAATGCAATGATTTCATGTCGTGCGTTAACATGTAATGTCTTGTTTAATGGATTCATTCATTTTAAGTAAACCCCAACATTATTATTGTCGTTATTCTTGATAAATCTATTGTTGCATTGTTTGCGCAATTGTGTGTGCATATAGTTCAAAGTTTTATTCAAAGAAACATGACATAATGTAAAATGTCGGTTGCATATATATGTACAATCTATGGGAAATTGTCGTTATTAGTATGGCTCTATACGTCACTAGCAATGGGCCCGGTTTCGGCTCAAACCGAACCGAACCGTTCAGCCATATTTTAAAGGTTTATAAGTTCCAAAATAATTAAATGGTTTGGTTTGGTTTAAATTATTAATGAACGGTTCGGTTTTAGTTCTGTTTGGTTCTGAAACTAGGGTTTATCGGTTTATAGGTTTACGTGGTTTGGTTTAAAGGTTTATAGGTTTTTGGGCTAACTTTTTTTATCTCCCTTAAATGTTAATGTAATGCAATGGTTTAATTAATGTTTTTTATTGATTTAATTCACTTAACTTAAATGTTTATTTAATCTAATGGTTTAATTAATGTTTATTTATTTATTTAAACATAAATTTTTATTTAATTTAGTGTATTTTTACTTAGTTAATTTTTTAATTAGTTTGTCTTAAATGTGGTTAGGTTTAAACTTTTTATTAAATGGCTCGGTTTGGTTTCAACTTTTCCCTAAACGGTTTTGGTTTAAAAAGTTTGGTTTACCTTTTCTTAAATGGTTTGGTTTAATGGCTTGAAAGTTCATAAATGGTTTGGTTTGGTTTTTATTTTATATAGATGGTTTGGTTCAGTTCGTTTTGGTTTCAAGGCAAAGAAACCGAACCGAACAGGGCCCATTCCTATACGTCACCATAAAATGGAAGAGGGAAGCATATAAATATCTAAGGCATCTTACATCACTATTTGCCTTTTTATGGTCATTATGTGCAAGAAAAAGGATGGTATAGAACATTAAGTGTTGAGAAATTTAAATAAAACTTTCTAATGTTGGTTGGGATACACTTTGTGCAAAGCTTTTTGGGGAAACCTATTTATGCCTTGTCAGAACTTGAATATGATTGTAAAAAAGAAAACAAATTGGCGAACATGAGGAGCATAGTGTTTAATAGTCACATAACAAATAAAGTGTTGTGGCACAACAGTGACATGCACTTGTAGCATGAGTTATTTCTTATTGTCATCGTCAAATAAAGGACGTTACGAAGTTCAATTTAAAACATCCCTTTATAACTTAAATTGAGTTATCCAATTCTGAAACAAATTGATACAAACATCCAAACATCTAAACATCTTCAACCCTACTAATCTAGCTTCACATATGTTGAAGTTTGGTGAGAGTTTACAAAGGAATCATCTAACTATTGACAATCTTAAACCTTCATTCATGTTAGGAGAAAGTAGAGTCAACGTAGTGATGATAGGAAGAGGAGCATATTTCATGGACCACATCAAAAGAAGAAAGAAGAAACTTATGCATGTTATTGTCAACAACGTGAATTTGCAATTGATGTCTATGAATATGTATGCTTATTGTTAGCAAAAGTTGAACTTCGAGTCAATTATGTTATCATTGACATGATAAAAAAGAGGTGCATAGGACCTTATTCTTATTAATAAACAACATCCAAGTCATTACACAAGGGAGGAACTGTAAATGAGATGTTCTATATATATATATGCCATTTTGTGCTGGATAGAAGTTGTGAATTAGTGTTTAAGAGCAATGAGAATCGACTCTAACGTAAATTGCTTTTACGCCCCTCATGAGGCGAAAAATAATCATATAAGATCTACCTCCAAATAGCTACAGGAACTAGAATATTATAAGCCCACTTACTGATGAAGAGTAGAGGAACTTATTTCTGCATGGCATGAAAGTGATAAATTGGAAATAATTAGCATCTAGAGTCCAATGTAAACATGTGATACAACAATCGACAAATGAAGCAATTAAGTGGGAGGGGATGCATTAAGTGTTTATGGAATCAATGCAACCGAACAATTACACAATAAATGAGGGAAAAAAGTGTAACCAAAGGGAATTGAAATAATGATAAGAGAGTTCTATATGTGTACTCATGTTCGTGTCTTATGCATATGTGAATGTGTGCTTTAGATCAACATCTATGCATGTGTGTATGTGTGTACATGTTGTCTCATGAAGGGTGTTAACAACTATGGTAGTTGTTAAAACATTGAGAAGGATTGGCTTTAATTAAGTGTAGTTTTTTATGTCCATCCACCAATAATGATAAGGAAGCTTATCTATATATTGGGTACACCACTCTTAAGGATAGCCTCCAAGTACGATCAAGATTAGATCATAAAGCAAATATAGTTTGGTCCTCTTTATAAAATTTCAAATTCTCACGTCCTGACTAACCCAAAGAAAGCATCAAAAAAGTTAGAACACATAATGTAATTTGGACTAGACATAAATATGAATTGGTGGTGGTGGCCCGTGGGTTTGGTTTTCAAGTAGTCTTGAAGAAATTAAAAGCCCTTTGTTTATATTGATAAAAAAAATGAACAATCTTGGAACTTGCCAAAATTATGACACGATGGGCTTTTGGAGATTTGTTCACAAAAGGTATTATGTGACACATTACCCATTTGGTGTCCAATCGATCTCATGCCAATCTTGAACAAATTGTTTTGTCAAATTGATTGGTAATTGCCTAAAGGTTGTCTTATATCATGGCTTGCTTCCCATGTACTTGTTTAGTGGTAGGTATTGTGGTTACACAACACAATCTTGTATGCAAATTTCTCGCATCATTTACCAATTATATGGAACAATAAAAAGTGTGACCTCTTTGCATGAGTTTTTTGTGGTTAGGGAAAACTCTCTTCGGTCAGCCATACGTTGACGACTTATTTTCACATGAAACAATATTGCTCAGGATTTGCAATCTAAGATGGGAACTTCAAACTTTTTACTTTAATGATTATGTTTGTCTATTATTGGTAACTTTGTCATGAGAGAGATATTTAGGTGACGATCAATGTTACTTTTCTTACAACAATCTACTTTTCGTTCTTTAGCTTTATATGGTAGGACCTAGGTTTTGCTACTTTTGCATGGGTCCAATTTTGATCTCTAAAATTGTGGACTATGTGTACTGAGCTCTTTTTCTCTGAGATGATTCCTTTCTTTTTGTCACGTTCCTTTTGCCATCGGTGGGCATTTGTATGCCCTATTATTCAATCCAACATGTTATAGATCATCTTACCAAGCTCTTCAAATTTGAGGTTTTCCAACAATAATAGCATGTGTATTATGTGTGTCTACTTGTTCATCTATGTGACAATGTACGATGGGATATGTGTGCTTGAACAATGAAAAGCATGGTTCCAACTTCCGAGTCTGGACATGTGGGCAATCTAGTTATGAATTTCTAGTATAGATTATTTGATGGCCTTATTTTGTGTTTTACTAGTGTGTATTCCTATCGTGATGTGGTTTGGTGTCAAAAACATTGTGCAACTTTATTGAGAAGTTTTTTCTATTAGCTCATAAAAGGTTATTAGCACCATTTTTCTTATCCAATACACATTGTCTTTATCTTGATAGTGTAACTAAAGGTTTTGTGAATCATTTTCATGTGCACACTGCACACTATCATATCTTGTCGATCTTATGCACATCTTAATACATAGCAGTAAAGCAAAGCATGTGCCAAATATTAAGTATTCATGGACGATTTGAGTAAGGAAAGTAGTTATAGTTCCAAAACACAAATAGTATGTAGAATATCCAATTTAATGTGAATTCATGCTTCATACATACTTTGTCTTCTTAAAGTAAGGTTGTTGGTTGGCTAATTATTATTTTGTAGGTTTGTTATTTGATTGTTGGGGGTGCCACAAGTAAATTGTATTCGTCTTTTTGTGTATCCAAGCCCTCGAAGGTTCCTTGATGATCCATTAGTAAACTAGAACCCTTTTTTCATTGTCCACCTTTTTATGCAATTTTCTATTTTAATGTTTATTATTTGTTAATTGAACAAAGTTGGACACGTTAGTTCTTCTTACTTTAAAAAATTAGGTTTGATTCTTCGAGCATAAAGAAGATAGTTAAATAAAACATCTAGAATGTGTGTGTGTGTGAGTTTTGTTGAAAATCAAACTCAACTTCCCTAGTGTGGGAACACACCTTAGGAATAGCCAAGTGTGTGAACACCCCACTACGTTGTATCTTAACTAATGTGTCATAGAAGTTAAGTCCTATAACACACAGTTACTAGGTAGTTAAGTCTCCACCTCCTTCCCAAGAGGTGGTTGTAGTGAGAGAACATAGAGAGAAGATGTCTACATAAACACCTCCTCCCCTTCTTGTAATGTTAGATGTTATTATTATCTTGTTAATACAGTTTTACTATTTTATGTATATATTGTGTTATCTCTCTCTCACACACACACACATACATACACTTTCCGCTGCACTGAATCACACTCGATTCTTTACATGTTTCTTGAATCCAATGGATTTTTTGGTAGAATTAGTGTTGGTTAAAGTGGTGGACTGTTAGGGATAAATTCTATTTGGAAGTAAAACTTGGAGGAATAGTTAGAATTTTAATGTGTTGATTGGGATCAAATTTTGGAGGAAGTTGAATATAATCACAACTAGCACCCACACATCCAAGGACTCACCACAAATTAATAGAGTCAAATAAGATCAAATTTCAAGACGGGTCCTACATTGTTCGACCCTAAGCTCATCCAATGTTGAGTATTTATTCGTAGTTGTATAAAGCTTATTTCTAATAATACCCAACGGTTTTCTAATTACATGTAATCTCCTTTCATGACCATTCTCATTGGCAACAATTGGAAGAATCACACATCATGATTCAATATGTTTGAATATATACATATATTCCCATTTGTGAGTATTTGTCCATACTTCTTTTACATGTTCGAGTACATACATATAAGCACCACATTCTAAACATGTTGCTTAAAGGTATGTGAGACTATGTGACATTTATCAATTGTAGTCATGCAAAGCCATTAAGAATACACCACTTAAAAGTCTATACCCACAATGGGCACATATATGGCATTTCCTATCAAGAATTTACCAAGTTGTAAATGGAATTAAGTGAGTTGATATTGAAGCTACCTCCAAGTGTTTGGTTAGGAAGTAGACGCCCAAGCAAGTGCCACAATTTTTTGCACCTCTTTGAGTTTTTTGGCTATTTTTCACATCTCATTGGTAGTAGAGATCTAAGGTAGGTACATCTGTGCCTCCCTTTGCAACTATGGGGGGGATCCATAACCTTGGAGAACTCATGTCAACAATCTCGTAACCATGCCCCTTAGTACAATTTTTAGAAGGACTCAACCAAATGGAAGGTCAAGCACCAAAATCAAGTATCGTGAATTTCTACTCAATAATTATAAGTTGCTTTAAACAATCTTAATGTACACACATTTAGTTATGTTTAAGTTAAGGTCCCCATTATTTTTATGTTTACAATGTTAATGAGTTTTGGGGTGGTATTGCTCAATATGTTGTGGACTTGTAATCTTTATTTTGTTTATCCAATACCCAAATCATTATCCTATTTGTCATAGGTATGCTACGGTCTACCACATTGCCTAGCAACTAGATTAAGTCACAATTTTCTTGGCTTGGATATGTAGATCGGGGTTAATGGTTCTTGTAATTAGTGTGAATAAATCTATTGATACCTAACAAAATGTCCTTTGGATAAGAAGGAAAGTATGGATATGACATCGTAAAGCACATGCTTGTGAAGTTTATTACTTATCAATTTTTTTTAGATTCCAACCAATAGATCTCTTTAGGAATGGAGAAAGGCACTTTGAGCTAGGAATAAGCGACATTGAAGAGTCATGCCCCATCAAGATAGATGTGTGTCATGAATGTAAATTTTTGGGGGGCCACATCTAGATGGAAAAACATAGAATGAGTTAAACGATATTATTATTTTCATCATCAAGTGAGAAGGTTGATTAGAGAAACCCCTTCTCATTTTCGCTAGTTGGTGCATATGTACTTGCACAAAGTAAAGGTGATGACCTCTTTCTTGTATTCGTAACTTTTTTCTATTGCCTTTTTCGATGAAAGACAAACAAGTTTTACCTTAAACTAAAACCCCATTTCCCTCTACAAACTTCAAAGAAACACAAGGCACCTTTTCTAAAGTCCCCGAAGGAGGAGAGAAGGGAACCTACGAGGAGTTTTCCATCCACTGGCACTTATTAATGATTTGCCTGCATGCTTATTCACATAGAAATAAAAAAAACGTAGGATAATCTTATTTCTTACATCTTAAGAATATTGTATCTCTATGTAATGGAAATAACAACACACTTTTCAAGTTTTTGACAAGATCTAGCGCATCACTTGTGTGTCTCATTGTGATTGACCCAATGCCCTTTTGGATTAATTGGCCAACGAATCTAGTAAGAATGGAAAAAATAAATAAGGGAATTTTATCGTGTATTCTTCTTATTCCTAATATATGTGAAATCGGGGCTCTCCAACAATTTCGTTTTCTCAACAATTTCTAGGCTTTCATGCTATATGGTGGTATCTACAAAAGAATGCATGAATGTGTGGAGCGCAAGTCTCCTCCTTAGCCCTCATAGTGCACAAAACCCACTAGACATGGACAACAATTGAATATATGCAAATTTGGGGATCACGAAATCTGCAAGAAGCAGGGTCAATTGTGGCATCAATCGGTCTGATCTAGTGGTATCCTTGCGTGCACATCAATCGATACTCAGGGGAAACACATAATTGCAGGTGCCATCATAGCTATATGGATTGATCTAATTGTATCCTTGCATGCACAATGCGAAAACTTTTAGGGAGATTCAAAGTCTCAAGAGTTGGCATGAGCACAATTTATCTCACTCTAGGAAACCACACCATTGGTGGACTTCACATAAGGACATTTGAAATGGTGCTACCAGCCACCTCACTAGCTATACCCCCTGGCCAACAAATCACCCATATTGCTTTCAGTGATATTAATGTCCATCTGCATTTAGAAGCTTGCTACTTGTGTTTTGATGCTTGTTGAAAAATAACATGTTTTGTCATGCAGTCGTTGTTGTTATGTGGACAACGATTGCCCCCCCTCTCTTTTTATCTAAGGTGTCACGCAACGATAGCCAAATATATATGAAAGTTGTTAATGGGTTTAGGGTTAGGGTTGATGATGATGATAGTGGGATGTGGTGATGATTAGCATTATGGGGTTCATGGCGTGATTGCGATGTGCATTGAGAAGCATTGTGGGGTGGGGGTTGGTGCTTAGAATGGCTCCACCCCCCTCCCAAGGGGGTTCAACGTGAGAGAGGGAGAGAGAAGAGAAAAGGTGTCAAAGAGAGAGAGAGAGAGAGAGAGAGAGAGAGAGATTATATTATCGTTTTCGGAGGTCAAATATGACCTATGAGACCAAAAATATTACATTTCACGTGATACATGTGAAAGTGAGTAGTGACTCTCGATGTTCAAGAACTTTACCAATGAATGTTGCAATCTAGAGTGCACATTGTGGTTGTGAGAGGAATTCATGCAAGGATTGGGCTCGGTCGAAGAGATGTGGAAAGCATGGTCGAATATGATCAAACGTAGAGGATTATATCAAAGTGTGATACTCAGACTCTCAAACTTGTTTAGGGAAAAGTGTGCATAGCCGACCACTCTCATCAATGGTGCCCCAACACCCTGTCTCACATGGCAATGCATGTGAGCTAAGTCGCATGGAAGCAATGGTTCGAATGGCAGATAACGGTATGGGCTCTAACATGCATCGATGTGTATGGTTTCCCGGTTCCGCAAAGAATATGGTTTTGTAGTTAGGTGCAACATGTGTAGTATAATGTGTGAAGCGTGAGCCTCCACATTTGTCCCATGTCATGATACATTGGCATTGCAGAAAGGCCTCATTTACAGAGGAATCTAGTGATGCATCATGAAGCAAGTGTCTCACATCCCATCTACCAAACCGTTTTTCTATATCTTGCATCCAATTGGAACACAAAATTTTGCTTTTTTGCGTCTTTTGGATCTTTTTGCTTGCTTCCCATGCAATTCTAGGAAGTCGATGTGAGGGACTTTTTTGAACCTTAAGCATGTATTCAACAACCCTTTCCATGGCCATGATCTCAATGGGAAGCAATCCCGTCTCAAGGCGGAGGGTGTAGGGCGTTTGTCTCTTAACTTGTAGAAACTTTGTAAGAAAATGCTTTTTGACATTTTCAAACTCTTTCCACATAGATTTAGGGATGTTACCGCCCCATACTTCCACCCCATAGAGAAGAACCTGTGTCACCAAAGTGTCGAAAAGATATTTCTTGAGGACCCAACACTTAATATCTCCAAGATTGCATGTGTTCTCAAATGCATAGTACGCTCGCTTACCCGCCTCTAAGCGGCATGTAGCACATTCATTCCATCTATGATTTGAAGGAACTTCAAGGCCAAGATATTTGAAGCTTTCCACACATTCAAGTGGCTCATTGTTGTACATAATACATGGTTTATCTCTTTTTTGGCTCTTCACAAGCATAATCTTTGTTTTAGAGCTATTGACACTTAATTTAGTATGCATGCAAATTTTTTCTAATGCCTTCATGAGCTTTTGTGCATCTCCTAAAGTATTTGCAAAAAACACTACATCATCTACATATAGCATTTAAAGCATAATCACAACATTCCCAATGGCAACTTCTTCAACACATTCTTCCTTTGCAAACTTGGTAACCATTTCTTCCAATTCATTAATGCATAGACTAAATATTGTTGGTGAGAGTGGGCATCCTTGCTTAACACCAATAGTGCTTTTGAAAAAATCTAAAAGTTTATCTCTCATACACACACAACATATAAACTTCTCATAAATTCGGGAAATTGCAAGCATATATTCACTTGGCACCTCAAGTTCTTCCATTCGCCTCCAAAGATGCTCACGAGGTACCATATCAAAAGCTTTCTTGAAGTTTACAAATCAACAATATAAACCTTTACCTCTAAGGCGACTTTCCTCCATTAATACTCGAAGGGTGACAAGGTGATCAATGGTGTTATGGTGTTTTCGAAAGTCAGCTTGTCCATAAGCTCTCTTACCATTTTTTTCAGCCCATACACTTATCTTTGATTCCATTATACACCCAAATAGTTTTGCCATTAATGAGCCAACCATGATAGTTTGATAGTTGTTTACATTATTTACATCTCCACCTTTATGTAAAGGTTTGATCCAATTTGTAGTCCAATCATACGGCATACCATGTTGCAATGCATCATTAAACATATCGCTTATCCATACATGTGCTTCCTTTCCCATCCATTTGAGCATTTCAGCCTTTATACATTGAAGATCGTTTGCCTTTCGAGAGGCCAATTTCTTAAGTCCTATGCATATATCTTCAATTGTAAAGAAGGGAGACATAATATGTGAAAGAGAACCATAACCCATCATCTTTCCGGCAAGAGATAACTCATATAAATTCTTACAAATTGCATAGACAAGTCGTGAAGAGTTAAGTCACCATAACTCTCAACACGTTTCCCATTTAAATTTCCCCATACGGTGGGGTTAAATAGTTACAACATAGGGGGCAAGCCCCCTTGGCCATTCACACTAGTCACTCACTCACACCTCTTCTTATCTATCCACTCACACTCACACTTACATTCACACTCATAATCATATACGTTACACATACATACAACAACATTAAGTTTCTTCACCCTCACTCAACTCTTCGTACATCTCGTACGGTAACAAAAGCGATCTAGTATAAATTGTAGAGTATCTATAGATACTTAGAGTGTACATTATTTTTTTTTATTTTTTTTCTTCAAAGATTTTCTTCAATAGTATTAAGAAAAAACACTTGAAGGCTACAACTTGAGCTTGTCTGCCTAGAAGTTTACAACTTTTTATGTACAATGATGTACAGTACTCCTAAGACCAAAGCTAAGACCAAAGATAGGATTTGTAGAAGGTGTTGGAATTTGTTGATGCTCACAACCATGATTTACTGATATTCAGCCCTTGAGTTGACTCTATAAACAAGGGCAACTTTTTCCATAAGTGAAGGAGCTTTTCCTTCTCTTGTTCACAGTTCTCTTGTTCACAGTCTCTGGGAACCATGCATATTGTCATACTGGCCATGGACTACTGCCAGCAAGTTCTCCCATATCTCAAGCAAGACATCTAAGGGACGTTGATTTGTTGCATCATAAAGTCGGTTACATCGACATTTCCATAATGCCCATAACATTACCGGAGTCACTGTTTTCCAAACCTGGACAGATCACACCTACTTTTGAGGTTGCTAAAAGGGGCTAACTAATATCAATCTTCTATTATGTACCATCATTGCCTCCTAAACATCGTCTGCCTCATACAACATCAAGTTGGAATGTAACACTCCCCACATTGCATTAGAGTGTACATTACATATGTGTGTGTGTGTGTGTGTGTGAAATAGTTTGTTCAATGTTGGCAACCCAACAAACTTGCATCAATAAAATTAACGTAAGTTTATGACTGACCACCTATAATTTTAAATGGTCGTACAATGTAATGTTTGAACTTTAAGGTATCAACTTTTAGGTTATGGCCTAGTATATGTGAATTAGTTTGTTCAATGTAGGTTGCCCCATGAACTTGTAATAATAAAACTAATGTAAATTCTATGACCCGCTCGATGTCTATAGTTTTTAAAGAGGCAAATCTACAATGATATTTTTGAGCTCAAGGTATCTTTTAGGAGTCGAGAACTTGACAGTTATAAGGATGTACTTTACGAGATTGTAGGAACTTTAATACAATACCTACAAATGGTTTGGTTAGTATAGACGCCAATCTAGTTCCCTCTATATAAGAGGAAAGGAAGAAGACAAGGAGAAGGGATAGCAAACAATGAAGAATAATTGGTCGTAAATAGGTAGAATGAAAATACACACATGTTTGATGTTTCCAAGCTAATTTGCACTCTAGAGTAGAGCACTTTTACTCCTCTTACATTTGCTATTAGTTGAAAATCTGAATCCCCCCTTTGTCATGTCTAAGTGATGTCTTGTTATGGTAACGCTTGTTATTAATCAAATTGTATTTTGTCCATTTGAGACGACTTTCCTTAATGCTGCATAACTTAACACTATGTATTGAGTTTTCTTTCCCACTTTTCATTTAGTAATCGAGCAATCAATACTTAACATACTCCCATTAGTGTATGTGTTGTAACCACAATCAACATTGGCTATTTGTAGTTGACCTTCGTCAATTGGCAACCATATTGCTATACAAATTGAGTCACTACCATATTGATCATAGTTAACACTTTTGTCTGACTCCTGGCTGACAACAAGCAAGCATTGATGACCATGACAATACTTGGTGCCCACGATTGCAATTTGCAACATATGGAATAATTTGAAGGATCCAAATCCAACATTTTGCAAAAAATCATTGTCATCATAGTATGAATGAAATGTTCATTCACATTTATATTACATTCCCAAAAGGCAAACATTGTTGACAATCAATTGGTATAAACTTATGTGTAACATCCAAATTTAGTTATGTCATTATAATTTTTCACCAAACAATCTACACAATCAATTGTGAAAGTTTGGTGTATGACATGTATTTTGTTCAACATGATCATAGATATGAGTCATATAGTGGACTAATCCCTACATTGTGCGATTAAATTATATCTCATTTATCACAAAATTGTGGATGATGATGTTAATATACAAAACTCTAAGAATTTGGCTCATACATCAACAATTTCAAAGAACTTATCGATGTTCGGTGCAGTGCTAAATCGAATGGGAACTTCATTTTTCCATGTCTCATTATTGTTGATTCAGTATACAAGGTGTTGTGAAGTTGAGAGACAAACGGTTCATTGCCCTCCATTTTCATTATGTTTAATGCATACAAGTGAATTAATGTGCCAAGCACATGCAACACATCACAAAAAGGCTTCCCTAGTAAATGAAGAGTAATTTCAAATGAAATAGAATGGAGATTCATACGGTTCAATTTGATTTTCTCTTTATTTAACACTGGCATGTTTGCAATGGAAGTGAAAATATGTATCCTTATGACTTCTTTATTTCAAACTATAAATCAACGATTGGAAGAAACAAAATGTGTCACGTCTTTTGCAAACATGTTCCTTGTCCTAATGAGAAAGGCAGTCCAAGGTCACATTGAAAGATGCTCCCTTTCTCTATTGTCTTCTTTCTTTCTTTTCATAGAAGTCAAAGACAAAATGAAAACAATTTGAATATTGCTATGAAAAAACTTATGTTCTCCTATTCAAGAAAGGCTTTTGTGGTATTGGAGATACAATAGCTCAAGAAGGACCTCTATTTTAGTTTGAGGAGTCTTTCACACTCCCATCAAATTAAGATGTGTATCTTTCTCTCTTCCTCAAGGGATTTTGGAAAAACCCACATTTATGCAAAATTATTATAATAATGTTTTGGTTTACAGTAAGTCAAAACTAAGTGGATGAATATATTGTCTTGTATGTTTATATTTATTCCCTAACTTGTTAAAAAATTGCATTATCTACATTGATCAAGATACCAAAAACTCTCTATGAGTTACGTCGCTCGCCACACCTAGTACAAAATGAATAAATTTAATTGAATGTAAGTTTGGGTTTATGCTAGTGTTATTAGTTTATATTTGGCCCAGATAAAAGGTCATGCATCTTATGCATCAAATTTCTCATACCTTAGTATACATGTTGCAATTCGGCTAGAACGTAGTTGTAGTCTTGTTCTTGTGTGGTGCAATCTCAATTACATAGCTCTAACCTACAGAGTGAAAGGTGAGGCTACTTGAGCTATCCACCAATTGTATCAAAGGTCATGATTGTACATAGTTGAATTACCACCTCTTATGTTATCTAAGTTTGTGTGATGTAAGTTACAAAATTCCTAGAGACCATGTCTTTGCATAAGAGAGGAAGGTTAGCAATGCTAGAATTGATCCAAAATGACATTATTTACTATTTTTAGAGAAAGTTGCCGAGATAATTGTTATGATTGAGTAGGCTATCTTTTTAAATTGGGTACCAGTTCACCAAATAATTTGATGCTTTTTCATTTGCTTTTTTTCTATGTTGTAAACAAGTTGCAACCACCCATTGACTTATGATTGGTGCACATTGGACTTAATGCAATACATGAATGTTATTATGATTAGTATGCCTATATATTCAATACAACTTAGTTTCTTGGATTAAGTTGTCAAACATCAAACAATTTTTGTACTCATATACGCTTCTTCAGGAACACATGAGCATACATAATCTTTCTACTCTAATTGAACTCAAGAAATCTCCAATATAAGATTCTTTGTTTTTTTACTACACAGAACGAACTAAGTTGTTAAAATCTAATCTATTGATGTCTATGCTAAGTGGAAAAAAGAGCAAGGGAAGCAACAAGGACCACGGTCATTTTGGACTTTCTAAGAGTCATTTAATGGACGGCCCAATCCAAAAGAAGCAATGGAGAGCATCTCAATTTGAATTACCTTGATCAACGTTTTGTATTTTGATGATAACTATGAAGAATTACAAAGTTGACGTTTTGGACAATTACCTATGCTAGAGAGGTGAGAATGAGAAGAAGGTAAAAGTTTCAAGAAGTCTTTTTGGAGGTTTGTATGCTCTAGAATTGTCTCTCCCACGAGCATGCCAAGGTGTTACCCAATAGGATTTGCAAAAACACATAATCCGTGGATGAGCTCTACCAATACTATATAGTGAGATTAACATATGCAAATAGATTATATAAAGAATGTTTGCATATTAGAACGTCATAAGTAGGATATGAACATATATGATTTAGGATAGCATATGAAAGGACATGAGTAGAGGATGTAAATAGGTGTTTTTTCTTACGATGTTATAAAGGAATCAAAGGTTTGCCATGGCATTGCTTCATCTCCATATATATCTATCTCTCAAGGCTTTTAACCTTCTCGTTTCCATAAAACAACCTTACAAACTCATGTACATCTCTATATGCCTGTCTCTCTACGATGGCAACTACTTGGTAAGAGAATCTTCAAAAACAAATCACTATCTTATAAAATCATAATTCTAATGTCCAAAGAAGAGAATTGGGTGAGATTGGCAATGGAGAGATCGTTGAGTCGAAAACACACATCGACTATAAACATGAATTCAAATGTCATGGAGGATTTGGAAGACACCATATGGCGTCAAACCATTTATTGACACAATAGAAACATAAATTATTTGATGGTCTCACTAGGAGTCCATTTGTACCACACTGGTTTGGTTAAAGTTATCTACCTTCCCTTCATGCCAGAGTATAGGTACAAAAACTGAAACTTGCAAATTTCACCTTGTACCACGTAAAGTAAGGTAGGTGTGGAGATATGGTGTGTCCTACCTTTCCATGTAAACCTAAAAGTTTCTTATAGCTTTTCACACACAAACACAAACACACTCAAGTATAGGTAGATCCATATCTAATGGCCAACTTTCCTCAAGTCTTTTGTGTATCTTCCCTTTGAGTGCATCAAATCCTCTTCATTCTATTTCTTCCGCCTCAATTCTAACCCATTGGTTGTCGGAATTGTTGGATCTCTCCCGTGCAGACATACACCTTCCTTCAACAACAACAGTCTAAAGCATTCTTGTAACCCATGTCACCTGCATTCGGATTGCCATCGACACCCATATCCACATTGGCATTGCCCACATCGACCACGACACCCATATCCACACTAGCATTGTCACCATCACCATTGTCACCATCACCATCACCATCACCATCACCATCACCATCATCACCATCGCCATCGCCATCGACCACGGCATTGCCATCGCCATCGCCATCCCCGGATGCACCAGAATCGTCGCCAAATGGGCAGAGTTTCTCCGGCTCTAATGACCCCACCCCCACCCCTACCCCTAATACCTTTCTGAATGTGAAACCTCACAAAGCCCACGATTCTGCTTGGGCAGAGCTGAGGGACGCCATCGCCGCGAGTACGGTGAAGAAGGAACAGAGCTCCCCAAAACCTAATGGTGCAAAGACCACCCCTGTAAGGTATGTGAAGGAGAATCTCTCCATAGCTCATTTCAAGGTTCTAGGTAGACTAGGCTATGGCGATATAGGGAGTGTGTATCTGGCTCAATTGCTGAGGGAGGAGGATGAGCAGAAGAAGAAGAACAGTAGTAGTGAGTCATTAGCATCCAGGGGGCAGGGGAAATTCGCCATTAAAGCTATGGACAAAGCTGTGGTGAGGAGCAGGGAGAAGGTGCAGAGGATGGCGATGGAGGTGGAGGTGTTGGAGATGGTGGATCATCCCTTCTTGCCAACCCTCTACGCCCACTTGGACACGGAGCGCTTCTGCTTCCTGGTCATGGACTTCTGCTCTGGTGGTGACCTCCATGCCCTCCGACACAGGCAACCACGCCGCGTCTTTCACCCAGATGCTGCCAGGTAATAGGTATATATGTGCATGAATAATCAATCATCCAAACCCCACTTATCAGCTCCGCTGTTTCTTAATCACTCTCTCCCAGCCTAATCTATCCCTTAATCCCAACACCTTTGTGCGTAATCTTTCTCGATTAATCCACTAAAGAAATGTGTATTGTTCTCGGACACTCAGTGTTGGTGGCATGCGAGAATCATAAGCATATTCTCACCATTTTTGGCCCCATCTTAACTAATGCAACAACACTGCTTTTCTTCTGGAACCAGGTTTTATGCCTCTGAAGTGCTTGTGGCCCTGGAATACCTTCACATGTTGGGCATTGTTTACAGAGATCTCAAGCCTGAGAATGTCTTGATAAGAGAGGATGGACACATCATGCTAACAGACTTTGATCTCTCCCTCAGATGTGATGTAAAACCCCAACTAATCAAAACATGTAACCCACTTTCATCGCCATCACCATCGCCGTGGCCATCACAGAGCCGCCTCTCTCGCTCTTCCTCCTCCTCAGGTAATCGAATGCGCCTCTTTCGATCCCTATCATCATCATCATCATCATCATCATCACAGAGTAGTCGTCTGTTCCGGTCTCCATGGCTATCGAGGAGGAAGGTTCGTGTCTCCGGATCAGCCGATCATACAAGTACATCCTCGTCAACCCTGGCACATGCTCCTCGTCACGATGATATGATCGATCCGATGCTTATCCAAGTTGTCGCGGAGCCGACACAGGCTCGATCAATGTCATTCATCGGGACTCATGAATACTTAGCTCCAGAGATCATATCTGCTCAAGGCCATGGTAGTCCTGTGGATTGGTGGACATTGGGGATCTTTCTCTATGAGCTCTTATTTGGCACCACTCCATTCAAGGGATCTAGCCATGCCGAAACCCTCACAAACATCTTAAAGGAGGAGGTCAAGTTCCCAAAATCCGACGACTTGGGGCACGCGAGAGATCTAATCAAACGACTTCTGATCAAAGATCCGAGTAAAAGGCTTGGATCTACTAAAGGGGCAACTGAGATTAAGCTCCATCCGTTCTTTCGGAGTGTTAATTGGGCTTTGATTCGGTGTACAACCCCTCCACAGGTGACCAGATCAGGCTCTATGATGGGGACAAATGTGCATTCTAGTAATAATTGTCATCATCACCTTCACCAAAACAACCACAATGGCCCCACAACCAGAGTTTTCACTATCCACAAGACTGTCTCCAAGGCACATTCTCATTTTGCCTACTTCTAGACTACCTAAAACTGTACGTGACAAGAGTTTAGTGAATCACATCCTTACTTGTTTTAAGTACTTGTCACCACATGTAGCAAGGGTGTTTTTACTCGTTTGTGATGTTTCCATTTCGTTTCTATACCCACCGTGTACCCACGGGCCACGACCAAAGTTTTCCTTGCCCCGTGGCATCCCTACAGTATGTATCTGCAACTAATCTTTTCTCTACCCTATATCTCCAGAATTTACCTGCACCAAAGTGAGTTTTCGCTACCGTGGTATAGCATCTCTACCCATTGTGGCTCCATAAGCAAAGTTTCTTTACCCATTAGTCTACCTCCAAGGCATATTATCATTTTTTACTACTTCCAGACTACCTAAATTATGTGTAGCAAGCAATTGATTAGTGAAGCAGATTCTCGTTTGGCTTTCTTATGGGCTACCTAAATATCTACAAGCATGTAACGAAACTTCTATGCTCACTGCCAAAATTTTCTAACCACAATACTACCTGCAAGGCACATTCTCATTTTGACTACATCTTGACTGTAAAATGTATGTAACAAGAGTTTAATGAGACCTCCATTAAACATCATAATTGTCCTCAAGGATAATGATCCAATCTCTGTCACAGAAGGAGTATATATTAAAAGTTAAAACAATATAACAGGGCATAACCCTGGAGTATATATTAAAAGTTAAAACAATATAACAGGGCATAACCCTTTCCTTCTGACTCTCAAGCAAAGGAGTGACCTTAGGACAAACAAGGAAGCCACATGTTGCTTACCTTCCAAACCAACAGATGAGAATCTCTTGTAACAAACTCTTTGGGTTCAAGAGGTCGTGTTTTTGTCTCTCAAGAACATTATGAAATATGATTGTACAAACCTCACAAGGTGGCACAACCTTGCAATATTGCCTCTTGGTGCCCATTGTCCTCTAGCATAGAGGGATCACTATGCATGGCTCAGAACCTGAAAAATCGTAAACATGACTCATACCTCTTGGTGCCCATTGTCCTCTAGCATAGAGGGATTACTATGCATGGCTCAGAAGCTGAAAAATCCTTCATATGGCAAAAGCATGCTTGGCTCTACACAAATACACACTATGCTTATTAGAGATTAGGTACTAAAGTAAGCATAAAATAAGGATATATCAATGATAGATCTAGAAAGAATAGAGAGAAAAGAGAGAAAGAAGGGTGCCGATCCACCCGACCACCCCCGAGCGAAGGGATCGAGACGGACTCGAGCCTCGATCGGCGTCCCATACCACCGCCTTGGCGTCGAGTCGTACCTGGACGATAGCGCGCTTGCTACAAGAGTCGTTCCACTCACGGACAGAGTCTCGACGTAGTCAATGCATGCCCCAAATGAGGGTAGCTAGGCCTCTTATTTATAGTAATTCTCAAGGCCCCCAGCCATGTTCACACTTGGCCTCATGGGTTGTCTCAATCCCGAGGATTAAAAGTAATCCTCCCCTTCTTTAGACTCTTTGTTTAACCCTCACACTTATCCACGTGTATAGAATACTACGACAATTCTCACCACGGGATATTATATGGTCATGCCCGTAACATACTCCCCCTCTTTAAAACATTGCACTCTTGCAATGGAAAGTTAGGGAAGTTAGTTCTTAGAGTCGTTTCGCGTTCCCATGTGGCATCTTTGATTGATTTATCCATCCATTTTATTTTAAATTCTCGGATTTCCTTAGCACGTAATTTTTTTGTTTTAATATCGAGAATTCTTTCTGGTACATGTGGTTTAGAAGATAAATCTTCAGAAGTAACCAGAGTTTCAGTTGTAACTGTATTGTCGCCAGAACCTAGAAGTTCTTTTAGACGACTTACATGAAAGACTGGATGGATTCCAACACCATCGGGAAGAGCGAGACGATAGGCTGATGATCCAATGCGTTTGAGGACTGTAAAAGGTCCACAAAACCGTGGGGCTAACTTAGCGCACTTACCCGTAGACAATGTCTTAGAATTGTGAGGTACACGTAAAAATACCTTCTGTCCAGGGCTGAATACACGAGGTTGCCTGTGATGATCGGCATAAAAACGCGCTCTATCTTGAGCTGTTTTTATATTATCCCGTGCAATATGCAACATATCTTGCATATCCCGAAGAAAGTTTTGCGTACTTCGCAACTCATCATGATGTATATTAACATCAATCGGGGCTCGTGGCTGAAATCCATACATCAACATAAAAGGACTATATCCCGTCGACGTATGCTTGGAGCTGTTATAAGCAAACTCCAAAATTGGGAGGTAACGTTCCCATTTTGTTGGTTTTGCACCAACGTATGCTCGAAGCATGTCCTCAATAATTTGATTTACTCGTTCTGTCTGTCCATCGGATTGAGGATGATCCGTGGAGCTCATGCTCAACGTAGTTTCTAACTTCTTAAAGACTTGCGTCCAGAAGTCACTAGTAAACTTCGGATCTCGGTCACTCACGATATCCATCGGTAACCCGTAAAAACGAAATAACTCATCAACGAATTGGTAAGCCAATTCAGGAGCTGTTACCGTGGTTTTAGTAGCAATAAATCTGGCCATTTTAGTTAGTCTGTCAACCACAACCCATATGGCATCATGACCTTTTTGGGTGCGAGGAAGGCTAACAATAAAATCCATGGATATACTTTCCCACTTATTATTGGGAATGTCCAAGGGATGTAAAAGTCCTGCGGCTTTAAGTCGCTCGGCTTTGTTAACCTGACATTGGTGACATTTAGTCACATAGCTATGTATGTCAGGACGCATCTTAGGCCAATAAAATTGAGTGGAGATGAGAACGAGTGTACGATGTATTCCAGGGTGCCCTGCTGAGGGTGCATCATGGCATTCAAAAAGAATTCTCTTTTTGACCTCAGGTAAATCTGGAACACAAACCTTCCCATTACGGTAGAGCAGACCGTTAGCAATGTGGAAGTATTCCTTCGAGGGTGTGGTGGTGTCTGTTCCAGACTCGACTCTTGCCCAGTATTTTGCAAAATAATTGTCATCAGGATACTTTCCTCGAAGGTGATCATAAAGATCTGATGTTATTTCAGTGAAGCTAAGCATGTTAACTTCACGGATGCGACTTAGTGCATCAGCGACAGTATTCATGGAACCTTTACGATATCGTATGGAAAAATCAAAGTCCTGGATGAGATCAGCCCATCGTGCCTTACGACCTTTCAGGTCTTGTTGGTCACAAAAATATTTCAAGGACTCGTGGTCCGTAGTTAACACAAAGCGATTTCCATAAAGATAATGGCGCCATGTTTTGAGCGCATGTATAACCGCAAATAATTCCTTTTCTTGAACGGTATACCGACATTGAGCAGAATCAAGTTTCTTACTCTCGAATGCTATTGGTTTACCATCTTGATACAAGACAGCACCTATAGCATAATCGCTTGCGTCGGTTTCAACCTCAAAAGGTTTTGAAGGATCGGGAAAAAAGAAGTGAAGGAGCCTTGCATACCAAGTCCTTGAGTTCCTTAAAGGCGAGGTCTAGTGTAGCATTCCACACAATAGGTTTTGTAGACTTACGTGTTTGACCTTTTAGAAGATCAGTAAACGGCGTCGTCAATTGTGAGTAACTACGAAGAGATTTTCGCAAAAATCCGACAAAACCAAGGAATGATCGAACTTCTCGAATATTCCGAAGAGTGGGCCAAAGCTTGATTTTCTCGATGCGAGAAGGATCAATTTCAACTCCTCGTTCGGTTATGAGATGTCCAAGATAAGTAATTGATTTCTTGAAGAACTCACATTTTGAGATCTTCGCGTAAAATTGTTTGTCACGCAATATTTGTAAAACAAAGCGGACATGTCTAGCATGTTCTTGTAATGTACGGCTATAAACTAAAATATCATCTAAGAAGATAACGACAAATTTTCCAAGTTGTTCTCGGAAAATGTCATTCATTTCTTGTTGAAATGTATCCGGAGCATTGGTCAAACCAAAAGGCATAACCAAAAACTCATAATGGTCGTAGCGCGTACGAAATGTTGTTTTAGGAACATCGTCCTCACTTATTCGTATTTGATGGTAGCCAGTACGGAGATCAAGTTTCGTAAAATACCGAGCTCCCTGGAGACGGTCAATTAGATCGTCAGCCCGGGGCAATGGGTACGAATTCTTGATCGTCACTTTATTCAAGCGTCGGTAATTAATACACATACGCCATGTGCCCTCTTTCTTTTTAACCAAGAGAACTGGTGCACCCCATGGAGATTTACTATAACGTATATAACCCATTCGTAAATAGTCCTTAAGTTGCTTAGCTACCTCATCCTCTTCAGATCGACTTAGGCGATACGGAGGTATACTAATGGGTGCAATGCCAGGTACAATATCTATACGATGGTCTATATTACGTTTAGGAGGTAAACCATCGGGTAGTTCACTCGGAAAAACATCACGAAAATCGTTTACGATTTCATCAAGTTGTTTTTGTTCAAAATATGTTAATTGACCCGAGACATTATCGATATTGTAAACGTGAATGTCCGGATCAAGTACACAATAAAATAACGTAGAACAAGACAACTCGGATATTGATGGACACGAGGAAACAATCGAGAGGGATTGTTTTGTTACACATTGAATAAAATGCGTACAATCGTTGAGTACAAAAGAAATGGAATGGCGAACCCAATCAATAAATAAAGAAGACCTTTTATTATAAAACCAGGGATAACCCAGTATTACATCGGTGGTACTAAGATTCATTACATGGAAGTCTACTTCCTCTATATAGGTATCAATAGAAATTCCTAAAGAATGAATCGCCCCGTTGATGTGTTGTACTCTTCCATCAGCCAAGTGCACCGTGTAGGTGTGATCACTTACGGTGGGTTGGATTCCCCATATCTGTACCAAACGATCATTCACAAAATTGTGTGAGCTTCCCGAATCAAATAAAAATTGTACGGGAGATCCATTGATATACCCGTTTGCACGTAGTAAATCATTGGGACCCAATACATAATGAGGGAAAGAACATTGACAATTACTCAAATGATGTGTATAGACCTGAAGGACATTAGGAATCTGACCTTTATGGTCTGTAGCTTTAGGTTTGGCGTCGTGCTCTTTTCGTTGGAGCTTACGACATTGCTCTTTTGTATGACCCTTCTTTTTGCAGAATACGCAAAAAGGATGTTGTCGCTTATAATCGCGATCCATGAATTCGTTGGGTGTCTTGCGTTTCCCAACGAATTGCGACTGCTTAGTCCCGGGCGCTTCGTTGGGTTTGTTATGGTCCTTCTTCGAAGTGCGTTGATAGCGAAGAACTATCTCAACGGCCTCTTCGAAGGATTTTGGATCCTTATCGTGCACTATCCAGTGATAGTCCGAATTGGGGATGCCATTGACAAAACAAGCTATTAACCAATTGTCCCCTTCTAGACCCGATTTTTGGATTTGGGTTCTAGCATGGTGGACATAATCTTCTAGCGAGGAAAACTTCCTGCTAGAGAGGTTCATTAAAGCTTGTGCTGCCTCGGTTCGAGAGGGAGGTTGTAGAAATTGACCCTTGAAAACTGTGACAAAGTCTGTCCAGGTCTCGGGCAATCTCCCCAAAGTTCGGAGCCCACGCCACCAAGCGGCGGCCTTACCCCCTAGTTCTCGGCCGACATATGCAATCTTCGTACTATCTGGCGTGGGATAGAGCTCAAAATGAGACTCCCATCGGCCCAGCCACGTGCAGATTGCTTCTTCGGTTCTTTCCTTTTTATCTCCCGTAAATGGCTTTACGACAAATGATGGTTCACCCTGACGCTCATCAGGTCTATTAATCTCATTTTGGAGACTAATGACTCGTGCCTCGAGAGCACTTTGAGATTGCCGAAATTCGGTCAACTGCTGCGCGGTTGAACTAAGGAAATGTTGTACTTGTAAAATATACGCCTCAATGGACATTGTCCCAGGAGGATTTCCTTGAGGTCTTTCCGCTTGAGCGGAGGGCATCGGGTCGTTATTCTGAGCCATTGAATGATTATTTCTGGCAAAGAAATAAGATAAGGTCAGACAAATAGTCATAACATCTTGTCGTGGTGTAAACATATCATGGGCAAACATTAATCGATATCATGATCTCACGTCAATACCCCTCTAGACGTATGAGATGAGGTTCAAGATCAGGTTACTATGGTAACACAGAGGTGTTTTAAAAACCATGGGGGTGACAAATGAATGCCTTTCCCTGATCTCTATATCGATTTTTTTCATGGCCGGCTCCCCGAGGCTCAACCATGTATGTTCGCGTCATGAATAGTTTATACACGAAAAAAATGTTAACAATAACTATGTTTCTGTGCCCACATATGTGGTTTCGGCTCTTTAAGTCCTATTACGAGGACCCCGAAGTGCACTTAGACCTAAAGTCTAAACATGTATTATAGTCATATGTATCAACGATGTTGTATGGTGTTGGTCATATTTGAACTCGAGACCTCGAGGACAAATACATTAAACACTTGAGCCAACCAAGTAGATTGCGCGTCTTGAATGTTTAATGTTTGAGGCGTATTCGAGATATGCGAGGCATTTGCCCCTATATGTTTTTTTTAAAAGAAACATATAGGTCAAGTGGCCTTATTTCTCCCTCATTTATTACCCACTATGGTTGTACGCTACCTACCCTCAAGCCTCGTAAGTACAATGGCATATGCCAAAGTGTAACCTAATGGTCAAGCCGAATGAGCCCTTGTGTCTTCGTAGGCTCATGTGGCCCATCACATGGTCACGTCATTACGAATGGCGCTCGTAAGAACGAGCTCATGGTGGCATCGTATCCATGTAACGAGGGGAGATGTTGGATACGTGTGTCATTAGAGCGACCCTACTTGATGTGGATCAAGCCCGACGTATTCAACATCATTTTGGCTATACGAGGTTCGTTACGTAACGAAAGATCAAAGTGACCAACGGGAATTTCAACAATAAAAATTGTTGATAAAAGGGATGGTGACAACGCCATTCTCACAAAAATGTGAGGACGGCCACCAAAATCCTCTCCCCAATTAGGAAAACATTTGATATGAATCACGTAATCTAAAATATACACATATGTCAATATATCACATATATACGATCAGAGACGTATATAAGTGACCACATATGCGTATACTAAATGAATCGTTTTTTTTATATAGCCAACAATGATGTATTCGGGATACGTAATCGAGGCATATACCTCTACGCACACGAAACATCCGAAAATAAGGTTAAGCGTAATTCGCAATTGAGGTATTGACCTCTTACGCATAGTAAATCCAACGCATATCATTTCGAACGAATCGAGGTATTGACCTCGTACGCGAACGTAACATATGTTCGTGAACGTAATACGCAATTGAGGTAGTAACCTCGTACGCATACGACACTCATCACATATGATTTATATGTCAAACGAGGTATTGACCTCGTGGACATATGTAAACGTTTAAGATAACCAATTAAATACCACGTCAACATCATTGAATATATGAAAAAAAAACTACATATTAAGTATACACATGTATAGAAGGGAGAAGAAAAATTAGATAAAAAATTAAGGAAAATTTACCGAAGTTCTTTCGCTAATCCTTGTCTGCATGAAGGCGACCGCACAACGATCAATCGCCATCCCACGCGAAGACAAAAAGAAAACCAAAAGAAACGTTAGTACATAGGCTCTGATACCAAATATTAGAGATTAGGTACTAAAGTAAGCATAAAATAAGGATATATCAATGATAGATCTAGAAAGAATAGAGAGAAAAGAGAGAAAGAAGGGTGCCGATCCACCCGACCACCCCCGAGCGAAGGGATCGAGACGGACTCGAGCCTCGATCGGCGTCCCATACCACCGCCTTGGCGTCGAGTCGTACCTGGACGATAGCGCGCTTGCTACAAGAGTCGTTCCACTCACGGACAGAGTCTCGACGTAGTCAATGCATGCCCCAAATGAGGGTAGCTAGGCCTCTTATTTATAGTAATTCTCAAGGCCCCCAGCCATGTTCACACTTGGCCTCATGGGTTGTCTCAATCCCGAGGATTAAAAGTAATCCTCCCCTTCTTTAGACTCTTTGTTTAACCCTCACACTTATCCACGTGTATAGAATACTACGACAATTCTCACCACGGGATATTATATGGTCATGCCTGTAACAATGCTAGAGTCAAAGGCTGAACAAATCCTTAGCTTGCCTATGACTATAGGCATGCCAATCAACCTTGCTTTGATACAAGAGTTTGGAGGAAAAACTTTGTGGGGCGACCTTTGCTTTGATACTAAAATTGTTGGTGGACAAACATCCAAGGAGGTCATCCATCCTAGTATCACTTGTGCGCCGAACAAGAAGGTTTGCCAAATTGGTCAAGCCATTCAGACCCCCTCCAAAACATTAATCTATCAGAAACCTCCAATCAAGCCTATTGGAACGAGATACCAATTGCTGGGGGATAAACATCCAAGAAGGTCACCCATCCTAGTATCACTTGTGCGCTGAACACGAAGGTTCCCCAAATTGGTCAAGCCATTCTGATCACCAAAACCTTAATCTATCAGGGATCTCCAACCAAGCCAATTGGAATGAATTTGAGAAAGGGGAACAGTTTGAACTAGGCTAACCTAGTTATGGAGGAAGCTTGGGTAGAGATAACTTAAGAATGAAGGGCGGATGGAGACACATAATATGTGGTTTAAGGGTGACCAGGCACAATCTATTGATCTTTACTCCAACAAGCTCCCACTTAACGTCCTATGTGCCTCCAAAAGGAAAATGCAATTTGTATAGCTACTAGTAGAGCCATTTGTGAGTTCATATATCATATGTCCCAATCACTGATGACACAAAAAGGTATCAACATGTTTGAACTTTGGACCAATGGTAAGCATAGATCTTTTGAGAATATTCCACGTGATGAATAAGAGCAGTATAGTAAGTAACCATCATCAACAAGTTGCTCAATAGAGAACAAAACTCTTCCGAGATTAGGAACATAAAGCACATCAACGAGTTGCTCAATCGAGAGGAAACTCTTCTGAGATTGGCACAAGTAATGCCATTATCAAAGCACCCCATGAAGTATGTCACCCAAACTCAAAAAGTTCCATGATATGTGGCATAATAGGAGGAAAACCGCTCTTAATGAAGGTTGGGATGGAATGAAGCTCTGGAGTCAAGAATCCAATCTTGCATATGGAAGAAATCATCCACAATCAATATATATGGCGGTATACATGGGGCAGGAAAAAAACAAGCATGTCACCATAGGTTTCATGGTATATTGCATGAGGTGCATTTCCCTGTTGCATTCTTGCTAGTTGCATGTGCTTTACCTTGTTTGGTTCCATTTTCAAGCTTTCATACATGGCAATTAATTCTTAGTGATATGACCCAGTTTGTCACAAGGGATTCATTGGATCTCCATCTTTAACCTTGACTTGCTCTTTCGTTTGTTGCCAATGGGAGACTTCCTTCCTAGAGAGCGATACATTTGATGGATTCCAATCGGTCCAACACAAGAGAGAAAACGTTCACATGCATTGCCATGTAGCGACCATCCTTATACACTAAATCGCAAAGTGTTTGCATGGAGTAAACCTTATTCATAGCCATGGGATTCTTGTAAGATGCATATAACGTCCCATAATGCCCATGACGGCTTCATCCATCGGTGTGAGGCCGAGAACACATCATTGGCACACAAACAAGTGCACAAAGGCCTATAGTGTCGTGCCGATATGTTTGTTTGAATTTAGTCCTCTAGTTAAGATGGCGATCTTGTTCTATGAATGTTGGTTATGATGGATGAACTTGGTAGCTAGTCTTACATTGCCTAGTATGGGTCAAAATTAAGGAAGGCCATGCTTCTCCCTTGTCAAATGTAGTAGTAGTACTGTTCATGAAAGGAGGAAGCATTTTCCTCTTATTACTACCAACTATTTATTCCTTGATGTCTTTTGCTCGTCCATCCGTCATCGACGTGGTCATTCTCAACACCACCATGTTATCCTATCCATAATGTCCATCGATTGTCATTGCTAACGTTGTCGTCTTCGTCATTCAAATAGTTGTCCTTTAGCGTCTATGTTATTCACTTTAATGTTGAGACAAGTATGTGCATGAGAATGTGGATGCTATAATACAGTAGATGAATGGTTTGTGGAGATTTTTTCACACACTTTTGCTCATAAAAACTTCTTCTATCATACTAGAGTTTTGCCAATATGAATACACATTATCATGTCATCAGGTTAGTGATAGAAACATACAAGATAAAAGTGGAGAGAATAATGTATATTGTCATCCCTCACAAGTGTCCGTGAAATATTGATGAGAGTGAGAAAGAGAGGGAGGAGGAAGTGGAATTTCTATACATTCCATAAAGGATCGATTGCATGCATCCGAAGATGAGAATAGCCGCCTTAACATCCACAATAACTCAAAAACATCCGAATAGAAATACAATGAATTCCACCAAAAGATGCGTTAAGCATTCTTGTGAAGGTTTTCATTCCGACCTATTAGTGAGAACAAGTCGAAACTTGAGAAAAATGAATCTCAAATTTATGTGAAGAATTACATACACAAATAGTCATGTGCAAAGTATTGCACGCAATGTTGGCATGAATGTACGATAACAATTGGCTACTCACCCTAAACTTATGACTTTACCTGTTCACTTTTCCATAACCCAATGGTTGAAAACAATACCATTGCATTTATGGAAATAGAAAGGTGTCGGAAATATAGATAAACTTCGCATTCTCTTGTGTATAATGAAAATGTTACAAGGACTCTACATTCATGTCCTCTTGCATATAAAGAAAATATTACAGGGAATGCATAGGATATAATTGCATTTTTCTTCTTTGAATCCAAACAACAAAATGTGCATGATTGAAAATTTTCACTAAAGTCATGATGCTTTTACTTTCGGTGCTATCATCTCTATGGTAATATTTGTCGTTTTGAACCTTTGGCTCGCGTAAAGAGAATTTGGAAAGGCCCATTATTCTAGGGAGAAAAGAGTGGAGCAATGATTAAGGTTCAAGATCTAAAAAGTCAAAATATGAATGTTTTCACATTGTGATTATAATTAGGCTTGATTCTCTTGGATAGATTGTTACTGCAACAGTGCAAACTATCTCGTTAGTAAACAAGGTGGAAAACAACATTGCAAGATGAGAGAAAGAGAGCATGAGTATATGAACACATAATTATTCTAAAGAAAAGGAAAAGGAATATACATGACGAGACAAAGGTTGTGGTTTAAAGTTTTCTAGCTGCAAAACAATTGGAACAAATCGGGAATTTCTATTTTCACTACGAACTAAAATCTAGAAAAAGCACAAAATGTAGAAACGGTAGAACAATTGCATATATATTCAAGCAAGTAAACAAAGATTCCCGAAGAAAAGTGAAGCACCACATGATCACACTAGCATTTTTACTATTTACTCTAGCCAAATGCTTTGGACTTGGAACCACAACCTTTGAACATTTATGGATTTGAGTTGTAACCTAAATTTTCAAATAGAGATCTAAAGGCAATGCTTTCACATGGTGTTTTTGCATGTAATGATATAATTTAATGTTCATTACATAATGCTTCATCAAAATGTGATTGGCCCGATTAATTGATGAAAGGAATAAGTGCGGTTCTTTATCATGATTCATGACAAGATTTAGACATGGAACACATAATAACATGATCATATTTAGATACATATGTAGCCAAGTATTTAGGCATAGCATATATGTAGAGCATGTTAAAGCAACATTAGGGAATTCCACTCTAAGAAGCATTTCCATAAAACTACATTTATTTTAGTATTTTCTAAAGCACCTTACATAGTGATGTCTTGTAAATCTAATATTGAGGAGACATATTATGCCGTCAAGAAAGCATATCATTGCTATTATAGAGATGTATGATTCATGTGCTCATAAATTGCTTTCTGGTATGAACATTTTGATGTAAGTGACTGGATACCATGGAAATAAAATCATGCAATTTTGATCTTTCTTGATGTTTCAACAAAAGGATTGGCCGTACAACATACAATCTAGGTCTCAAGGACAATAAAAATTTCTAACATAGAGTAATACCTAAGCAAAGAATTCTCGCACTTGAGAGCAACCTTAGTTGTGATGACAAGCACGAACGTTTGTTATGGGTAACTTTTGACATTATAAATCCCATTTTCGAGTGAGTGGTGTGAATAACGATACACATAGAACAAGAGCGAGAATAATGAGAGTATAAATTGAAATACCATAATCTTTATCATAGATGCTTTGCCTTTAAAAGAACTATCGTTCATTTTACTTGTTTGATTATTAAATTGTGATCTTTGAACAAGATCCTTAATGCACATCTATGGTTAATGCATCATGGAAGTGCCGGAAGATTCTCTAATCTCTCGAACCTTAGCCAAAGAGGATTATAGTTCTTTCTACATGCACACAAATTTAGTGATGGAACATATGAAGTTAGTAAATGAAGTTGTAAATCAAGATCAAAACATAACCTGTCGTGATGCATATTAAATTTAAAAGAGTGTGTGACATTTGATGTCCATTATTAAACAATCGAAACTATCTACCTAAATAAAGGTTTCCATGTTAAAAACCATAGACCTTGTAATAAATAGACGGTACAATACAAATCTCTAACGGGGTCCTCGTGAATCATTGAAATATTCAAATGAGTGGCATAATGATAATTATTACACTAAGTCTCTTATTAAAACAAAAGAGATTCACAAACATGACCCCGTTAGGCATTGTCAAACAACTTACATGAAAATATGTGGAAGGATATAATCATGAGGGGAGACCATTCCGAAAAGGTTGGCAAATGAAGGGAGCCCGGAGGATCAAAGAACTCCTTGCCATTCCTAGGGGTTTAGAATTGTACTCCCAAATATAATACATTCTTCATATTCAATCAAAGAAATGATGCATCCAGTTTTTGCCACAAAATGTATGTTTGATGAGAATTATATGTGCTTGGGAAGAGGACAGGACGCAAAAGCAAAAAATGTAGAAGGATTTGAGAGGTTAGTTGGAATAGATCCTATAGTATTACGTCATTTCACATCTGCTTCATCAAAACCAAATGACTCCATGAATATCGATTTGATGCACCACATCTTTACTTTTCTTCCAAAGATGATTCTCTTACACTACTCCTAGGACAACTCCAAAATTCTCTATTTTTTCCACCTAAACTCTCTACTCATTGGTTCATTCCTCTCCGGTAGTTGTTGCCCCTAACAACTCATCAATCCATCTTTTGGTTGAGGCCTAATCCCTTGAACTTGAGCATGGTACATGTTGTTAAGAGTATATTACTAACTGAAATAAAGGTAAATAAAGGCAAATAGATTGGATAGAAGAACCCGTTCCGCTCAACCAACCCCGAGCTGTGATCAAGACATAGCCAACCTACCACTGATAGATATTAGGATGACTAATACCTTAGAAGAGATAACACGATCGTCATGACGAAAGCTTGGACTGTACCACTAGTGTCTTAAGATGACAACGTTCCGATGTACTGTGTCTTATGAGGATAGCTATGCCTCATATTTATACCTCTTCATAGGCTCGTTGAATGCATGGGTCTTATTAAAAGACTCTCTATTAATTGGTTGTCAAGATCCTGATAGTGCATGCACCTATCATTCCTTCTATCCAATCACATTGGTCCCTTTCTAACATTTGTGAACACACCCTTCACTTATGTAAATATTAGGGACCTGCCCTCACCTGCGTTATATGTGCATAACACATTCACCACATGTCAATATTTCAGGGTTTTCAAATTGGTCTAACCGCATCTAGTAACATGAACTTATCATTCGTGGCAGAACTATTCTATTTACCTTTTTGTGGTTACCTTTTTGTGGTTGATGGGGGACTATAGCCAGTATCCAACATGTTGTCGCGATGACGAAAGTGTGGGTAAGATTTGTGGCTTGTATGTCATGAATGTACAGAGAATTAGAAAGAGCGGTGGGGTTGGGGGTGCTATATCTACTCTTAGAGTATGCAATTGATATGCAATGACACTCCTACCCATCGAGCCTGCATGTGGGTGGTTTCACACTCGACTCTGCAAGACTGTCCAGGTCTAGCAGGGCACTCTTTGAGCAGGCGTGTGTTGTTGTTGGTCATCAAGCAAGTAACATAGGTGGGTGATTTGCAGGCAACTCGTGGGCGTCCAGTGGGTGCGAGACAGTGGAGCTGAAGAAGAAACCACCACACACACGATATCGTCTCGAAACCGACTCCGGGGTTGTCGGCGACCTTGGAATACGAAGAGGACCAGCCAAGCCAATCATCGCATGCCACGTGGCCAGAAACTTTTTCTTTTGTTTTTATGTATATTTTTGGAAAAAAAGAAAAACGAATTAAATAATTAGTTGTGAAGTATATCTATATCTATATATATATTATATGATATTTCCCTGAGAGAGAGAGATGGATGGTGCCACCACAATCTTCTCCTGCATTTTGGGCGATGGCGCAGCGCCTGGATTTCTCTCCCTGAGGCGGAACCCTAACCCTAATCTTGCCTCCAGGCCCCGGATCTGACGAGAAACTCACCATTTCTCTGTTTCAAATCCGGAATACATCCGATTCCTCCGTCCGCATTCGCATCAGACTAACGGAACAAATACACTTTTCCCTTCTCCAGTCGTCCCCATTGCTCTTCCATTTCCATTCACCATATCCATCACCGTTGCCATCGATTATCCATTCGTTCTGGATAATGTCATGTAAAATCGCTGATTTTGATCTATTTTGGACCCGCATTTGATCTGTTGCCTCGCTGTTTCCCACATTTGAGGTCGTCATTGCTCTGTTCATATGCAGTGAACACCTCTCCATGTATTTCATTCGGAAATTTTGACGCATTTCAGTAGATACAAGAATTGATCTCTTTTGCTATGGAGTCTATTTCTCCATCTTTAATTGAGCAGCTCAAAGAACTGATTGATCAAGGTAAAAGACCTAGAAATGCTCTACTCTTCGAGTTTTTTTCTGTATATTCATTTGAAATCCCTTGTAAATAGATGCTTGTTTTCTGATTGAAGTTTCTTCAGCACAAAAGGTTTGTTTTGTACCACATTCTTTCCGAGATTTTGTTGAGTTATTTAAGTGCTTTTATGAGCAATTTCTTGAGTTTTGCTATTAGGTTTTAGTGTTTTTGTTGTGAGTTTTGCAGTCTATTTTTATTTTAATTGTTTTGGGCAATTGTGGAAAAACGTTGCTCACAAATAATTACTTTAATTACCAACCTTCTTTTCAGCTTCTGCAGAAGACAAGAAACTGGCCACAGCCTTCCAGGTCAGCAGTTCAAATCATACGCACAACTAATTTTTTTCTGTTTCATGTTATGGAATCATGAGAAATATGCATTTATCTATGTTGTGAAACAGAAGAAATATGGGTTAGATGCGTGTGTTTGTTAAGTAACATGCTGATTTTTTTGAATCAGGAGACATATTTTGGCGTAATAAACAATGCATATATTTTTCTCAGTGAAGCATAAATAATATAAAATTTTAATGTTTGTAATAAGTAATGTATGTTTTAATGTGAATAATAAGAAATATATGTTTATTATGCAAATGAAGACAAGTATGTCTTTAAAGTAAGCAGTTTGATCCCATCCACATATTTTTCTTTTGTTTTCTTTTGTATGTGTGGATCATAAGAAATATTTACATGTTCATAATCGTCATTTTCTTGGTTTTTGTCTTTTGGGCATAAAAAATAAAACAGAATCTGCATCAAGGATATCCAGATCAAACCCTCGAAAGGTTTTTGAAAGCCCGCGAAAACAATGTCACTAAAGCATTCAAGATGGTAACATGTTAATTCAATCCTGATGAATATCTATACTGCATAATGTTTGTGAAAAAAAATTGTTTAAAATTTACCTGAGCTCTCATTCATAAGTTAAATAGGAAATTATGAGAATAATACTGCCAATTTATAGGAATTCAGTAGATTTTTTATTTTGTTTTATATTTTTCTTGGAATTTTTTTAATCTATTTACAAATATTTCCAACCCTCAAGTTCAAAAGTTTGGTCAAAGTTTTAATGAAAAAAGGACATATTTCTTTTGGACATGCTATGCATATAATGCATTGGTCTACTCTCTAAACAATTAATAGATGGAGATAATGTTTCTAGGCCTTGGATTGCATGCGTTGGAGGATAGATAATGACATCGACAACATCCTTGCGGTGAGCACATCAGGATCAACTTTCTTGCTGCTTGAACATGAATGCAGTACTGTCATTAAAAACAAATGTGAACCTTTAAATATAGAAAATTATATGCAACCTGCGTGTGCAATGCATATAAAATATAAGCTTGCAGAAAGGAAACTCAGATTTAGTTATGATGGGTTTTAAGTTTTGAAAATTTAGTTTTGGATCTTTTAAAGTGAATGGATGAGTTGTAGAGTATCATGATGTGAATATGAACACATGTTAGATCTAATCATAGGTGCTGAGAGGTGATTGTAGATCCTTCAAGAGTCTGTGGCCATTGGTTTAATAATCTAGTGTCATAAACATGAAATTTAGTAAGAGAGCTAGTATATGCACCTACTCAACTTTATTTTCTTTAACCCATAATGTTCATTACTTTGTTTTTTCTGGCGAGTACTTTTTTGAATACTTTCATATGCCTAATTGTGATATATGATGTTTCTGAGCTGTTTCTAATGAACACAACGTCATACTATGGCTGGCGGTTGCAGAAACTTATTGAACCCAAAGAGATATATGATGCCATACGGGACTCACAATTGATTGGAGTAACTGGTTATTGCAAAAAGGTAAGGATGTATGTTTGTATTTATTTTGATATTCTTGTTACAAACGTACAATGTTAACTTGTTCCCATGAAAAGATATATATTGTATGTCTGTTAGCTCCAATTTGCGGTCAAGTTAAGATTAATAGATACTTATTTATTTGTTTCAGTTTTTGTCTCATCTATAGGTCTATTAAGCCATTTGTTGGATCGCCAATTTGAGTTGAGTTAGCACTGTTAGCAATTTCTTATTTGTGTTTGAGATATCATTCATGGTTCGTCATCATGTCGGAAATTATGATTTATTATGAAATGCAATGGTGCTATTTTGATCTGCTTTTTGACTCTTGCATTCATCTCTTCCATTTGTATCTCGATTTGAGTATCTAGTGCTTTTATAAAGCTGTAAAATTTGGATACTTTGCTCATATAAAGCTTAATAATAAAAATTGGATATTTCTTAACTTCTTCTGTGTGCTGAGGTATCAAATATTTATATAGGGTCGCCCAGTATTTGCCATTGGGGTGGGACTGAGTGGCTATGACAAAGCCTCTGTAAGTTATCTTTCTTTAAAGCTCTACTTGATAGATGTGCATTTGTAAGATGCAAGCTTACTTATGGATCATACTTGGTTTCATACTACAGGTAGATAAATATGTGCAGTCACATATTCAAATCAATGAATACCGTGATCGGGTTCTGTTGGTAAGTCTTTTTGCCTTTCCTTGTTATTGGAATTATATTGTTGTTCTTTTCAGGGGGCTATATTTACTCGTCATAAACATTCTTTCTCCATTATTTCATGAATGAATTTCATGCTTTTAAAGCAAAGTTTGGAAGATTTATGTCTACCCTTTCATGAATGTGCCAAAGTTTTTAAAGTACAATGGGAAGATTTATATTGTCTCTTCCACAAATATTCTGATCAATGGTTTTAAAGTAAGTTTGAGGATTTAGATTCACCATTTCATGAATGAGCCCTGTTTTGAAAGCAAAATCGGAAGATTTATAGTCACTATTTCATGAATGAGCCTGTTTTGAAAGCAAACCTTGAGGATTGATATTCACAAATTTGTTCACCCTTTCATGAATAAGCCCTGTTTTAAAAATAATTCTTATTTTGAGAACCTATTTTTGTGTATATGGATCAGCCACAGGCAAGCAAACGGAATGGTCGATATGTGGGAACATGTTTAAAGATACTTGACATGAGTAGTTTGAAATTATCAGCACTCAATCGATTGAAGGTTTCATTTCTTCTTCTTCTGATTTCTATGTTTATTTTGTCATCCTAATGTTGGTTTCACATCATATTGCTAGTCTAAATTCTTTCTCCTCTCATGCCTTTTCTGTGCAGATATTGACCGTTATTTCCACTGTTGATGACTTGAACTACCCAGAAAAGACCGACGTGTATTACATAGTCAATGCCCCATACATATTTTCAGCATGTTGGAAGGTTAGATGTATCTTCGTTAAGAATGTATGAATTCATTACTGTGATTTATACAATATTCTAACATGTTGGATGACAAAAAATTAAGAAGAAATAAATAAGAGAGAGCAAGAGAGAAGTTTCAAATATGTACATATTAAGAGATAGGCGATTTCAGGTTGTAAAGCCTCTTCTACAAGAAAGAACGAAAAGGAAAATACAAGTCCTAGACGGTTGTGGCAGGGATGAGCTTCTCAAGGTATACAATATGTCAATACAAAACTATTATAGAGGCAGTTGAGTGGATAGGCACATTAGAAGCTCTATAAAACAGTTTTGACTAGTGAATCTTGTTTGACATGTCATGTAGATAATGGATTTTGATGTATTACCTCCGTTTTGCAAAATGGAGCCGAAGAAAAGCGGGTCCTCGAAAGGTGCTAGAAATGGTGAAATTGACGATTGCTATAGTTCTACTCATTCATTTCATGTTGAACTTTGGAACTATATTAAGCAGCAATCCTATGCATCTTCCAAATGTGTTGGTCCTCTTCCACAAAAGTCATTCCATGTCGAGGTTCCTGAACCCAACGAAGAAGTGCATAGTATTGAAGTTGCACTTGAAACAGCTTTTGTTCAACTAGCTGATGAAAATGGCGATGGTGAGAATGATGTTTCGAATGGATTCTCAGGTTTACGTGTAAGAGAATGACTTTCTCTCTCTCCACAATTATAACTTGGAGTGATTCTTTGACATTTACCTCCCTCTTTAGGCAATGTTTCTAACATGTTCCACCCTCTTTAGGCAAATGTTTATGTGACACATTCCTTCGGCTTTAGGCAGTGTTTTTGTGTCACATTTTCCTTCCTCTTTAGGCAATGCTTTTGTGACATAAATTGCTTCCCTCTTATTAGGACTTAATGAGAGGAAACATAATGAAAAGGTGTCTCCCCACGTGAACAACTTGTCGTGGGAGCAACAAGGTTCAATGAAAGATTTTGTTATCAGGACTTTTTTCTTTCAACTCACTGAGTCCACCGACAATTTTGTGGCTCATGTAATGCAATGTTGATGATTGTCTAATAACCTCCGTATATCTTAGGAGGCACCAATTACTTTTATTGGAAAATACTTTCATTGCCAGGCAATGGTTAATTAGGAATCCCATTATAATATCTATGCTCATCTTAACAGACCTCCAATTCCAATAGTTTTTTACAGTCTATAATGGCGTCCACATTTGTGGCGATTTAGTATTTCATTGGGGATCATATCCTGCTTGCAATTCCCTAGTAATCTTTAATTTTTACTTGCAATTCTGATTATATATTTTAGGATGTTTTCAATTACCCCAATGCCAAAAACACGTTCATTGATATTTGATGGTTGAATCATATATAGAAATAATTCCAATTCTAGTAATGAAGACAAATTCTTCTATTGTTTATTGCAGAATCTTATTCTACTTGAAATTCCTCAATAAAATCATGTGCACGTAGAGCTTATATAGGCATGATATTGAAGTGACTCATAAATAACCAAATTAGTCAATTAGTCGAGGTTTACTTTATTATTATTAATTAAGTAGTCTAAAGAACATATTAAGAAAAGGTTAACCTAATTAGATTTTATAACCCAAATTTCTGAAAGTAATTAGCTTTAAGAAATCAGTAATACTTCATTATTAAAGTAATATTTGTATTTTCTAAATTACTATGTATATATTATAGTACGACATATTTGTTAGGGATATTTGGATGTGATGTCTATAAACATCTCCAAATTTGTTAATGTTTCTCCAAACTTATGATTGTGAGTGTGACATTGTGAACCACTTCAAGAAATCATTTCATGCCATTTCTCCTTGATTCTAATAACAAACCATTGTAACCATTTTGTTAAGTAAAATGGAGAAAAGCCTTGCTAAAGTTCAGAGGTTGAAAACAAGACACCACATAAATTGGAAACAAACTTATCATGAACTTAGAAATTTGATAGCTATGGTGACCTAAGCAAAGATAAAGATGAAACAATTTAAATAATGGACAAGTAGCTCTCAAATGTGCACAATTGTCTTGCAATGGGGGGTATAAGAAATGTGCTTGCAATCACAAATGAGCTCACCTAAGTTAAAACATGAGGGTTCAAGTTTTGGATCTAAATTGGACACACTCGATAATTTTCAAGTGTATGTACTTTGCGACTTTCATGTAATGATGTTAACAAACTTAAAGGAAGGCCTATTAACTTAATCAAAACATGTAGAAGACAAACTATGTTATAAGAATATGAAACACTTTTAATACTTAGACGCATGTTGAGTTGTTTCCTAGAACTTAGGTGCTTATAGTGAATATCATTTACCTATTCTTTCATAGAGCTTTAATAAACCTCACAATATTGTTATTCTCATATATGTGCTAGGATAACACTGAAGAAAAGACTTATTTTCTCAATTTATTAAAACATCATACTAATAAAAAGTTGGCAAGATTGACACCGACATGGTCTTTACTTTTTGTTTCACACAATTTTAATGAGCCCCATGAGTTTTTTTATTCTCATGTTCGTGAAAAGAAACGCCTATTTGTTTAGTTGGTTAAAGTGTTGTGCTAGTAATACAGAGCCTGCCCGATGGAGACTTGTATGCGCCATTATAGAATTTGCACAAATTTTACGTTAAACTTTTTCTCAAGGGTGGACATCATAGTTGTATATAGTGATATAATATATTCAAGAGTTCAATGAGAGCTCTAGTAATTGGGTTGGCTAAAGCTAGCCCCTTGCAAGTACATCTATACACCCCCATGAGTTTTTTATCCTCATGTTCATGAAAAGAAACACTTATTTGTTTGGTTGGTTAAAGTGTTGTGCTAGTAATACAAAGCTTGCCGATGGAGACTTGTATGGGCCATTATAGAATTTGCACAAATTTTACATTAAACTTTTTCTCATGGGTGGACATCATAGTTGTATATAGTGATATAATATATTCAAGAGTCCCCCCCTTGTCGATCTGGATTGGGACCCAGGGGATTTCAGATGGAAACATGATGATAGACTCCATCACTTCTTCGATTACACCACTAAATTGGGTCGGACTTTGCAACTGCAGCTGGGCAGCCCCCTTCGCAATGGCTGGCGAACATTGGGCATCCCCGATGAGGCGCTCATTACCTTTTGGAAAGGTCTCTGGTGCCTCCACATGCCTGAAAAGATCAAGCTCTTTTGGTGGCAGATCGGTCACAATGTGATGCCCGTTGGTGAATGGCTAGGTAAACGCGATGGCCCGTTAGGCTGCCCACTGTGCTCTCAACCTATTGAGACTCTAAGACATTGTCTGTGGGATTGCCCTCAAGCTCAAAAGATCTGGGATAGAGTGACTCGCCTCCTTGCGGCATGTGAAGTTGAAGGAACAGCCTCGTGGAGCGCTGCGGCATGGATTGGTCACTCAGTCGAAGGGTGGACGGACACCGTCAATGCGGATAGTTGGTGCTATGTATGCACGAGAGGCAAAATCGTCAAGATCCGTTTCGAAAGAGGCTTGCAGCCCGCATCCCCTAGGTTTCCAGAAATCTGGATGCTGATTGCAGGTTTCACCTTGTGGTACATATGGAAAGCGCGTTGCCTCAAGGTTTTCCAAGGTACGGTACGGCCCCCGGAGGAAGTGATCATGGACATATGGTTCGCGATTATCAGCTGCCTACGAGGGCAACTGGAAGAGATTTGCAGCCACTCCAACGACGTGATCTCTGCCCGGTTGCGCTTTTGGCAGAAATGGAGGAACACACCTATGGTGATGCAAGGCGAGAGTGGCCCGAGGTGGAATTACTAGCCCCCACGCTGGTTGTTTCCTACTCACCTGCCACCCTCTCTTCGTTGTAGGCCCCAAGAGCCAACTCATACTAGGCAACATTGAAGGCCATCGCCTTAGATATAGGTAGCTTCTTACATTAAGTTAGGCCGCAAGGCATTGTAAGTAGGCTGATCTTCTTTTACTTGATTGGAGGTAGACTCCCTGATGTGTGTATAAGTCTCCTTGTAGACTCTCTATGTAATAATCCTTCCTAACTAATGGGAAAGTAGCTTCATTTTGGAAAAAATAAATAAATAAATAAATTATATATATATATATATATTCAAGAGTCCAATGAGAGCTCTAGTAATTGGGTTGGCTAAAGCTAGCCCCTGCGAGTACATCTATACACCAGTGAGTTGTGCTAATAATGGTGAATTTGTTGCTTGAAAACATACATTATATGTTTAATGAAGATTGTTGAACTAGTGTTGCACACTAATACTTTGTGAGTCGCTATTTTTTCAAACATCAAAAAGATAAATTGTAGGTGTAGAATATGTAACGTGTCTAATTCCTTGGATGCATTCAAGCTCAAGCCAACCCTCTCGACTACATCTATGAGTTATTGTGTTTATGCTAATAATGATAACTTTGTTGCTTGGAAATATTTATTGTATGCTTAATGAAGATAATATAATGTGATCATCGCAAGTAGTTCCCATGTTTATCGCCTAAAAGTAAGTTGTACTGTAAGAATATGCATCAGATTTGTAACATTGGAGTAAATGGAAAGTAGTTTCCGATTGACAAGTGGTAGAGCATTATATTTAGACTCAATGTGTTACATTCATGCTTTCCACACATTGTCAATTTGGTTCTCTCTCTTCATGAATTCATCTCATAACCACAATGTGTACTTTTCTTCACAACGAGTATTAGCGAAATTCTTGAGCATCAAGAGCCACTACTCAATTCCACACATAGTGTAAAACCCAAAATGTTCACTTTTGGTCAAATTTTTTACAAGTACTTAAAATATCAGTTCTAAAATGTGTCAATATTCTAAAACATATTTACTGTGTAGAACATGTGTTTTTAAAAAACTAGGCCTTAAATTTGAAGACATGCGCCACTATTGTTTACACTAATGCTATAGTCAAAGTCCAAAGTCCATCTACCTCCATAATTGCATGCAAAATTTGTATCACCACCATCTTCGCAAAAAGGGAGAAAAATTTCTCAAAATCTATATATATTTTATTGTTTGAATCCCTCGCTACCAAGTGCACTTTGTATATCATATTTGAGTTTTCCATACTCGGGTTACAATTCCACTTACATGGCAAAGCCTACGTATCATTTGGTAATTGTAGCATTACCCAAATATGATTCATGTTTATTGACTTTGTGTTCCTTTTCATGGCAAGTTCCCGCTTTGACTTGTGGTCGATCATCATAGCCTCTCTATTGCAAGATAGTTCTCCCATATCCATCAACATCACATGATCATTTCCTAGACAAAACGTGCTCAACAAATGCAATTGTATGGAAAACCTTCTTTCTTACATATGGTTGAATGTTGGGTTCCTCTTTGTAAAACAAGCCATGATATCATTGGATCCTCTCTTATTGTTGGTGTCCATAGCCACATTAGGTCTATGTGGTTTATTGATCTCTCCTAGCACTAGTGATATGCCTTTGGTCCATTGGTGTCCTTTTCAAAATGATCAAGATCACCTTTAGTCAATCAAATTTGCTAGATCACTCTATCATCCAATCATCTCAACAATTTTTCCTTGCTCACCACCACCATCACAATCAATACCACTTATCTAATCAATATATTTGGTTGCATGAGCTAGAGCCTTCAAATGCTTCCACTACATTACCGCCTGAAGTAGACAATCTTCATCCTTTGATCAATGGGACAAAAAGGGCAACCTTTCGGCCATGTACTCCTTTCCCTGACACCTTGATGCAACTCCCTGCAATAGAAGACTATTTCATTAATTTCAATTACGACCCTTTTTATAAGATCCCACATTCAATATCAAACATTGGCATTGGGTTCACAACCAATGGAAAATGCAGTTTCTACACTTCAATTCAAGCTTCTCTTTGAGCATATGAACATATGCTTCACAATAAAAAAAAATCATTGATGATCATAGTCCAACATTTTCCCACTCGAAAGCTTTTTTATCCCCTTCAAGACCTTTGGTTTTCTCGATGAGAGGTTGATGATGTGGAAAATGGTATATACGACTTCAACCAAATACTCACAAGCAATATAGGCATGTTGTAACATCAACAATACATTATATTGGATTGTCTTATTCATCCTTTCTACTACATGTTGAAGTGGAGCATAGACAGTTGTGAGCTCTTATGAATCTCTCCATTTTCACTAAAAATCTAGAGTTTGTAGAAGTTGAATTCCAAACACCCCTCTTTCCTTGTATTGTTTATGAGGGTAACAAAGAATCACACTCCTAATAATGAGACGATCGGAATTGATCCACACACGTCAAAAGTGTACCGACTAAGTAGGTCCATGGTAATTTCCGCATGCATGTTCTGGATGTTCTTTGTCTGCTTCTTAGGATACATTACTCATACACCCAAATGTTGGAAAAGGTTGGTGGGGGCTTCAGTTTCAACATTTGATTGGTTTGGCCATGTGACAATTCTTTATACGATTGATTCATCATTGTTCACATTGAGACAATATACAATGTTTCATTGGCCATTGCAACTATAAGATTCCCCTTCACAAACATTGAATGTTTGTTTGACAAATAACACATGATATCCAATTATATTAAATCAACCAACTAACAACACACTCTTTGTTAGCTTAAGTATCCTCTCAAAACATTTCCCATGTTTAGAAACCTCTAGAAGAAAAATCAATCCAATCATACTTTTCCCTTCCCTTTTCTATAAAACAAATGTTTAGAAACCTTTGGAAGAAAAATCAATCCAATCATACTTTTCCCTTCCTTTTTCTATTGAACACGGATTACTGTTCGGATATAACCTATGCAATTTTAGTAGTGAAAATAGATTGTATGATAAAAAAGGATATTTTTTCAAATAAGACAGAACTTTAGGTAGGTTGAAACATATCCATATTGAAGAAATTGAAGACCGATTATATAATCTCTCGTTGTGTGAGCGGATTGTCGAAGTGGGAATACTTGCTCATCCAATCAATATGAAACACAATGGAGCCAATCCAATGAATTATCTTGATTTCTGGGGGGGGGGTGCTTCTTCTAGTATCCCATACCTTAGTTGTAGCCATTTGTGAATACATTTGTTGGATGGGAGGGTCTCCCTTGTGTTAGTGAAATCTAGCCCAACCAACTATACCATAACGAGACAACTTGAGATGGAACATTTTATAAAAGGCTTCCCAATTGAGATGGAGCACCAATTCATCCTCGTATTTAAACTCTTATTATCATAAGAGTTTAATACTAGTAGGATTTTTAAATAAATGAAAACCAACCAGTTTATCAAACATCTAGATTGTGGCTAGAATTGCTAAAGTTGTTTCCTATCTAATGCACACACACCACCCTGCATACGTTGTCCATTGAAATGAAACACATAACATGGAGGCAAGAATTTGGATATGAATACAAAATATGTATAGCTAACGAGTCTCAATAAGACGTGATTCAAGATTGACATCAACCTACATAAAAAAAAGGTTGTCATCATTTCTGGAAAGATAATATAAAGGGCATCAATTTTGGCTTATTCTAGAAGAATATTCGTCGGATAACAATTTATGCACAAATAGTATTTCATAAATGGTTCCAACCAAAATACTTGCTTACTTGCAATATAGACATTTGTTCAAAGTCGTGTAGAAGCCCCTCATTTAACTTCTTCGTGTGTAAATGTATGCACATGTAATTACAACACACAAAATGTTTCAATCCAAATTTTTTTGGAAGTTCATGGGGACCACAACAAAGTTGAACTACCACTACATGTGTCGAGATCCCAACAATCGCATTATATCTATTTAGATCGAGTCAACATGTTATCAAATGTTAAGTATAGGATAAATGTTGACCTTACAAACAAGATGATGCATGTTGCACCCTTTAAAGCGCACCAGATGATGTACATATACTATATATGGTCACTCAAAATTTCAAGTTCTTAGGTGTGGAGTACCATGGTGTATCAAAGTAAAAATGTGTTCAACAAGCGAATATCATGTTGTCTTTAGAATATTTACAATATGCCAAGACGTTGTTTTTTCCCGATGAGAGAAGGTGACTTCATAAAAGAGTAACTTGTTTATCTCTTGTACGTACAATTTAGTGTAATAGACCTTGTTTAATACTACATTTTATTTATTTATTTATTTTTTCCTTGAAAGATTTTCTTCAATAGTATTAAAAATATCGAAAAAATACAAGTAAAAGTTATCTGCCCGTAGGCTTACAACGTAATGTATGTACACCTAAACCTGTACATACAAAAACAACTTATACAGGGTTGTTGAACCTTAAACGGTACATTAGCATGTTGGTTTTGTATCAAGAAAGGGTCCATGGAAGATGATAATTCCATTGAGGTATTTGATTTGTCACTACAAAGAGAGGCATCTTCCTCCATAAGTGAAGAATCTTCATCCGTCTTTTATGAATATATTCTGGAGAATCGCACATGTTATCATATTGCCCACGAACCACTGTCAACAATGTTTCCCATACCTCTGGAAGACCAAGCTTTGTGGCATCTTAAAGTCGACTGCATCTAAATTTCCATAATACCCATAATGTTATCGTAGTCACAGTTTTCCAGATCTTGACAGATCGCACCTACTTTCGAGGTTGTTGAAATGGACTAACTGATATCAATCTTCTATTATGTACCGTCATGGCCTCTGTATATCATATGCCTCATAAAACATCAAGCTAGAGTGTAAAATTCCCCACACCGCTGCTCCCCATGAGAACAAGCAACCAACATTGACTGTTAGGAATAAAGAAATAACTTTATTCCATACTTGCTGAGCCAAGGGACAAGACCAAGGGGCATGCTTAGTAGTCTCCGCCATTGCATAGCAAAATCCACATTCCCTGAGATTATGTGCTACATTCCCTTTTAATGTCTGGCCAACTAGTAATACTACATTTTAAAATAAGAGTGGAGGCAAAAGAATTAGTTACGAGCAAATATGATACCCACCAAATGACTATGAGCTCAAATTCAATGAGCAATATATGTTGTCTATGCTTTTTATTTACATGTAAGTATAGATTGACACATATGTGATATTCGAATGCCCCACGAATGTGAATATGTCAATCTATGCTTGTAAGCTTGTGTTAAGTTATGGATCCACTATTGAATTGCTCAAAGATCATTGTTGCCATTTCTAATTGGATCCTTTCCAACAAAAACTAACAAATGCGCCACTTCTACTAAAATCAATAAATAATACAATTAAAAAACCCTCGCTCGCATCTTGGAAAAATGGTGAGCATGAAACTTTACGTAATTCAAAAGGGTGGTGCTTACCCTGACTATAAAAAACAAATTCAAGATAATGGTGGTTATCAAATGCCATCAAATGAATGTATCTTGGTATTCTAATTATGAAACAAACATTTAAAAACAAATGCAGTAGTGTTTTATTGGAGGATGGAAAATAGCGTATTAACATACAACATATTGAATTGTTTTTGTTTCCCATGTCCATTGGTTTCCTTTTTCAATAACTCAACCTAATTCACAAATACAATGATCTCTTCCTAAAATTTAAATGATATATGTATAGTCATGATATTAAATGTCAATAGTTCATGAAATTATCCTTTTTTGCATCGTTCTAAAAATACAACATGGTTTTCAATATGACCACACACATTGCATTATTGTGCAACTTCATATTACTAAACTGATGAACATTAAACAAATAAATTTGTAGTTTAATTCGATGTTCAAGACTTGACAAATGTGTATGTAATTGGTCTACATACAATACAATACAATACAATACAAGACTGAAAACTGTTGGCACACACAATTGCATCAATTTAGACCCCTATATATATATATATATAATGCATAGTACGTAATACACTCGAATGCATCGGCAAACATTCATTTCCATACGAATGCGTATGTTATCAAAACATTCGTACGTTTATTATTATTATTACAAGTTTTACCTGAACTTTCTTACCTTGAAAAAGACTTTAATGTTTACAATAAATAATGAATACAAAAGTATGTATGGTATTTACCATACGTTGAGGGTGTTTTCCATACTCGAGAAAGGATTGAAACATTCGTGAATGCGAATGCATGCACGTATGCTTCATACTATGATATAATGAATGTTTAAGATGGACGATGAAGAAAACAGAATGTCATGCGTGCGTTGTCACGTGCCGCACGTGTGGAGAGTAGGCCCCCCCCCATCTCTTCATTTATGACCACATCACGTGACAGCACTTTGACCCATTTTGCTCGTGAGAAGATCCGCTTCCGTTTCCTCCACGAAACAAGCAACCCCCCCCAAGAAAGCAAAATACAGTGCGAGAGAATAAAGCCTGCTCCCTTTTTAAAACCCTAACCCTAACCCTAACCCTAAAAACTCGGTTTCCTGAACGCAAATACAGCGCTCTTCAGTTCTTCTGTAGTTGTCTCCCTCTCCCTCTCTCTGTCTCTGTCTCTCTCTTTCTTTGTGCGCACCTGTAATAATATCCAATGGCTTCTCTCATGATACCTTACTCCGTTTGCTGCGATGTACGATCCCGCAGAGAAAGGTTCTCCTCTGGCCTAGTATCCTACAACAGAACTCTGCAGATTGGGATTTCCAAGAACCTCAGCTGTAGCCGAGTTCAGCAGAGAAATCTGACAGGAGAACAGCAACAGCAACAGCAGCAGCAGCAGCAGAAGAAGAAGAAGAAGAAGAAGAAGAACGCGAAGGTGACTGAGTGTTCAATCCATGGATCGATCGGTGTTCATCCGACCATCAACGACTCGGATTCAGAAGGGCCTCCGGCTTTTGAAGATGTTCCTCATCTCTCCAACTACCTTCCTCATCTACCTGTAAACACTCTCCTATTTTCTTTCCTCTTGTACAAATTTATGCTGTGCACCCTTTTTTAATACCTTCTGTAATTTTTACTCTTCCCTGCACTCTTTTTCTTGACATTCGGTTTTGGTTGATTTTATTCCTCCTTTTGGAATTCGCTTCTTCTTCTGATTTTCTATGATTTTGAATCAAATCTTTTTTTTTTAGGACTCCCTCTTTTCTTGATTTTCATTGTAGTTTTCGGAATCGATTAAGTAAAGATATTAGAATATACGTACGTACATACATGTATATGTATATGTGAATACGTAAGCATGTATGTAGTTTCGCATGTACGTACGTAAAGAGATTAGAATATACATATGTGCATACATATATTCTGTGTGAGTGTGTAAGCATGTTATTCTTCCTTTTTCTGATTTACATATGAAAGTTGGATTAATTCTGGATTGTGTAAAACATTCTGTATGCCTTCTTGTTACTGCTTTCATTACATATTCTAAAATTGCTTAAGTAGATAGATGAATGGAACTCCTGGATCAGAATGCAAATGTACGTGTGTGTTCTCTTCTTATGTGTAAATTTTAAGAAAAGATGATCTTAGGAAAGAAGGCAGATTAATCTTGAATTTTTTAGTTAAAAAAGAAGATCTTAGGAAAATTTAGTTCAATATTGAGTTGATCAGATTCATGTTTAAAATACAAGCCAGAAGAAGATCATAGTAAAGGGTGATCGTATGCATGTTTCCTTATTTTCTGTTATGTCTTTGGCAAAAAAATTGGTGTGGCGAAATCTTACAGAAAGGGCCTTCAATCTGGGCTTGGTTGATTCTTTGTTTAATCCATAAGTTAGGAGAATCTCTCAGGAAAAGGAGGGAGATCAGTGTTGTTCTAAATATCGGGCTTATATTTAGAACATATGCAAGGTCAAGATCAGGAAAAGGAGCATCAAAAAACCTCTACTGATCAGATAGAATGTTTATAACATAAGCATGGAGACGAAGACCTTTGTAACATGGGGGCCAATATTGGATTGATAATATTCATGTTAAAATAAACAACTTCTATATACAGAAAAGTAAGATGCTAAACGATACAAATGCATAAGTTGGCTTGTCATTTGGTAATGATTATTGAGATGGTTTTAACATCATGAAATGCATAATTCGATGTATAAGATGCATGGTGATGGGAGGACATGGTGTCTAATCTCAGTCGGTATGGTGGAACGAGGAAATGATAAAATGCTCCAATTTTATTTGGGTTTCCTTGGGCAGCTCAGACATGGCGAGCAATTTTCTTCATAAGCTGGCACTGGCATACTGTCGTGGACAATTCCTCGATCTCGCCCATCATCCTTCACATAAATTTGCAAATTCTGTTGGACCTAAGTATGAGAAGTTCTTGTCTTGTTTCTATTTCTGGCTGGTGGTAGGAAACTCTGAGTTGGCCTATTGGTTTGCAAGTACTACAGGTGTGTAGATGTACATGTACCTCTGTCTTGGTATGCATCCATCATTCGAGAAGCACATGAAATGATACTTGTACTAGGCCATATTTGTTGGAATAGGCTCATTGGAGTGATCCAGGTCTTTGGGCATAGAGTTTCCTTGGATCTTGCGATGTTACAGTGTTCTTTTCATCATCTTGGAGGGGTATATAGCATTTGATGGTAGATCAAGCAGAGATGCCATCGGTTCTTGCAGAATGGTTTTAGAGAGTTTGCTATAGTGTTTCTGATAATGTTTTCCTTTGGATCATTGTAGTTGATTGGTAATTACTTTTGTGCTATTGCAGACATATCCAAGTCCGCTCAATTATAATCCTGCTTATGCAACGGGAAGGTATTCAAACCACTAATCTGTTGCTACATTTTTAAAGTTTAATGGCTTCTGACAGTTTCTTCTTCTTATTACAGACACTACTTTGTTGGCCTAGATGATGTGGTTGCAAGAAATGTAAGCAACTTTTTCTTTATTGCTTTAAGTTGTATTGTATTTGTAATGTGTCAAAGTTTGTTTTAGAACCTACTGGAATCATATGTTAAGGTCTAGTTTGAATGCTGTCATTTCACTGAAGCCTTTATTGCTTTAGTAGGGGTCATATCTTAGTGGAGATATTGGAAAGTTGGTTTTGAAATCTACTGAAATTGTGTGTTGTGCTCTTCTTGGAAGGTTGTCACTTCACTGAAATCTCCAGGACATGGTCAGCATTTTCGACGGGCTGGTCCAAGGGAGAAGGTGTGTATCCATTTCATATTATCAATCTCATGTTTCTTTACTTTTTCTTGCTTGCAAAAAATATGTTGTCTCCGTATCTCATTCTACCCCACTTCAAGATTGGATTTTCGAGTTGATATTGTTTACTTTTTATGATTTATTTTGCATTTTGTATTTCCTATTGTGAATGCTATTTGTCTAAATAGACAAATAACTCTTAATCGTCCTTCATTCGACTTTTGATTTCCATTTTCTATTCAGACTCCAATTTTGTTCCTTATCCTTAATTGTTGATGGTCACAACACAGGTGTACTTCAAATCAGAGGAAGTCAAAGCTTGTGTCGTGACTTGTGGAGGACTCTGTCCTGGGTTGAATACCGTCATTCGAGAAATAGTATGTGGTTTATGGAATCAATATGGAGTTCGAGATATCATTGGCATTGAAGTAAGTTGGAGGTGGTGCATCAGACATAGCCTTTTATGAGAATTCGCAGTACCTTCTCTATATATTTCCAACTTATGCTGCTTTCTGACCTATGTTGTGCCATTAGATGGGAAATATAAAGGGTTTCTTGCAAATTTGGTAGGTTAGTATATTGTGGTCTTCTAAAGGTATATATTATTGGTTATGCTTATTATGGCATCTATTTCTGAGTGTCTGCATGCAGGGAGTCTCATCATACAAGACCACTAATCTGCCTTATTCTATATGCTCTCATTCTCATTTCATTGATTTTCCACTTTCCACAAGTAGATTCTTATGGTTTGGGCATTTCTTTGAAGATGCTATTAACCGTAAATTGTCAGGATGTCAGGATGCTCCTCATGTGCCAATAGGTCTACACTCAATTTTAAATACTCATGTTACATAAAGGATATGAATCTTCCACTGTAATTTGGGAAGCTAAAATTATTCTTCTCTACAATGATATTTTTTCTACTGGAGTGTCATTTTAAATAACAGAAATCTTGTGAGCAGAGAATATGAGTCCTTTTAGTGAAGCGTAATCGAAGTTTTCGCAATTTTCTACATGTCTGAGGATAACATCACAGTAAGGAAATAATTCATGTTCGTATCTGTGGTATTGATGTCTTGTCGGATTACAGGGAGGCTATCGAGGATTTTATGCCCGAAATACTTTACCTTTAAATCCAAAAATAGTCAATGATATCCATAAACGTGGAGGGACTGTACTTGGAACATCTCGAGGTGGACATGACACCATCAAAATTGTGAACAGTATTGAAGATCGTGGAATCAACCAAGTATGTTAAATTTCAAATTTTACTTTGTTTGGAATTAGTATTTTCTTTTATGCTTAACATGTATGTTGTGTCTTGTTTTCTTGGTCTGCAATATGTATACCTATCATGTAAACAACAAGTAACACAGCTATTTTGAAGGTTTATGTCATTGGAGGTGATGGAACCCAGAAGGGTGCCAATGCCATTTATGAGGTGATTCTCAATTTCTTGGTAAAGTTTTATTTTAGTAATTTCCCCTGGAAGAGAATACTCAAATCAATTCGTTTTACCCAACTACAGGAGGCGCGTAAGCGGGGATTGAAGGTTGCTATTGCAGGAATACCAAAGACGATTGACAATGATATTGCTGTAAGTCAAGGCTTGAGGTCGATATCAAGCACCCTTAGTACTCCGTTTCAAGCACTTGTTTTTAAATGCTTTTTTAGAACATTAGGATTTAGTACAATTCTTCAATTGGTTAGATTTTTCGTGAATTCAGGTGATTGACAGATCATTTGGGTTTGATACTGCTGTTGAAGAAGCCCAACGGGCCATCAATGCAGCCCACACCGAAGCAGAGAGTGTGCATAATGGCATTGGTCTTGTGAAATTGATGGGTCGATACAGTGGTATGTGTGTGATTGCAGTCATGTGAGTCAACCGAATGAAATCATTCTTATGAAGGCTCTAAATGCAACAAATGATGCATTTTTTACAGGGTATATTGCAATGTATGCAACTCTGGCTAGTAGAGATGTGGTAAATATACATGGTGGTTATAAAAGATATAATGGTTCAACTCTATAAGAGTTTCTTCTGATTGATTGTGTATCTCTTGTTGGAAGGATCTTTGCTTGATACCAGAAGTGCCATTCTATTTGGAAGGCGAGGGTGGTTTATATGAATTTGTTGAAAGACGTTTACAAGAGAATGGACATATGGTAATAGTGGTGGCCGAAGGGGCCGGGCAAGAACTCATGGAAGCAAGTTCAACTTTACGTGATGCATCTGGAAACCAATTGCTTCATGATATTGGCTTGTGGCTCTCTCAGAAGCTCAAGGTATGTTTACATTACATGCCTCATGCTGCATGCATGCTTTTTAAATATTTTCTGAAGTTCATAACCACATTGATGACTTTATTTATATTAGGGTCGCTTCCTTGCAACCAAAAAGGAGATTCTAAACTTGAAATACATAGGTAGGACTGTAAATCTTATATTAACACCGGATAACACGTGAAATGCGACTATGGTTATAGAACTTGAAAAGCATCTGATGATTAAATCATGCACGTGTTTCATTGCTTGGCAAATTTTGCAGATCCAACGTATATGATTCGTGCTATTCCAAGCAATGCGGCAGATAATGTCTATTGCACTTTGCTGGCTCAGAGTGGTATTCATGGAGCAATGGCAGGGTACACTGGTTTTACTGTGGGGCCTGTCAATGGCCGACATTGTTACATTCCTATTACGGTATGCTCCATGTTAAAATGTGCTTTTAATGGAAAAACGACCACCAAAATAGCCATTCTAAGATATTATGGGAATACTCCTGCCTCGTGAAGCTATCAGAATAATATTGTTTGTTATGTTTTGGAAATACTATGCAAAAGGTCTGGGTATCCTGGTGATTTTGCCTTTTCTTGTCTCTGAATGGGTAGTAAGTGCCATGGATGGATGGTGGAATCATGTTAAACATGGATTTTGTGAATACATAAAAGTCTTGTATTTGAATCACGTAATCTTATCATGCGATTGAATATGTCGCAGAGGGTAACAGAGAAGCAGAACCGTGTCAATATTGCAGACAGGATGTGGGCACGACTACTCTCTTCCACTAACCAGCCAGCTTTCATAGAGGCTGATGAGCGAAATAAGGAATCAAAGATCATTACCAATGGTTCAGCTCAAAATACAAATGGGGCTATTCCAAAGGTTGACATCTTGCCCGAGGCTGCATCATTTGTGAACGAGGGGAAATAATAAGAGTACTTACCAGAATCTTTTAACTTGATATTGTTATTGGAAGTTGTTTCCCATGTTCTTGGGACTCTTGAAAGGGTCTAGAGTGATGGATTTGCCACTTTAGCACTATAGAGATGGGCTTATACTCAGGGTTGCATATTAAAAACTAGTACCTAGATATGAGGAGGTGGATAGAGAACCTTCTCTGTTCTCCCTCTCAATTGTTGCGGAACTGTATACTACACAAGGCTAGGTTTGTACAATGTAGATGTGGAAATAATGCCCATCAAGATTTCGACTCATCCGCAAAGTCTTGGGGGGAATTACATATGGTTTTCCTCAAAATGTAATAAAAATATTTCAAATCACTTAAATAAAACGAGAGATTTTTTATTCTTTAGAGTCTTGCATTCTGGTGTTCTGGGTGGTTAATTGTAATGGAAATGATTAGGAATGAATTACTGAAAACAATAATCCTCACGATTAAATTTAAGACAATTCATCAACGTGATATCAATGGCCTACATTAACCGTACTGTACCGAAGGGCCAAATTAGTTCTCTATTGGTGTGCATGCAACAGAAAACACTGGTGCTTCTTGTAAATACGTTTTTTGTTTCTTTCCACTTAACTGGGCATGATTCAAGCATATCAACTTTCTAAATAGGAAAAATCAAGGATTTTTTAATATATAGTGCAAGCTGCCCAAATAATGGATATGGTTTAGTGTGAGTGAAGCAGCACAATAAATGGTGCTCTGTAGAGTTAACTGGTACTTTTTGTACTGTAAATTTTTTGCAATTTTTGTTTCTCTACTCAACTGGGTATGATTTAAGCGTATGTGCTTTCGAAATAGAAAAAATCAAGGATGTTTTGATAGGGGGAGAAAGGCTTCCCAATTCATGGATAAGGTTTCTATATCACTTGGATGAAAGTGGACTGGTTTGACGAAAGCAATTTGCATGCTGATGGGTTGGTTAATCTCTGGCTCTCTTATTGACTCCTAGTCAAGACAAACATTTTTCCCACTATGTTTTTCTCTTCTTTATGAAAGTGGATCTTCCCAAATAGATGGTGTTTTAGCTATTAGAGTGGTCGCCATATTGATCGAAGCCTTCTGCATTGTCATTGATAGCTGTGTCCCTCTCTATATGTACATGAAACAATGGGGGAGCTCAAAACTAATCAAGGTTGGGTAGGACAGAGAAGCCAATCAGTGGCTCTCTCAATCCCTCCTGTCCACCTCCTGATTGTGATGCCCTTACCACCATCTAGTTGATATGTGATTTCATCAACACCAATACCCTATAATCATGAATAGTTGTTAGATTCCTCTATAACAAGACCAATGGAAGTTATTCAAGGTTGGGCGAAGTACTAGCTACCCACAACCTCCCTTCCTGTATTGTGCATCTCTTGGCATGTTGCCCTTCCAATCATCCTCTTCATGAACTTGCTACCTATTCAAATGCTGCCTTTTCCCACCATGCAGGGAAACCCTCTTGTAAGATGTTGTCAAACCTAATACATTAGATACTCAAACTTTGATGGCATCTTTCAAATTCGCAACAGGGTTTGTTGCTAAAACGATGATTAACAGTTGTACAATATAATGAGGACACTATCACTAAGAGATGCATGAAAATTATGGTGATGTAAAAACAAAGTCTCACAATGCATACACTACAGCTCGCAACAAGTCATGGCTGAAGTTCCCTTAAGTACCAGTGATATCCAAACTGATAACAATTACAACAGCAATGACGATGAAGAAAATGATGACAAAGACCATGAAGTAGAGTTAGAGCTAGAACCTCATTTCCATGTTCTGGGATTAATGTTATAAGGAGACACAACCTTCACAATTAAAGGGAATTTTAACAAGACTCACCGTCCAGGATATGTATACACCAGAAACTACTAAAAAGCATAAAAATTTACAAAACTAAAACATCTTTTTTTTTCAAACTGTTTTGGCAATAAGGTCATGTATGGTACAAGCCTCTCCTATATATGGAAATTACAATGCTTTGCCATGTCCATAGGGTCAGGCTTGACACCATGATGACAACAATTAACGATGACGACGATTATGATAATGATGAAGAATTAGAATTAGGGTTTAGGATCCCATAGTCATACCGAGATCATCGAGTTTTTTCCATTGTTTTTTACTCGGCTTCAGCCTCGGCCTCCTCGACCACAGCTTCAATACGAAGAAGAACAAAACCAAGAGCAATCCCGACGAGAACCAAGCCGCTCATTATGGGAACAATGCGAGAGATCTCTGCTGCGATATTGCAAGAAGCGGACATAGCTCCTCCTTTCCTTCCATTCTTTCCTGAAGAGGAAACCCTAACCCTAGCTCCCATGGCAGCAAATCCTTCCTCCGTGCTCGCTGCTAATCCTAACCTACTCACGTGGCTCTCCGCCTTCATCCCAGCAAATGAAGCAAGCTTCATGACAGATCTCCTCTGGGTCTTGTTCACAGAGCTTGGTTCCTTCACAGAGGTGCTCATGACAGCGACATTTGCTGCTGACATCATCATCATGGTTGCCATGGGGATTCTTCTCTCTTCAGAGCTTCAACAACTAAGAGGCAAGCAAACAAACAACAGAGAGAATCAAACGGAGGAAGAAGAGAAGCAAATGATGGATGGATGAACGGATAGATAGGTAGATAGGTCTCTGCTTACCTTCGATGTGACTCGGGTGGGTTGGGTGAGGAATGCTGAGAGAGAGAGGATCGAAAGGTAGCTATGGTGGATGAGCTGATCTGATCTGATCACACGCCTGATGGTCTTCTTCTTCTTCTTCTTCTTCTTCTTCTTCTTCTTCTGAGGGCATGGTGGTTCACATCCATACATTCGTTGATAAAAAGGATAAGACCCAAAAACCTTTTCTTGCTTGGCTCTGAATGGATGAGCTTCTCTCTCTCTCTCTAAACTACTTCACATTTTTATCCTTAGAGGTAAAGTTTGTGGATATAAGGGTAGTGATGAACCAATGCCTTAATCCTCACATGACAACTCTAGCCAGAACGCTTCTTAAACATAGTGTTACAAAATAAGAGATGCGAACTACTCAAAGCCTTAATCCTCACATGACAACTCTAGCCAGAAAGCTTCTTAAACATAGTGTTACAAAAGAAAAGATGCGAACTACTCACTCACACACAATATATTATCATTCGATATTGCATGGTGATTTGCTAATGTTGCGACCCATGTATATGGTATGCTAACATTGAACCTAGTCATATGGCCACTAATTGACCCTTAAAATCCTCACATTTGTTTCTATTGCAATTGGCCATATGTCACTCCTCATCTCCCATCATTTTTGAGGTCATCCAAATACACTCTTATGTGAATGCCAAACATGAGATTGAGATGCCAATGTGGGATAAAAGCTTATGCACGAAGAAGAATTATGAGACATAATCTTAATTTTAAAACAAAGATATGCGTGAAAGGTTGAGTTGTGCAAAGATAAATGCAACATAGGCCTACATATGTAGCATGTTGCAACATTCCCAATATTGGATCCTCACGGTATCATCCTTTTGGGTTAGATAAGATCAATCCCTTTGGAGATATATGTTGGCATAGTATTCCAAATGATAATGAGAATGCACAAGCATTCTAAAAAATGCAATATGCAAAACTAGATAATGCAAATGGGATCTAGGGCAAAAGAGGATACATGTAAAATTACCACCTCATTAGATATGGTTCGATGATGAATCTAAAGGAGCTAAATGCAAGCTTAAGGCTAGTCTAAAAACAAGTTACACATGGACAAATGTAGCAATGGAATATGATATCTTCAAAAAGGGAAAACAAAGATAATATCACTTGATAAAGAGACATAAGATACATTACAAATTTACATATGTTATGGTGATAAGATGGCCTCATGGTCCACCATCACGTCTGTTCGAATCCAGAGGTTGGTTCCACAATATTCCAAATCCCTTTACCGAACCACTTGCACTTACCCTTCTTCATGGATCCAACTACCCATTACCAAATTTAGTAGTGGTTCACAACCCACAAGTCACCTCCACACCAATCCTGTGTTTTAATTCCTTCCTTTGGGTTGGCCATGGTGTGATTACTTCACTACCAATCACTACCATATGAATATGCCGAACACTCTTCTTCCATTGGCCATTATCCCCTCACCGTCACCCTCGCCCTCGCAATCACAAATCCTTCGAGCCCATGATGCTCGGGGTGATGAAGACTTTTGTAGACAAGCACCTTCACATCCGTGAACCCAATATCCAAGTGGTTATCTATGTGTTGCAACTTCTCCGGATATTCCTCAAAGCCCCCACCTCCACGTCCCTACCATTTCATTGCCATGACCACCCAACTCATCACCAAATGGTCATCCTTTGATCCCGTGTCAACATTTTACCTTCATTGTACATCTATACGATTTGGAAACCCTAATCATCCTTTGATCTTGTGTCACCATTTTACATTTGTTGTACCAATGCAATTTTGAAACCCTAGTCAACGCATGCTTTTTTCCCAATTACACTAGCTATGGTAAAACATCACCATCCATGTTGGCTAAGCACACCATTCAACAATGGCTAGTGGCTCACCAAAAACATGCCCAAATTCCTCACCATCACCACCCATATGCATGACATTCCCATTCCGCCCTTATATCCCATGCTTTCTAGTGACTACCTAGACCATCACACCACCAACCTCCTAGCAACTTCTTCCACACTTGCTTTCAACATCTTCCACACTCTCCCACCCCGAATAACATCCATCTTTCTCTGCCCCTCTCCTTCTTCAACCCCATAGATTAGAACTTAGCACAATGCACCTAGGAGCGTGCCCTCATTCAATTGGGGAGGGTGGGGGGATGTTAAGCCCTTGTCGTATGACACACAACACACAAATCATGACAACACCTACACCAACAAAGACAAGGGAAGACTAAGAAAATACTAAGGAAAAGAGAGGAGAGGACAAACCTTACTCTAGAGCATTGAGCGAAATGCCCATTCCCAATGTGAAAAGGGACAAAACGTGGTAACGAAGCTATAAAATCCACTTTTGGTGACTTTTTAGCTTCTTCAATGATCTTAGAGCTACAATAATGAATAAGGAGAACTTACAATGTTAGGTTTGAGAGTATTCCACTCTTGGACCCTTTGACATTTGTCAAACCCCCATACCGTTTATTCTTAAGTATTAGGTTGATTTTTTATAGAATGAAAATTATTTTCCAAAAATATATTTACCTATTATATTCAAAATGGTAGTGCCTCTCCCCCAAAGGGATGTTGACTAGATTCAATGTACTTTCAATAGTTTCAATGTATGAAATTTTAAGGTTATTCATGTGTAAAAACCATAGTCTTTGTTTAATTTATATTATTTTTCTAATACTTTTGTGTTTCGATATTACTCTAAATCTCAATGGACGACAATCATGCACCACTTTGTGTCTACGTTCCCAAAGGCACTCCTTCCTTTCGAGAGGATTTGCAACATGTCACGCCTTAGTAAGACCCGTTGTCAATTCCTTCGAGTTTCATTCTTGCAAACATTCTCCCTAGGCGGGATACTTAATGCGACACAAGACTACACTCGTCAATATGTGCAATAATTATTGAAAATAAACCAAGCATTTACGAATATAGATATTCTATTTTGATAAACGAAAGTAACATTTCTTTCCCCTTATACTATATAACCCCTTATACATATGTAAATGTTAGAGGTTCAAAACCCCTTATATTCTACGACATTGGATAGTTAATGCGGATAGGTTGCCATTATCGCAACTATAAAGTAGGAAAGGAATATGAATAGTTCATGAGCAAATATTTGGAGTAAAAGTTGAAGTGAAGTAAAGGCAAACATAGAAAAACGTGTGTAAGAATCAATCCACTTTGACAAAAAGGTGGTTGAGCAAGAACATATCTAAGCATGATGTGTTGTCTCTTCATAATCCCCTTCCCTTGGTTTTCTTTCAAGTGTATTACACCTCGACATTCCATTTCATGTGTTACGACTTAATTTCGAACACTAGGGCCTTAATTAAGTCTCAATACTAAAACTCCAATGCATTAATAGAGCTTTTGAGGTTTATCGTAAGTTCTAAATGTTGCTTTTTGTTTTTGACTGACAACTCATTCTATTTTTTTGTCAAATGTTTTATTTCCGTCATTATATTTTTCTGCATACATATTTGAGATTAACATCTACACAATATCAACTACATTCTTAATAATCATAAATAATATAAAGCATATAATCATCATAATATATAATATCATCAAAATCTCACGATTTTCTATTTATGTGTCAATGGGTAATTGGTCGAATCAAAGGCAAGCTATACTACTAGTATTGACATTACCAAGACGATCTTCACACATCAACGAATACATCATACTTTCTTTGCTACTTAATAGGAATCATATAGCCCTGAACTTCCAAGGAAGAGTGTTAAATTCTTGTATTTTTATTGTTTTCCCCAATTGGCAAGGGACCTAGATGAAAAAGTGACCATTTTTCTTACTTTACAAAAGTTATGATTCAATATCCATGCACCCATCTATGATATTGCCAATCCGTAATGGTTTCCCTTATCATGAGCTCCATAACTCCTACTAATGCTACGAGTCAATCAAGGGCTACATGAGTGGGCTCCCAACCAATATATTGCACAGGGGTTACATATACATCAGGCAATAGCAATTTGTCGTGCATATATGCTTTGGCCTTGTGGTCCATGACCTTACCACCCATCTCATTGAGAAACGAAGGCAATTATCTCCCCACATCATAGGTGCTTCCCTTGCTTCAGAGATCTCTCCATTTTGGATCAACATATTGTATAGATCTCCTGAAAACAAAAATTACAATCTATCTTTCTTGGGACTCTTGAATGAATACATAACAAATTCTTCAATGAAATTTATTTTTACTTGCTTTTTTTTTTTTGCTTAGCTACATTTATTTTGGTTTGTTTCTCCAAGGACAAGATTGTACTATTTCGTTTCGTTTTGTCGGCCATTTTGGCCCCTTAAAAGCCATTAGTATGTCTGTCTTTCTTTGAGAACTTGCTATCTAGAACGCATATGATGTTGTTTCATTGATTCTTGACACACCATACACTTGAGAAATACCTTTGACCTTACATATTCTTGATTGCCAAAGGGAAAAATATACATGGATAAAGTGACATGTCGGGCAATTATTGACCACATTAGTAAGCATGTTTTTGATTAAGCATGTTTTTGATTGCATGCAACGTGTCTTATGCTAATGTTGTTTTTATGTTCAATGAACATACCCTTGCCCATCATAGAACTTTGTGCCACAAAAGGACACTATTTTGTAATACTATTATGAATTTTATTGATTCAGTTATTTGGGTAGAAAAGGTGATTTCATATCAACCAATGAGTAATGGCTAGCCGAAGGTGTTGCAAATAACATGATCTAGACAATTTTAGGTGTTTCACAATAGATAAAATGTGAATGGTAACATCATGTACATCTATTTACAAATTGCATACAACATGTACATATTATTACTTCCAACTCTTGTGCTCGTAATGCATGAGAGTGACAATTAATAATTCGTGGCCAAAAATATCCCTTGTCCCTCACACATCTTTTGGATCAAATATCTATTATTCACGAATTTCTTCTGAACATGTCATTACCTTAGTGCAAGCTCATGTTATCAAAGAAACTGGATATACTCATAAGGCCAACAAAGCATCTTCAATCTTGTCTCTTTAGTTGTGGGTTACACTATACTATACAATCGTCATTCCATGTATACTTGTGGATAAAAACCAAAATATTAATGTTGTAAAACCATTTTATTGGAGGAAACTAACATTGTACACAACCTCAAACTTAATAATAATGAAGAGCTTTTGTAATGAATGTAAAATCCATTGTGTTCCTTGAGACTTGATCTCATACCTCATATGTTACAAAGTGATAAATTGTTGGCATGTGAAATGGCAATGCTTACTTTCACACTGTCTCACAATACATAATGTTTTGTTAATATTATGCACAACAGAAGATTGACAAATGCAAACTTAAGGGCATCGATAAACACCTAATTATTTAATTGGTTGTTAAACTTTGACGTACTTTAAAATGTATGGGACATATAAATGATAAAGTCTTTCGATTTTACTTGTCACAAATCATTACAATGACATTCATGGATATTATTGACCTTTAGCTCAAACTCAGATGTGTACAACAAAGGCGACATCTATTAATCTAGAATATATTATGGTTTTCGTAATTGGATTTTTATTGAGGTTAATGTTGATAAGATATATAGGAAGTCATTGCACGTGTTTTGTTCCAAGACATAACAATATCCTACAACTTTGATGTGTTTGCAATAGAAATAAAAGTGTGTCGATATCCATTCCATAGTTCGTTAGGTTTTGTTAAGAGAATAGATTTCACAATTAAGCTTGATCTCAACTTATGACAATATATTGGTTGTGTGTTCTCTGGTGAATCCTCATAACTCCGATGCACTTAATATATACTTCACCCACATTCAATGGACAAGTGATTGCATTCCTAATTTACAAGTTTTGGTTTTGTTGATGGAGGACATTTTGAGCTTGAGGTTGAACTTAACCAATTTACAACAAGTCATTCAATGTCTTGTATTTGAGCCATGTTGAGGTGGATGGACATCAACCACTTGCACTATAAAGTGGCAACAATCTCATATTGTATTGTGGTATTGTTAATCGATTCAATATCGTGCATGTGATTTGCCATCACTCGACCACAACAAGCCATTCAATGTGACAGATGGAGGTGGACATCAACCACCCACAATGTGAATGTACATATGTTTCTTATATTTGCTATTTGTTTTATAGTCAACTACATTTTGTGACCTTAAGTAGTTGGGCCGAGACCTAGTCATTCGGAGTGTGATGCAAGAGACATGTCTCATGTGATGCCATGCCAAGGCGGTTTCTTGTTTTCTTGAGTGGTAGAAAAAAGATAAAATTAGGGAAATATGTTGATATTTTTGTTTCTCCATGGGTTTATGTAGCAATCGACAATGGTGTGGTTTAAACCACACTGAACCGTGGAACCACAACCTAATGATTTTAAGGGTTTGGTTCATGTTTCAATTTTTGTAGATGGTTCGGTTTGGGGAATCAACTATCAATCGGTTCATTTTGAGCCTTTATTGGGGGCTTTAGGTTTGTGGCTTAATGGTTTCTAAATATCTAGAACCGTTTGGTTTGAGTTTTGGATTTTCTATAATGGTCCAATTTGAACGGTCTCATGGTTGAGTTTAAGTTTCAACATTTTGAAATGGTTCGAGTTTGAGACTCCCGAACCAAATTGTTTGTGATTGTTAGGTTAAAAAATGGAGTGGTGGAAGTTATAAGCCCATTTGAGAAGAGTTTGGCAATGTTAAAAAAGTATTAAGTTGATTCAAATCAAGGTCTCTAGGATATATATGCTCTTACTTTTTGAGATCGGATCACTTGCCATTGACATCATAGACATGGAGAGGGTCGAGGCATACATGCTTGAGGTTTTTAAAAAAAACCTCATATCGACATCTTTGAATTGCACGGAAAGCAAATAAAAGAAGTTCAAAAGACATGTAAAAATAAAACATTGAGTTCCAGATGGATGCAACATGTGAGGGAATGGGGTAAGGAAGATGGGATGTATTACAATTGCTTGGTGATGCCTGTGTAGATCCCTTGGTGAATGAGATTTGTTTGGAAAGCATATGTATCATGGCTTGGGGAATACATACAATCACAATTTTCATGCATTATATCACGTATGTTGCATCGTCTTCTTCTTCAAACACTTGAAGCCCCATCCATGTGGCCATAAGTCATGCACCATAACTTCCATTATTCGACTTTGGTTCTTTACTATGAGAGACAGAGTGGCAAGGAGATCAATTGGCTATGCAAATCCAAGAAGTATTGTAGGGAACTCCCACAATGCTCTCTATCTTCTGTTGTCACTCAACCTCCCAAAACGAAGACGCCACAAACTTCTGAACCCTAGCAAAGATCTCGACACGCAACTTCTCTCTTTCTAGTAGGGGTCAAAATGGGCACTCTCTCGCCCGATCGAATGGCCCACAGAAACTAAGAAGAAAAACCTACAAAATTAATAAGCCAAAGTGTAGTGTCTCTTCCTTCATTAATAACCTAAGAGAAGAATGTGTGTGTGTGTGTGTGTAGTGTTTCTTCCTTCATTAATAACCTCAGAGAAGAATGTGTGTGTGTGTTAATCATCTCAGAGATCTGTCTCTCTCTCATTTCTTCTTCCTTCATTAATTTATTCCTCTTCTTCTCTGTCCTTCTCTTGCCCATCGCCATCGCCATCGCCAGCGAGGAAGGACCAGGTTTTCCCCATAACAGCTCCACATTCACGCATAGAAGACATGTGTCTGTGAAAAGGAAAGGCCGCCATTTCTTCTCCTTCTCCCTCCCAAAGTGGCTGCTATAAGAGAGAATGGCATGTTGTCTTCTTCTGCCAAATCCATACCTTCTTTTTCGTCTCCTTCCTCCTCCTCCTCCTCTCTCAGAATAGAAAGAAATTCACGCAGACATGACTTCAGAAGTCGCTCAGAAGGAGATTTAAATGCATCTTTCACTAAAAGTGAAGATGATCTCAGTGAAAAATACCTTGTTAGGGTGTCATTTCCGGTTTCTTCTTCTTCTTCTTCTTCTTCCTGTTCTTTGCCAACCTTCAAGATCGACGAGACACAAGCAGAAATAGAAGGATTTATCATGGAAAATGATGATAATGATGATGGAGACAGTGATGTAATTGAGGAATCCCACATCATTAAGGGTATCTCATCACACGGAAGCTTTCCATGGGATTTTGTTGTACCGAGAGTTGATTTGCCTGTATCAAAGATTGATCTGTGTCCGCGATTTGAACCAAGAGGAGATTCTTTTCGGGATAGATTTCCAAGTATAGTTTCATGTTTTGATCCGAAAAGGAAGAATGTTCGCTGGAGCGATAATGTTGGTGAAGAGCTTGTGCATGTCCTCGAGTTTGAAGTGAGGTATAATTTTTAAACTTAACATGTTCAAAATTTTAAGTTTGGTGTATAGTTACTGAACTAGAGTTTAATTATAATTAATTCTGACTTTGGGATCAAGTCGGTATTCAACTAGATTTGCTATACGTCATTGACTTTGATTTGGTGTCAAGGCATTATTGAACTTAAGACATGTAGATTTGCATTATCATTGAGTTTAAATTGAAGCTGAGGTAGTGTTTAACTTATGACATTGTAGATTTGCTTCATAAATGAGTTTGAATTGAGTTCAAGGTAGTATTGAGCTTGACATTGTGTTTCTGTTTTACTATTGAATTGCCACTGGTACCAATGAACTAAGTCAGTGTAGATCTGCTTCATAATCGAGTTTGATTTGAGGTCAAGGTATTGTTAAACTGGAGATAGGAGTTTTTCTTTGTAATTCAGTTTGAAATGAATTGAGGTATTATTGAATTTAATACGTTGTAGATTTTGCAGTATCACTGTGTGTGAATTAAGGTTAAAGTATTACTGAAGCTAGCATTGTAGAGTTTCCTTTATCAATGAGTTTCATTTGACTTTGTAGTAGGTATTGAACTTGGTATTCTATTCATTGAACTCAAAGTTGAAATAGAGGTAGCATTTGAAATGGACATTGTACAATGTAGATTTGTTTAATAATTCAGATTGAATTTGAGGGTAAGATATCTTTGTAGATTTACGCTATAATTAAATTGAAATCGAGGTCGAAACATGCTTGAGCGTGGCATTTTAAAAATCTGTTGTTTATACTTGCATCTGAAATTTGAACTGACGTCGAGTTGTTGAAATGGACATTGTGGATTTTGTCTATGATCTTGATTCATTAAGCTTTGATTCGGAAATCTGTCCATTTTTTACTTCTGTTGATTTCCCTCATATGTATTAAGGATAAACGTTTGATGTTGGGCATGTTTTCAAATGTTTCAGGTGCTATCTCTATTAGTTTGAATTGTGGTGAATATTGGCTACCAAATATTTGAAATATTGATGTTTCACATCATAGCCACATGTTACCGATGGTGTATGAGTTTTCTTTTTGAGAGGAGGTGCTAAAGGTGGCAATAAAAATTGAGATGCACATATAGCCCTTCTCTTGCTAGTTGACATGTGATTGCACTCTATCCCTCTATCCATAACAACTATATATTCTAAATAAAGAATCAAAATTAGTTAAAGAAAAATTTCGCATGCCATCAAGAGGTTTATGTGATTGTTTTGGGAAAGGATTAAGCTCATTTTGGATATGGCTGTAGATAAGAGGCTCCATATATAGGCATTTTTTCAATTTCATCTAGTGCTTGTTTCAAATTAGACTAGAGATTTTGTTTATGTTTTCATTCTCATGTAAGTTATGCCCTGAATTTTGGTGGAGGGAAGTTAGAGGAAAACAAACATACAAAGGTTTTCCTGGTTCCATTTTCGATTACACTTGAAAGTTTGAGAGCATGGACATTTTAAAACTTTTGAGGTCCAGTCGGTTGCCTTATGGAAGCCAATTTAAAAGATCAGAGACTGCTAAATTTTTTGATTGCATACAGACAAAACCTACGACCATGCTTCATATAATTTCATGCATAAAAAGCGTACTTTGATGATGCATTTTTACATTTTTTTTACAAGACTATATGCTAGGAACGCTCGTTGAATGATAAAAATAAAAACCATATGCACATGTCTGTATACTTCATCACGAATTGTAGGAATGGAAGTTCTGGGCTGATCTCCTAACAATTTTTATGAACCATTTGACAGATGGTTATTATATGCATGTGCTGTAGAAGAGTTGCTTGAGTTTTTTTATTTTCTACAATCAAAGTTTTGGGTAATAAGCCTAATGTGACATTCTCATTTCCTAGATTAGCTAGAGTCCTAGTATGATCCCCCTTTGTTTGACTCTTTAATTGCTCTTATGTTCCATCATAATTGTTTTTACTGAAATGTTTTGGTTTCTGAATGGAGAAATTTTTATCTGATGTGTTCATATGTGAATGTTTGTTGACTGATCCATATGTGTGCATTAACAGTGATGTTGATGACTCTGAAGACGATGAATACGATGAAGATGATACATATACATATTCTCATGCATGTACATGCAACATCCAATAGTGGTAACTTGAAGACCGAGCTTGGAGATCTGTAACAGTCCAAGTCAGTCATTTGATGGGATCCAATGTTACCATAAAGGGCATATATACAATGTTCTTTATCAAGTTTACAATTGAGGTACCATCTACTGCTTAATTGCAAGAAATTTTCAAAACGTTGTGGCTAATGTGTGATATATGCGTTGGTAAAACAAAAGACACAAAATTTACCTTTATCCCTTCAACCCAGGCTCGGGAAAACAAAATATAACCAAGCTTTTGGTGTTGTATTGATGAAGAGTGCAATTGCGCTTTTCTGGCTAGCTTTTGTGTGATTCTTGTTTACACAGCTTTGAAACAAATCTGCAAAGAGTGGTTTATTAGGAAGGAAGGTTATTTGCCTTTCAGTTAATGGAAGGGCACAACAAGCAATGTTTCAATTTCCATTGATCGGGGCTCATGTAAGCGAGCCGCAGATGAATATTGTTTGTATTTAGGTTTGTTTTGTTTGACGTAAGAATAAAACCCAAATACGATCCATCCAATCTTGAAAATGTGATTTGTATTCTTCAGATGATCATTTGGTTGTAAACTTAACCTTGACTGAGAAAAAAAAATTTGTGTTTGCATTGAGCTGGTTTTGTGCATCCAGTTTCTAGAAATGGTGATTGCATATAATTTATTACATGTGGCTAACAAAGGAAAGAGTTCATGCCCACTTCCTTGAAAAATTACCATTTATTTCATTCTAACCACTGTACAGATTACAAATACTCTCCACAACATATGTAATTGGGTCTGTGCTGTCTATATTGATTGATCTTTGTTTTTATTGCACCGAAGTTTGTAGCGTAAAGACTTGGGCCTTGGTGTCCTCCCTAATGGATCAAGGCTCTTGCGTTGCAATGAGGTAAGAAGGCATTGGTTTGGTAAAGTTGGAGTTTCTAAAGTAGTTGGTATATCAATCAATTTGTATTTTTTTTACCTTTCCTTTGGCTTGTGGTACTCAAACCTAGGGCATGAGTATTAGAAATAACATTATGACGGCTTTACCGTACAAAGTAGCTTTGGATACCTTTGAAACTCCTAAAGCAAAGTGTTGATGTGCAATATTGTATGCAAAATCCTTCACATTAGGAACTTAATTTCAAACAAGAACCTTGCCTTATTGAGATTGATGTGTAAATTTTTATTATGGTCTTCATGGGTTAATATAAATTATGTGACCAATATGCAATACTTTCACATAGTAAGTGGAGTTGATTGCGGATTCTTGATGTTTAATAATTTTAATAATGAATGCGACAATTAAGATCATGAAAAAGATGTGTAGGGATAGGTTTCGATGGAAAATGTGAAAAGTGGACTCAATTGTGATTAATGATGGATCACTGTAATAAATTGTGGTGTGCAGATTCATGTGTAGTCATCAAGAATTCTTGCATGTGCTCCTACCCGTCTCTCCCATCCAAGAGACTGTGAGAAATAAATAAAAACAGTGGAAACTTTCACCTTAGTGAAGTGGTTTCAAAGTGGTTTTGTGGTTGAACCTTATAAGATAATGTTTGAAATATGAATCTCCACACATATTTGAAGTCGTGATATATTGATGTTGCAAGAAGTTCAATTTCATTAAGGAATCTATGAGGACATCATGAGCAAGTGCCATCCATCTTCCAAACTATTTACAAATGTCTTATGTCCATTAGAATCTCTAAAATTTACATGGCATATTCTCTTTTGAACTTCTTTAATTGATCCCCATGCAAATATAGAAATTTAATGTGAGATGTTCTTTTAACCTTAAGCATGTACTCAACAAACTTTTCCATACTCATTCTCCCAATGGGGAGGTTTTTAGTCTCAAGTAGGAGCATGTATGAGAATTGTACCTTGACATGCAAAAACTTCATAAGAAAACACGTTGGACATTTATCCTAACTCTTTTTCTAAGAGGACTTAGAGATGCTACCATGCTATACATGAATTGAAGCATTTGCTATCAAGAGTAGGCAATAGATTTTATTGTCAACAAAGGTCAAATATGATCTATGGACCAAAAGCAAAATCGTTTAATATACGATGTGTCACTAGTTGGCTATTCAAGAATTTTACTAATATATGATGCAATTGAGAGTACACTTTGTGATTGTGAAGGGAATGTGTGTAGGGAGTGGATGAGATTGATAATATGTGTGTCAAAGTCGAGAGGGAGATCTTTTTTTTTGTTCATGCAAGACGAGATTGCAATATATGAGCTGGGAATTAACCCATGCCAAGAATCAAACTTGGGTTCTCCCAAATTTACGACTTTGATGCTACAAAGTAAACCACTGAGCCCAAAAGCTAGAGACAAACTCATCGAGTACGATAATTACAATCCTCCTTGAAGTTGTCTTTACATATGCATGCGTTACTTTGATTGACATCTACACATTCACATATTCAAAAAAGATACACGAGACTTATCTTAATGGTAGATTTTTTTGAGTTTATATGTGTGTACATACATAAATACATTATAAGCACTCCCTGAGGAAAACATGTTCTAGTATTGATGAATAATAACAAAAGGCTAGAGAGAGGATGGAAAAAGGACATTGAATTTCCAAGAATGTTGGAGATGAGAATGTACGACTTCTCAAGTTTAACACCCCGAATATTATATTGAATGATGTGAAACCCATGATGGTATTATTATGAGGTAGCACCTTGAAGACGTTTCAAAGCTAGTTAGTGAGCAACCATTGCTCGACCATATGCCGGTGTCTATTGGGACTCTAATGAAAGGGGTGATGAATTGTGTTGTGGTGCAGGAAAGTGGCGAGGTAAAACATCGTGTGCTGGCGAGAACTCTCAAGTCGACGAGTTGGCCGGCAGTCCCGAGTAGAGGAGTTACGATTTCGAGGCAGACAGGCGAAAACAATGCACCCGGCACCGCTGTCCTTCCTTCCTTCCTTCCTTGAAGGAATCTGCAACGGTTCGGTATCGGCTTAACCGGTTTGGACAGGCCTCCAATGTAAGTAAGTCAGTCATAGCACGCGGACACAGACAGACAGACAGACATTTATTTGTTGTTACACATGGGGCCAAATTACAAAACTATCCCCGTCATTCTCCTAATCCCTTCAGCGTGGCCGAACCCCACGTCAATGTTTCTAGGGTTTACTGATCTCAATCCCTCCCTTCTTCTTCTTCTTCTTCTTCTTCTTCTTCCTTTCTGCGTCTCGGCTCCTTCCACAATGGTAAGCTTTCTTTCCCTTTCTCTTCTTCCCTTTCCCTTCCTTCTCTTTTATGTGTTTTCTTTCTTCTGCTCCCCCCCCCCCCCCCCCACCCTTTCCTCCCCTTAAACTATCTATTTTCATCGCCATTTCCTGCATTCAAGCACCTTGATTTAGGGTTTACCTGATCTGCGTGAAGCTTTTCTTGCTGCTCCACTTCCCGATCTAGTGTTTCCTTCATTTGTTCTCTTCCCATCCATACCCAATTATGTGTATGCTGACACGATTTCTTCCTTCGCATTCTCCGTCTTCGCTTTGAATCTGCGTCTGCAGTCACGCGTTCTTTCTTCAAATTCTCTGTTTTTCTTGAATCCCGTGTTTCTACCTCGTGCATTTGCTTAGTTTGGGGTTTAGTTCATATTCTTAGAAGCGATTCATTACTTTTTAAGTTCAGTTTCTTGATATTGATTCTATCTTAGCTGTGAGCTGAATTCCGCTCTCTCTTTGATGTGTTATCTTGAACTCGACAGTATTAAATCGATAAATTTTGGTTTATATCTATGTTCACATCTCCCTTTTCTAATCCTTGGCAGTTGATCCCTAAGAAGAACAGAACCGAGGTCTACAAATATCTGTTCAAAGGTAATAATAATTTTTTGTCTGTATAATAAGTGCTCGTCTTCTATTGTATATTCGCAAGCAGGTAATCATCTTCTTTCTCTAGTATGGTATCAGGTAGTCATGTTTTGTGTAGTCATAGTAAGATAATAATTTCGAGTATATACTAATGACTCAGATAATAATGTTGTTTGTATAAGTTATGGTTAGTTGTAATCATCTTGTTTGTATAGTGTCAGGAAATCACGTTGTTTGTATATTTATTGTCAGGTAATGACATTGTTTGTACAGTTATTGTCAGGTAATGACATTGTTTGTACAGTTATTGTCATGTAATCACGGTGTTTGTATATTTGTAGTGTTGGGTTATCATGTTTTTTGAATTGATATGGCCAGGTAATTGTCGTGTCTGTGTACTCCATAGTCCAATTATTCATCTTGTTTGTGGAATTTATGCCACATATAAACTTACGTTAATGTCTCGTCTATAATTGACTTTGTTATAATCGAATCAGGACAGGTATAGTCTTCTTGTTTGTATTGCCAGAATCTGATAATGTACTCTAATTATGTATAAGCCATCATAATCTATCTAATTTCAACTTTTTTGTGTATCATTATGTAGAGGGAGTGCTTTATGCAAAGAAGGATTACAACCTTGCAAAGCATCCTGAGATTGATGTCCCCAACCTACAAGTCATTAAGCTAATGCAAAGCTTCAAGTCCAAGGAGTATGTGAAAGAGAATTTTGCCTGGATGCACTATTACTGGTACCTTACTAATGATGGAATCGAGCATTTGAGAACTTACCTCAACCTTCCATCTGAAATCGTGCCTGCTACTTTGAAAAAGTCAGCGAGGCCCCCTGGTAGACCCACAGGTGGTCCCCCTGGTGATAGGCCCAGGTACTTATTTTTCATCAGGCAGTTTCATTGCCTTTTATAGTATGTAGCCTTTTACTTTGGATTTGTAGTTCTGAGCTTAGATGTTCTTCATCTGAAACATGCTCATTTTCTTTTTTCTAACATACCCCATCACTGAAGTGAATTTCTGTATGTATGCATTATGCTGTTAAGTATGAATGTGGATATGAATGTATGCTTGGTGGAGAGATGTGTGAGGTTTTTAATGCACCTTTCATTGGAAAGAGTTGTCAGATGGGATATGGAATTTTGAAAGTGTAGTGATCTCATATCAAAGCTCATGGGTATGGTAATTGTTCTCTTTGCTGGATTTGTAACAGATTTTAAATGTACAACCTGGTACTGTTTTTTTAGTTGCCTCTGTTTATCCTTTTTTTGCTAAGATTTTAAGTTTATATTTATATTGCTTATGCAGAGGCCCACCTCGTTTTGAGGGTGACAGACCAAGGTTTGGGGACCGAGAAGGTTATCGTGGAGGGCCGCCCCGAGGTCCAGGTGGTTTTGGTGACAAAGGTGGCGCACCAGAGGGGTTTCAACCGTCATTTCGGGTATCTGCATTAAACAATTTCAAGCTTAGAATTAGCATGCCTAGTATAAGTAGTTAAACTTGAGGTTATTGATTTTAACCTTTGTTTAGGGTATGCCTGCAACCCCAAATTATTAGCATTAGTGTAGTGTACAATATAATGTAAAGTTAGCATCATTATAAGGTTCTTATTGATAGGATTCTTTCTTTCTGTTCTAGGGACCTGGTGAAGGAAGCCGCCCAGCTTTTGGGCGCGGTGGAGGTGGGTTTGGTGGAGCTGCACCACCTGCCCTTCCGTGAGAGTGTAGTTTTTGTTCGGTTTTGGGGAAACATCATTTTAATCGACAAATTATTTAAAAATTCATTCATGCTTTTTGGTATAGAATGAATGAATTGAGAGATTGGATCTTCACGCTTCTTGTATCTGTTGAGGCTAGTTAGATTTGATTTGTATCTCGTCTATGTTTTCCTTGTTTTTACATTAAGCCAATTCAAATGAGCAAAAAAGTATGTTTTTAAGTGAATATGTTTTTGTTGATGCTCTCATAGACATGTGACCATTTTGTTGTGATAAATTCAGAGAGATCGATTGTTTGAGTGTTAACTAAATTTCTGAATGCACAACACTAACGTGCTAACTGCAATTTGTCACATTATTGCAAGTCGGATTATATTATAATATCAAAGCTTGCTACAATCCTTCAGATGCTTTGTCTTCCATGTGCTGTGATAGCCATTGGAAGAAGATTTTATTACTGTTGAGAATTTCTTCTTGAAGAACAGTGGAAGATGATTATTCATGGATGATAAGATTGATATGGAAATGAGCTCTCCATGTGAAAATAGAAGGGGCTTGCAACAGTCTCTTACATTTGGATATATACCTATTTGTATTATGTAACCAGCACATACATCTATGTAGGATTTGTAATCTCTCTCTCTATCTTATATGGTATATTTAGATACTAAACAATATTCTATGCAAAACAATGGGGTGACATGCACTGCTACATGTGCGTGTCCATCTTGATATCTGTAACCTGAAACTTAGCTTCCTCATGGCTCCTCACTTGCATTCATGTTATTAGGTACAAAAGATGACAATTAGGTACAATCTCCCGCATTCGCCCAATTTTAGTTCACTTTCCATATATTGTCAATTCGGGCCACTCCCTACACACATTCCTCTCAATGATATGCACTCTAAATTCTGGACTCATTGAGTCATTACTCAATTTTGCTCCACACATGTAAGTAATAATCACTTTTGGTTCCATGGCTCATATTTGAACTGAGGATAAAATCTTCATCTTTCCCTCTCCCTCTCACTCTTGCACTTTTCATGAGATGAATGCTAATGGCTTAAACTCTAAGCCAAGTACTACTCTCCTTGTATTTGTTTGTAGTTTCGTCTAACTATTTGAGGTGTGGTTTTGCTCATTTGCATGTGCTTTACATGTCATTAGCTATTTGGTTTGACGATTAAGCTCCAATGAGGCATTACGTAGCTTCTTAGTTTAACTTCTCAAGAAAGGAGAGGAAGAGTTCGCATGAATCATAATATAAGAGTATTATTAGCTTGAGAGTGTTTGATGATCACACTTGCCCATTTGCCAACCAAAGGGTATAGAACGACATATAACTTTGGTAATGATAAAGAGCTTCGACCGAAGGGAAGACGATGTGCACTCGGTACAAAGCACCTAGAGATGGCATGTACATTGGCTTCTAGGAATATGAACATTGTCATTGCGGTCTATCGGTAGGCTTGGCTCTACAATGCCACCAGGGTAGGTCCATTACGAACACATAGTGACAACTAGAAATGTTGACAAGTGTGGGCACATAATTTAGTGAGAATAAGACATAGCTACAACACCTAGTTTAGGGAGAATATAAGACATAGTTACAACATTGCAAAGGAAAGCATGGATTCTGGCTATCGGAGACCAATTGAAGATGATACCAAATAACAAATCCATCACCATCTCCTCATTGTCCTGAAAGATGAGTTCCAAAAAACCTCTATCCCTATGGGACGAGTTCTGCTACAAGAAGGTATGTTAACTAATCTTCCTCCCCTCTCCCATGTTTCTGATTATTTTGGGTACTTCCATATTCAGCAAATTTCTCCACAGAAGAATCCTGCATCCTCTTACGACTTCATCTACACAAAAACAAGGGAACAATCCTTAGGGATCCATGGATGCTTATACAAGTCCCCATACAGTCTCGTCAAACACAAGACCCAAAAGATTCACACTACAAGTAATCTTGATGATGATGATATCGTGTTTCATGATCGAAATAGGGTTTTGAATGCGATAAAGTTGTGTGGGAATGAAAAGGACATAGGGAAGGTCCGTCGAGTACATGCTCATGTCCTCGAGACAAGCTCAATCCCAGAGGATGTTTATGTTTCCACTGCCCTCATTACAACATATGCCAAATGTGGTGCAATGGAAGAAGCACAACTGGTGTTTGAGATGCTTCGAACTCGGAATGTTGTGTCTTGGAATGCTTTAATTTCTGGATATTCCAAAAATGGCCACTGCAATAAAGCGTTGAAATGCTTTAGAAGAATGAGAGGAGTTGGAGTCTATCCAAGTGCAGTGACTTATATTTGCATTTTGAAAGCTTGCGGAATCGTTGGGTGTCAAGAGATCGGGGAAGATATTGATGCTGAAGTCACTATGAGAGGGTTATTGGAGAAAGAGGTCATGCTCGGCAATGCACTAGTAGACATGTATTGCAAGTGTGGTGCAATAGAGAAAGCAAGGGGCGTGTTTGAACGGCTTCCAGGGCGGAATGTTGTGACTTGGAGTGCCCTGATCGCAGGATATGTCCAAAATGGACTTGGTAATGAAGCATTAAAATGTTTTGGACAAATGAAAGATGCTGGAGTCTATCCAAATATAGTAACTTATATTTGTGTTCTGAAAGCTTGTAGCATCACTTTGTCGCTAGAGATTGGTGAAGAAATACATGCTGAGGCTAGAAACACCGATTTATTGCAGAGGAATATTGTGTTTGACACTGCTCTCATAGATATGTATGCTAAGTGTGGTGCTCTAGAGAAAGCAAGAGAAGTATTTGAGAAGCTTCCGGTGCAAGATGTTGTGTCATGGAATGCCTTAATTGCTGGATATGCCCAAAATGGGCTCGGTAATGAAGCATTGAAATGCTTCCAACAAATGAAAGACGAGGGAGTTTGTCCAAATGCAATAACTTATATCTGTATTTTAAAAGCCTGCAGCATTGTGGGGTGTCTAGAGATTGGTGAAGCTATGGATGTGGAAGTCAGAAAGCAAGGGTTCTTGGAAAAAGATGTGATGCTCGGCAACACATTAGTGGACATGTATGCCAAGTGTGGCTCCTTAGAGAAAGCACGAGAAGTGTTTGAGCAGCTTCCAGAGCGTAATATTGTGTCTTGGAGTGCTCTGATTGCCGGATATGCCCAAAATGAACGTGGTGACGAAGCGTTGAAATGCTTCCGGCAAATGAAATATGCGGGTGTCTCTCCAAATGTTGTAACGTATATCTGCCTATTGAAAGCTTGTGGGATTGTAGGATCTCTAGAGATTGGTGAAGATATAAATATGGAGGTCAGGAAAAAAGGCTTATTGATGAAAGATATTATCCTTGGCAATGCATTGGTGGACATGTATTCTAGATGTGGTGCCCTGGAGAAAGCACAAGAAGTGCTTAAGCAACTTCCCAAGCGAGATGTTGTATCTTGGAATGCAATGATTGCTGGATATGTGCAAAAGGGACTTGGTGATGAAGCATTGAATTGCTTTAGGCAAATGAAAAATGAGGCTGTTTGTCCGAATGTGGTAACTTATATTTGCATTCTGAAAGCTTGTGGCATGACAGGGTCTCTAGAGATTGCAGAAAATGTAGAAGTAGAGATCAGGAAACAAGGCTTATTGCACAAAGATATCGCGCTTGGAAATGCATTGGTAGACATGTATTCCAAGTGTGGTGCCCTAGGGAAAACACAAGAAATATTTGAGGAACTTCCAAAGCGGGATGTTGTATCGTGGAATGCCCTGGTCTCTGGATATGGCCAGCTAGGACAAGCAAATGTGGTCTTGGAGCTATATACCAAAATGAGGGATCAGGATGTTATGCCGAATACAGTTACATTCCTTCTTGTGCTGAATGCATGTAGTCATGCAGGACTTGTGAAGGAAGGAGAAATGTTGTTCAACGAAATGTGTAGTCTGTATTGTTTAACTCCAAACCTAGAACACTACACATGTATGATTGACCTATTTGGTCGTGCAGGATTCTTTGGCAAGGTCAAAATGCTGCTTGAAAAGGTTCCTTATTCTGACCATCTCCCATTGTTACAGAGTATATTGGGTGCTTGCAGGAAATGGACAAACGTAAATCTTGGTAGATGGGCATTTGAGCAATCATTACAGTTGGATGAGAGGTGTGCTGCTGTATATGTCTGCATGGCAAATATTTATGCAGCAGCTGGAATGCAAAGAGAGGCAGATAAAATCAAGGCTTTGAGAGTGAAGAATAAAGCATGATGATTCTTGGTCATCCTCAGGGGCCAGGGCCAAGCAGACTGATATGAATATGGTTCCTATGTTGTGACTTATGAGAGCCATCCTTATGTACAGTTGGTCCATATTCTGCTAACCAAGAAGAGGTCCATGGTAAACTAGTGAAGGGTATTCTCCATGACTAGTTGTCTGCTTGGTTGCAAATATATCAGTTAGAATTGCCATTTTGATAAGAGAAAACAAAAATGAAGGGTAATGATGAGGTACTAAAATGCTTCAGACAAATGGAAAATGAAAATTACAATCCGAACTTGTAGCATGAGGAGACATGTGTGCTAGATTTGGGCTTCAGGATTAAGTTCCTGTAAGTGAAAATTAGTATGGAAGATATCATCAGCCCATTTTGAGAAGTGTGTTTGGATCAGGGTTTGACAAAGAGGGAAATTTTAGCTCCTCAGAGATTAATTTCTTTTGAAATGCACATACCTGCCATCTTGGTTGAAGATATTTAAGCAAAATTGCTGCTGAAATTTCTGTTGTCTCTTGCAAATTTGGGCAAATAGGAGCTGTTAACCATTTTGCCCCACTAGACACAAATACAACTTGGTGGCTTGAAATTAACATCAAACTTAGCATTCTAAACTAAACTAAGATCCTTTTAATATGTACATTAGTTTTTGTAGCCTAATGGTTAACGCAAGGGACTATTAACTCAACCATTCCCCCCATTGATCAGTCAAATGTTCAACAGGAACTACAATTTATGAACAGCTTTTCCTGAAAGGGTATGCCAGCTTTAAAAGAGACCACAGATTTAACAGTTGCAAATGTTGTCTTTAGTTCTGGTAGGTTGCAACATCCATCAATGTCCTTGCAATACTGCACATTGAATAGTTACATGGATGCAGTTCAAGGACATGGAATATGAATGGCGAAAATTGGCGAAAATTGGCTTTCCTTGCTATGGTGAAAGGGATCTCAAAAAGAGAATGGAATTGGGGATGGCCAAAGGAAATACTTAACTGAAAAATAGCTGTCCCCTTTGAGAAATGCTCTGAAAGTGTAGATCAGTTCAATTTATAATATCTAAACCAAAACACATTCAGCAATATTATAATGAAGATAAAAACCTGTGGGAACTGAGTGACATCATGTTTTATTTCAAGATTTTGATTGGACATTTCGTGGAGGTGATAATCAGACTGCATGGTGAGTGATGATGTGTGGAAGGCATGTCCAAACAACCATGAGATCAAGCAAGTAAAGTCCATCACATAAAAACCAAGCATGTTACTATAAGGAAAGACTTCCTTATTAGCCTTGAAAATAATTGGTCCTATATTGAACCCAAGATTATGTTATATATACGGTAACTTGACTTTTTAAATTTGATTCGGTCACATCCAATAGTACGGGATAAGAGTGCATCCAAAATTCTTATTAGGAATTACATCACGAACCTCATATGGGATACAAGAGTGTTTTTGCATTTTGTAACCTAGTATCCACATATTTGAGCATTCAACATGCGATAATTGTTATGATCTACATCCACATATATAATTTTATAATAAATTAATTATTAGGGATCTCTCTTATCATATCCAAAAAGCTTTGCTGTCTTTGAAGATAAATTAATTCACTCCATTAACCTTTGCAAAAAATCAAGTGCCCTGTCAGAGAAAATTTGCAGTATTAGATGCTGTCCATATGGCCTTCACATGCATGTTTTGTGATTATTGCATATATTTAATTCTTCTTGCCATTTATTGCATGGCTTACATGGCCACTTATTGCATCTATCACACAAGATAACTTACATTTGAAATATATCGACTGGATAGAAGTGGTTACCAAAGGAATTCCATGGTGCTTGAATGCATTCATTGGAGTGTGAACATTTAACACAATGCCATGAAAGGCATTAAGAGGCTCTTGAGTACTAACATTCATGTGGCGCCTTTGTATAAAAAAGCACACCTTGAGGATTAGATTTTCTTATCTAAGCTTGGCTGGCCCATTCTGAAATGTACGCCCAAAAAACATATACATTTGGTCACTTTATCTTGTTTGGACACAGGTAATAATGTACAGATGCAATATGCAAAACCATTGGTTTGGTGGAAACATAGACTAAGAAGAACACGGAAAAGTTCCTTGCCTCTAAAGGGATGAGTGTTCCTCCAGAGATGCCTTGGAATTTTACAGATACTAGTATTGCTACCACCCTGTAAGATCTGTGACAGTTGCAGGAGATGTGAACATGTTGATGAAATTCTACATTTGATATTGAATGTCTGTCTAGTTATTTTAGGTTGAACATTTAGACCGCTTAAGCACAATCCATTTTTGGAGCTACTTGATTCAACTCTACAACCATGGGTAGAAATGTTTCTAAAATATGTACCTCGGGTTCTTCCACCAGTAGAAAATTTCCTTGCATGGTCAATTTATTGACATTACACATATCTTCCATCCAACAGCATTCCGATAGACCTTACCCTAACCCATATTTGACATTCAAGTCTTCAATCATGCAATGTTTACATGCTTGTTATTGTTTCCGAAGATATCAAGGGCATGCCTTCTTTGTGTGGTTTTCGTCTTAAGACAAATATAGTAATTTTCTGACCATTTCCTCATAGGGTTGCCACCTCACACTGAGGCTCCCCATGGGCCACCAATCTATTATGTAATGCATTTAATACTTGTATACATGGATACACTATTTTACACTCCATAACAATTAGAGGCAAATTTCCTAACCGCCACCAACAATGTCAATGTATCTTCCATATATCTGGTCTATCTGCTTCTGCTTGCATTCCAGCTGCTGCATATATATTTCCCATGTTAACATATGCTGCCCCACAGTTTTTATCTACCTCTATTGTTTGCTTGAATGCCCATCTCCCAAGCTTCACATTCCTCCACTTTCTACATGATGCCAATATACTCCGGAGTAGAGGAATATAACCAGAATCAGGAACCTTGTCAAGCAAAGGTTTCATCTTGTCAAAGCATCCCGCACGGCCAAATAGATCAATCATACAAGTATAGTGTTCTGGTGTTGGAGTAACACAATAAATATCGCACATTTCATTGAACAACCTTTCCCCCTCCTTCACTAGACCAGCATGACTACATGCATTCAGCAAAACAATGAAAGTAACTGAATTGGGCACAACACCTCTGGAACACATTCGGTTATAGTATTCTAAAACCACGTTTGCTTGACCTAAGTGGCCATATCCAGCGATCAGAGCATTGCAAGATACAATGTCACACACTGGAAGCTGCTCAAACACTTCTCCTGCCTTTTCTAGCATACCACACTTAGAGTACATGCCCACCAATGCATTCATCAGTGCAATGTCTTTCTCCAACAACCCTTGCTTTCTGATCTCAGCATCTATATCTTCCCCAATCTCTAAAGATCCCACGATGCCACAAGCCTTCAAAACGGAGGTATATGTTTCCGTATTTGGGCAGACCCCTGCATCTCTCATTTGTAAGAAACATTTCAATGCCTTGTCACAGAGCCCATTGTGGGTAAATCCAGCAATCAAGGCATTCCAAGACACAATCGTCTGCACTGGAAGTTGGTCAAATACATCTAGTGCATTTGTTAGCAAGCCACACTTGCAATACATGTCCACTAACGCATTTCCAAGAATGACATCTTTCTCCAACAATCCTTGTTTTCTGACCTTCATGTGTATATCTTCAGCAATCTGTATGGACCTCATAATGCCACAGGCTTTCATAATGTAGACATAAGTTACCTTATCCGGCTCAACTCTTGTATCTTTCATTTGCTCCACACATTTCAACGCTTCATTGCCCAATCCGTTTTGTATATATCCAGCAATCAAGGAGTTCCAAGACATCAGATCCCTTGTTGGAAGCTGATTAAAAACTTCTTGTGCTTTCTCCATCACCCCACACTTGCAATACATGTCCACTAGTGCAGTACCAAGCATGATATCTTTCTCCAGCAACCCTTTCTTTCTCACATTTGAATCAATATCTTCCCCGATCTCTAAACATCCCTTGAGGCCACAAGCTTTTAAAATACTTACATAAGTTACTACATCCGGATAGACTCCAGAATCATTCATTTCTCTGAAGCATTTCAATGCTTCATCACCAAGTCCATTTTGGACATATCCACCAATCAGGGCACTCCAAGACACAACGTTCTGATCCGGAAGCAGCTCAAATACTTCTTGTGCTCTCTTTAGTGCACCACACTTGGAATACATGTCCACTAATGCATTGCCTAGCATCAAATCTTTCTCTGATAACCAAAATTTCCTAATCCTGGCATCGATACATTCTCCAATCTCTAGAGACCCCCCAATGGCACAAGCTTTCAGAATGCATATATAAGTTACAGCATCTGGACAGACTCCCTCATCTTCAATCTGTCGGAAGCATTTCAGTGCTTCATGAGCAAGCCCACTTTGGGCATATCCAGAGATCAAGGCATTCCAAGACACAATATCCCGCAAACGAAGCTGATCAAATACTTTTTGTGCTCTTGTCAATGCACCACACTTGGAATACATGTCCACCAATGCAGTGTTAAGCAAGATGTCTTTCCCTAGTAATCCTTTTTCTCTGACCTCGGAAACTATATCTTCCCCAATATCTAGAGACCCGACAATGCCACAAGCTTTCAAAATGCATGTGTAAGTTACCACATTCGGGTAGATTCCTGCATCTTTCATTCGTCGAAAACATGTCAACCCTTCATCAGTGAGTCCTTTTCGGATATATCCCGTAATCAGCGCACTCCAAGTCACAACATTCTGCTCAGGAAGTTGTTCAAAGACATATTGTGCTTTATCCATCGCACCACACTTGCAATACATGTCCACCAATGCATTGCCAAGTATCACGTCTTTCTCCAATAACCTTCTATTTCTGACCTCGGCATCGATATATTCCCCGAATCCTAGAGACCCGACAATGCCACAAGCTTTCAAAACGCATGTATAAGTTACAACATCTGGATATACGCCCTCATCTTTCATCTGTCTGAAACATCGCAAAGCTTCATGACCGAAACCGTTTTGGGCATACCCAGAGATGAGGGCATTCCAAGTCACAGCATTTCGGATTGGGATTTGTTCAAATACTTCTTGTGCTTCTTCCATCACACCGCATTTGGCATACGTTGTCACTAGGGCATTGCCAATATAAACATTCTTTGTAAGAATATGTTTCTCCACGAGATAGGAATGTATAGTCCGAGATTTCAATAGGTTCTTTTCTTTCTGGCATGACTTTATGAGATTCAAAAGGCTAGTATGTTCATGGAGCTGAACTTCTGGCAGATCACCACGGGCAAGACTACCAACGGGATGAAGAGAAGCATCTTTCATCGTTTCTCTATTATGGAAAGGGTGTGCAGTAAGTAAAAGAATCCATGGATCTTCATAAGGTTTGCTTCCCCTGTTTCGCTCGAAGCTTGCTCTGTGATGGATGTGAAGGCAGAATTTGAATCAGGATACAGAATCGCCCAAACATTGTAAAGATAAAGTATAATGGAATTGCCATGGTATTGGTGGGCCTATTTCCGAGGATTTCCTACAAAAGACAGATAAATGAGGTTTCCGAATCATGTGTTCAATAGGTCATCTAGAGTTCCTAAGAATTTTGTGGAAGGACCGGCGCCGACGACCGGGGAATCTACTCCCCTACAAGCCACACGGAGAATATACGCCCCATATGAAATCGACTAACGATTCTCATAGGAATAACGAATTTATAGAGGTCGCTAATAATGAAATCGGAGAAGATACAGCGGTAAGTGAGGATTGGCTTCTCTCCTTTCCTTAGCCTCCGTCAAAGAGGCCATGGACGTATCCCATTGACTCGTGAACTTGTGGATGAACTTGGATCTGGGTGATGGGAAATATCTCTTTTGTAGAAGAGTAAGAAGCATGGATGCACATGTTAGCAAGAATATTTCATTGGGAGGCCAAACTTCGTATGACTAGGAAGGACATTGACATGGAAAGACTCTTAGCCTTTTAATGATTTTGACCAAAAAAAAAGAAAATACTAATGATGACCAAAGTGAGCCTCCTCTATGAATAAATGACCTAGAAGGTGCTCACAAGAATTCACCTTGACATTGTATGTGAACATGGGAGGTTGTGAGAATCTAGGAGTATATATCATGTATAGCTTTAGAAAAACATGTCTTGCAAAGGCAGGGACACACAACCTTCCCCTATCGATTATCACAAATCATAAATTGGTGCATTTGTATGATTTTATGTTCAGGGTGGGTAGTCGGTGCCTTCTTTGGAAACAGGTTTTGATTGTAGGTAAAATTAATTGCAAATTAAAAAGTAATTAATGATGAGAAGGTCAAAGATGTATCTCTATCCGATATCAATGACCATGAGTCGAATCTCATTGATAGGCATGAAAGCCACCTACATTCCATATGATAAGAGCATTATATATGTCTTCTATGGAAATGAGTGGTGCATCAAATACACAAGGTCTACCAACTTTGGTCCAAAGTTTATGTTCAAACCATCGATTTTGAGATTCTAGTCAATTGAATGATCATCCACAACCTAATGCGCTTACTATGGAAGTGCCCAATGTACAAGGATAAATTTGAGAATAACATTATATTTGAAATTTAAGAATTGTGGGGCCAATCCTAAAGTTGAGAGCTAAAGAGAAAGATAAATGGATCGACAATGTGTGTTGAAGGAAAAACACTCCAATAAAGTATGATACTCTGAAGAACTTGTTTAGGGAACAATATGCAAAGTCAAACGAGTCTACTTTACAGCAAAGAGAATGTGAGCTAAATTGTATGGAAGCAACGTTGTAGATGGTGGACAAAGCATTGGGCCAAAGATTCAACCCCACCACTCATATATATATATATAATATATATATGTATATATATATATGTATGTATGTATGTATATATGTATGTATGTATATATGTATGTATGTATGTATGTATGTATGTATGTATGTATATGTATATATGAGTGGTAGTTGTGATTCCCTTTTGAGAGTTGATTGCAATTTCCTCTTTGAGTGTTCAATACAATGTTTGGTCAATGCAATTTGTGTATAAAGTATTTGGATATCTTTGTGATATCACACAACAAGACGAGAGTAGATGACTCTGGACTATAAACTTTCACAAAAAGTCACAATGGGCATTCATCCCCTCAACAATGTCACAAATTATGTGCAAAATTGTGGTTGTTTTCAATTCAACAATTTCACTTGTGATAAACCATGCTTTCAAAATACAAATGACACCATAGTTTGGCAGGAATATGCACATATCACAATTGTTATTGAAGTTAAACTTTTAATTTGAATGTTATGAATATTTTGTTTATTCACTAAAGTGATAAACAATCACTAATTCTTGCTATAGGGCAAGTAAGAAGTCTTATTGAATGGACTAGTTTAATTTTGGTATATGCTCAAAATGAAGAAACCATACAGAAAACACTTAACACTATGATGGTTTCAAATATCGTCTCATGGAATGGACTAGTTTAATTTCGGGATATGCACGAAATGGAGAAACTGTACAGAAAACATTTAGCACTATGATGGTTTCAAATATCATCTCATGGAATGGACTAGTTTAATTTCGGGATAGGCTTGAAATGGAGAAACTGTACAGAAAACATATAACACTATGATGTTTTCAAAGATCGTCTCATGGATATGTTGAGGAAGTGTTGTATTAGTTTTGAACAAATGCAATACAACATATGTATTGTATACTGTTTACTTTAATTTTAATACCAATGGAGGATATTTTTTATGGAAAAAATAAAAAACAATCACTAATTCTTAATACTTGATCCAAGTATGATCCAAGACACCCATATCCATATTTGTCATAGTGAAAGGTACACAAATATGAGAGGAACTTAAATTTGATAAACATCTTAGGCAATAGATTTATATAGAGGCAGAGAAATTACGATAGCTGATGAAGGGCATTTGGGGAGATAACCAAAACTTGGGGGCAATTTTGGTGATAAAGAAAGAAAATCAGAGGGGGACGGGCGGGGGTATTTGGCTGGCGTTTACCCTCCACCTATCAGTTGCTTCCTGCCATGCTCTCTGATCTTCATATATTTCCAGGACGTTTTGCTACACTTCCATCACCGCGGAACACTGCATCTTCCCATGGCCTCATCAATACAGAAACAGGCGTGCAACCGTCATGGATCCGTAGCTGCTATTATGACCCCCCACATAATTCCATCAAACACAATATTAAAGAGATTTACCCCACAGGTAATCTTATTGCCGATGATGATATGGTGTTTCATGATCAAATTAGGGTCTTGGATCTGATAAAGTCGTGCAGGAAAAAAAAGAACATACACAAGGCACGCCAGATACATGCTGATGTTCTCAAGAAACGCATGATTCCAAAGGATGTTTATATTGTGAATGCCCTCATTACCACATATGCCAAATGTGGTGCACTTCAAGAAGCACGAGAAGTATTTGAACAAATTCCATTGCGGAATATTGTGTCTTGGAATGCCCTCATATCTGGATATGTCCAGAATGGTTTTGGTTATGAAGCATTGAGATGTTTCGGACAGATGAAAGATGCAGGAATATTTCCGAATGCAGTAACTTATACATGCATTTTGAAAGCTTGTGGCATCGTGGGGTCTCTAGAGATTGGAAAAGATATAGAAGCTGATGTTAGAGAGAAAGGATTATTGGATAGAGATGTCGTGCTTGGAACTGCATTGGTGGATATGTATTGCAAATGCGGTGCATTAGGAAAAGCACAAGAAGTGTTTGGACATCTTCGGGATCGGAATGTTGTGACATGGAACGCATTGATTGGTGGATATGCCCAGAATGGGTTCGCTGATGAAGCATTGAAATACTTCAGACAAATGAAAGATTTGGGAGTTTGTCCGAATGCGATAACTTATATTTGCATTTTCAAAGCTTGCAGCATCCTGGGGTCTCTATCAGTTGGGGAAGAAATCCATGGCGAGGTTCGGAAGAGAGGACTCGTGGAGAAAGATGTCATGCTTGGGAATGCATTAGTGGACATGTATGCCAAGTGTGGTGTACTAGAAAAAGCACTGGACGTGTTTGAACAACTTCCATTGCAGACAATTGTGTCTTGGAATGCCTTGATTTCTGGATACATACAAAATGGACTCGGTGATGAAGCATTAAAATGCTTCAAAGAAATGAAAGATGCAGGAGTCTCTCCAAATGCAGTAACTTATGCCTGCATTCTTAAAGCATGTGGTATTGTGGGATCTCTTGAGATTGGGAAAGATATAGATGTGGAGGTTAGGAATCAAGGGATCTTGGAGGAAGATGTGGTACTTGGCACTGCGTTCATGGACATGTATGCCAAGTGTGGTGTGCTAGAGAAAGTACGTGGAGTCTTTGAGCAACTTCCATTGCGAGATGTTGTAGCTTGGAATGTTTTAATTTCTGGGTATGCTCAGTTAAGTCAAGTTAATGTGGCTTTGGATTTGTATAGTCAAATGAAGGCTGAAGAGGTGGTGCCGAATTCAGCAACGTTTGTTATTTTGCTAAATGCATGTTGTCATTCAGGTCTAATGAAAGAGGGTGAAAAGTTGTTCGATGAAATGCACACTATCTATGTTTTAACTCCAACCTTAGAACATTATACATGTATGATTGATCTATTTGGCCGGGTGGGAAGCTTTGATAAGTTGATATCCTTGGTTAAGCAGGTTCACCATTCAAGGTATCTTCCACTATTCCATAGTATATTGAGTTCTTGCAGACAATGGCGGAACGTGATACTTGGGAGATGGGCATTTGAGCAAACCATACAGCTTGATGAAAAGTCTGCTGCTGCATATGTCAACATGAGAAACATATATGCAGCATCTGGAATGCCAACAGAGGCGGATAGAATCGAGGCATTGAGAGTGAAAAAAACAATGTCGAATAAACCAAGAAGTCGGTGGACTGATGCCAATGGGAATGCACATTCTTTTTTTGTAGATAAGGAGGGCCATCCTCAATGTGCACATATATATGCAAAGATGGAGGAGATCCACCAGAAACTAGCACAGGAAGGCTATTTCCGAGGTTTGCATTGTACTAATTCTGATGATAAAAACGAGTTTGTTTCATGTGTCCTGGGTGTGAAGATGGCAATTGCTTGTGTACTGATTAATACACCCAATGGTATGTCTATGCATGTGACCACGAACATGAGGATTTGTGATGCCTGCCATTCCTTCATCTCTCTTCTCTCAATGACTGAGAAGCGAATGATTCATGTGAAGGATGCCAACCGCATTCACAGTTTTGAGAATGGAAATTGTATATGCGATGATTGCAATTGATCCATGATGTTTGAAATGTCTCTCAACTATTCTAAGGACATTTTCTTTGAAATGTCCCAAGTGAATAACAATGTCGTTAGACCTTAATAAACAAGTGATCATGTATATTAGACAATTTGTGCTACTGCTATATGTAAAGTAAATGTAGAACCAGTTTGCTTCTATAGAGTTGAAAGTCAGGTATACAGGAGAAGATTAAGTTGATGACATATTTAAGTGGTCCAATAGCATGCACCTCCATGAATGCTATTTACTATTCTTTGGAATCAAGCTCCAAATAAGATGGAGAGTGGTCATGGCAGTGTTGCTGTTGTATGAAATGAATATTGTCATTGATAAAGAGGTAAAAACAGTAATCATATCAATTGGAGTTAACTGGTATCTAGTTACGATGGTGATATTGCAGATTTAGAAGAGATGGAAACATATGGTGAAATGTGAAGGCAGTAATGGTGATACTATCTCATCAACTGTACGACATATGCGAAGACCCAAAATCATTAATAAATGAGGGGTAATGTAAAATTAATCTCCTTGAATATTTGGAATTTGAACAGTCAAGAACTAACATATGTGTAAAGAAGTTTTGTATGAGGACAATGCAGCAAGACGAATATTTGCGGAATCCATATTTTGATGTCTTTTGGCAAGGAAGTCATTATGACCCCCTGTGGATGTGATCTATATAGATACAATCAGCAAGAAAATGTGTATTGTTTTATTTGGAAGAACACCAAGAAAGCATTAAACAAGTTTATTTGGCACAAACACGTATATATAGTACATATTGAATGACGTGTTTAGAGAATCCTTTTCTCAATGAATTTGGGCCTCAAATGTCGTAAGTTTACACGCATTAATGATACATACAACCCAAGTTGTAGTTCTATAAGGGAGAGATGGAGTGATTTTTGAGATTGTTTACAAGCATGAAGTGCATAACTAATATGTACGAGTAATGGTGATTGAAATGCGGTGTAATGACACGATGACAAAGTTTAACAAGTGCATTTGAGTGTCCCTGTGTTGCCTTATAGTACTCACAGTCTCCTTTGACGTTGACATTCCTTTGCTCACACTATATTGACTCCTTGGGATGTTGTTAATGGAGCAAAGTTGGTGGCCTGCAACTACTATCCTTTCATCCTGCATGCTAATGTAAGGGCTGATTCCCTATGCTTTTGAAACTCGAGCATCACTTTGCCAAATTGTCCTAGTCAACCTTCTCCATCATTTGTCAAATGGTGGCGGAGTGTGTGTAGAGGGTAGCATAGTTACTTACCTACACACAAAATGTTCCTTGTTTTTTATCTATCTTTCACATAATTTACAAAATCTTTCAACTATAGGTATGTGAAGTACTCATTTGACCTCGATCTCTAATTGTTGAGAGGAAACTCTAAGTTGGCCTATTTGTTTGCGAGCGCAATGTCCATGTACCTAGATCTCTATATGACTCCATCTTTTGAAAAGTTCATGAAATGATCTTTGTAGTAGGGAACTTTGGGGGAAGTGGCTCCCTTGATGTTGGCCAAGTCTTTTGGGTATAAGCTACCATAGGTCTTGTTGGATGTACCTTGTTCCCTTCATTATTTGCGAGAGGTGTACAATGTCAAAAGGTCACACAATCTTGATGTCAAGGCAATTGATGTTGTGTACCAATTCATTGGTTGTGAGTATCGTGATCTTTCTTTGTGTTTTGATGTTGCCATTTGCTTCGATGTTTCAAGTTCCTTGTGTATAATTCTTTGAAGTGACGAAGTTTAAATTTGGTCGATGACATTCATGTTTTGGAATAATGCTTCTAAAATGGTGGGGGGTATTTTCAATTAAGCACACATGATCTGATTGGGGTGGATGCATTGCTACACATAATCCATGCCAAAATCATAAGTGGTGGATGCTTTATTTGTATCCACATATACATGGGGAGGCATGGATTACATATGTGTGCATTGTACATGAGGGAAAGGGTGATCATGGTGTTGAATAACCAAAGTTTGGTATGGAGCTCTTGGAAGTATCCTTGGGGGCTTTATCATTCTATGTTATGTGTGAAACACAACATTCTAGCATGCCAAGAGTTGTATATCCTCGAGTGGGTTGATCTTTGGCAGGTTGGGAACATAGAAAAGTTCCCAATTGTGCTTGTGAATGTAGCTCCTATATATACATAGGAACCTGTTACTTCAACTTACCCTCCTAATATGGGCGAGGATGACGCATCAAGATTGGGCATGGATTTGTTCAAGACCATGGCATTACTCTTGCCTGGGTTTAATTGATCCCTTCTTTGTGACAATACCTATAGGGCATTGAGATGTCGTCGTCAACCTATTCAGAAGAGTCCAAAGGAAGCACCATAGTGCACGACGAGGGCAAGGGAGTTTAGGAGAGCTCAAAGGGTGTTCCCCGGGATGTGAGCATGGCATCACATTCTAAGGAAGACACTAGATTAAGAGATAAATGAGGTCATAAACAGAACGAAAGATGTGAATTAAGTATACTTAATATGTTGATTCCCTTGCATCTTCCATGTATGATGGCGTGCAACCTCGTCGTTGTAGAGTCCTAGGACCTTGTAGAAATCCACAAAGCATTCATACAATCGCTTTATGTTGTGCATTTCCTTTGTTCATCGAGCAACATATTGTAAGGGTGTGGTGGTTGGTGCAAAAGGCCTTGCTAAATCCCCCTTGGTTAGGGGTTTATATCTCTTCAACCTCAACATTAAGTGTTGAGTTCCACAACACCACTACATAAAGTTTGGCAAATGTGTGGCCAATAATGATAGTATGATAAATCCGTGGTTGGAGGAGGTCCACCTATGAATAGGCACAATCGTGTGTATTGCCCATGTGTCTGGAAGTTCTTCTACCAAGGCCCTATGAACATGTGTGTAATATGCAATTGCATGTTGAGTGTTAGGGCAAAGGAAAATCACAAATTCTCATTCCTACAACAACAAGAAGGAAGTTTGCTAACCAAAGTTCAAACCTTAGCCACAAGGTACGAAAGAGAAAAATGGTTTACATGAAAGGTGAGACAAATGCAAAATTTGTCTCACATAAACCATTCTTCTCCTTTGTACCTTGTGCCATTGTAACTAGATATTGTCATCGTTCTCAACTTGCCATAGTCGAGACAAATGCAAATTTGTCATCCTTCTTTAGAATGATGAGTATCATGCTTATCCATGTGGTATTCTTAACTATTTGATCATTTCCTCATTGATGAAGGTGATGTAGTTGGAGTTCTTTGGTATAATCATAACTGGAAGGGTTGGAGTCTGACTCTTAAGTGAACATAATGTTGGTACAAGTAAGGATCCAACCCACATGTCCCCATAGGACCATGCAAAGACATCTTGGTAGTCTCCAATAAGAGTGAAGAGCTCATGTTGGAATGGTGGACCCAATGTCCCCTTCACTATTTTCACAAGTGAAAGGTCCTTAATCATGCCAAGGTTGACTTTGTGTAGCTTGGTAATCAACACCGATTGGCATACCATTAGCCCCCACTCCAAAGCAATTTGGGCCTATGCAAGAGTAGGGATTGATTTGGTCAGAGGTTTCAAGGTTGTAGCTTGCATCACTCGTGATGAGTCATTTGAAAATGTAGATGATAGGGTTGCATAACTTGTATCACATTGATCTCGAATAAAGAAATGATAGTAAGGCGATCAATTGTCTATGTAGTCCTTGAGGTGCATATCGACGATCCCTTCAAGCATATTAATGATTTCAACATGAAGGAGCTTTGATTGGTGAAGCTTCATCTTCATCTTGCTCTAGCAGACGTTGGCGTGGTCGTGTTGCCAATCGTTGTTAATACGAGTCATATCAACAATGGTTGATTTGTAGAGTCGCGGATTCTTTTGAAAGGTTTTGCAAATGGTCTTAAGTTCTTCGTGCAAAAGAAACATCCTACATATATTATAGACTATTGTAAATTTCGATTCAAGGTACAACAAATAGTTAGAATTAGTGGAACTTTTGAAGGAGTATTATGCTTTCGGCCGTATTGATTGATACACAAATTGATGTGCATGGAATGAGTGAGCATTGGAATTCGCACGAGTTATATAGTCATGAACCAATTGACAGACTCTCTCCATGGGATGAAGCAGGTTACTGAGCGATTCCCGCGCCGGAACTCGGGGCAATGTACGGAAAATGCCGAGAGCTAGCCGGTCCGCGATGAGAAGGAAGAGCAAAAGTCGGGCTGACCCTGACTTCGGCGTTGGCGTCTTGCTGCCACCGGCTGGCTACTGCATGAAGACTCATCAAAGAGATGAGATGGGATGGGATGGGATAATTAGAGAGAGAGATGGTTGGTAATTAAGAAGTGCAAAAGGGAATGAATGGATGTTAATTAAGTCTCTGTCATCTCTCTCTCTCTCTCTCTCTATACACACTCAGAGAGACAGAGAAGGAAAGGAAAGGAGAGGAGGAGGGAGGGTGAGCTTTTTTTCCTTCTTCCATCGTCAACTGAACGGAACAACGACCGGCCACACACAGACACACACAGACACACAGCGAGCAAAGGAGGATTTCCTTCTTCTTCTTCTCCGCTGGGGCTTCGGAAAGGAAACGGAAGCTTTCTTCCTCTGATCAGATCGCTCGTTTCTTTCTGTTGCACAACCCTCTCCCCCCCCATCTTCTCTACTTGAATCTGATCTGATCTGATCGATCCATTTCCAAAAGAGACCCTCCTTTTTCTTCGCCATGGTTTCCACACGACGTACTGCTTCAAAGCGATCTCCTCCGCCTCCTTCTTCATCCTCTGAGCAGCCATCCCCATCACCTAAACGAGCAAAGGTACGCGCTAAGTTTTTTTTTTCTTTTCTTTTTTTTCTGCCGTCCTCTTTATCATATCCGTGCCAAACAGTTTGTCGATGATAGAAAACGGGAACCTTCCTTCGTTTATTTTGTCCGTTTATCTGTTGGTTTCTCTGTTTATTCGTGAACTTGTTTGATTGTTAGTCTCTTTTTGTCTTCATCAAATAGTTAAACGGATTGTTGATGAGGGATGGGAAGTTGTATGAGCTTGTATATCTTGTTTGTATGTTTACCTTCTTTATTGTTAGATTTTTTGTTTGCCTATTGGATTTTTTGTTTACTTGCTTCTTTGTTTGCTTTATCGTTTTCCCTTAAAAGTTGGAGGAGAAATCTGCAGACAAAGAAGGAACGGAGCAGAATGAAGGGGAGGAGGAGATTCAACAGATTTGCACCGAAGAAACCCTAACCATAGTGGAGGACTCTGTACCGACAACAGTGACTGCAGATGTGGTGGCCAATGAGAGTTCACCTTGTACTCCCCCGAAACCAACACCCACACTTGATGAAGATATGGCCACGACTGCAGATGCTGATACTACTGCTGTAGCTGACTCTGGAAATGCTGCAGATGAAAAAGTAAAAGCATTCGAGACATCAGGTATGTTTCCCGTACCTTTTTTCTTTTAAAACGTCAATCATCATCGTCACTTAGATGTTGGTTGACTGCGAGGTTCCCCTTGGCCGTTGGAGTGTTTGCTCTACCATTGATTGCCAAGATTCTCGTTGCGATGGAGTATGTATTATATCATTGACTATATGTCATACCATCAATGGTTTTACTTAAGATTGAGTGTGCATTATACAAATATTATCAAGGTTTGACATGGAGTATATATAATCCATCAGTTGGTGAGGTATTACATATAATACAATTGATTGGCTAGGTTTTGCTTGAAATTGAGTGTATATTATACTACTGGTTGAGGAGGTTCTACTTTAACATGGATTGTATATTATACCACTGACTGGCAAGGTTTTGAATCAAGATGGGATGCATATTATACCATTGAGTGTATGTATTACCATTGACTGCCGAGTTTTACTTGATGTCATTTAACATACAATAGACCATTGATTTGAGAGGTTTTGTTCTCAATGTGGTGTGTATTTGACCATCTCTTCTCAAGGCTTTCATCAAGATGGACTATATTTCATACCGTCAAGTTTTGAATATATATTATAAGATGGATTGTTGAGGTTTCGCTCAAGATGGAAATGGAGTGTATATCATGCAATTGAATCTCAGAGTTCTTCTCGAGATGAACTGTATATTTTGCCATTTTAATTCTAGTACATATTAAACCATGGATTATTAAGGTTCTATGAGAGATAGAGATTTGGTGTTAATTATACCATTTGAGTATGTGTATGGCTATGCAGGGATCCCGGCAGTAACCAGGCAGCGGAATGCAGGAACTTGGTTCAGATTGAAGACACCTGATGTTGGAATCCCGTGGGGGAAATTGCTTTCCCAATGTAATCAGGTGAGATTTTCAATACTATCTCCATATGCATCGATGATTTAAGACATGCTCCTTGATCATTGTATGTGGCATGCTTTTGTAAATTAACAGCATGATGGTCATTGTAATTTAATTTTATATCTTGCTTTATCATCATAAATTTATTCATATCCTGCAGATCAATTCATAAATGAGTGTAATTTTGCAGCGTGGTTGATCAATGTAAATCTGTTTATATCTTGCTGATGAATTCAGTAATGAAGTTTGGATTATATCATTTCAGCATCAGCATGTGAACTTAGTAGGACATACCTTTACTATTGGACGTAGCAGGGGTTGCAACCTGCAGCTGAAGGATCAAGGAATTAGTGGGGTTCTTTGCAAGCTCAAGTTTATGCAGGTGTCTATCCCTCAAAATTTCTTTTCCAAATAGTTTTGGTAGGGTTTTCTGCAGCACCTTAATGAAAATTTGCTATATTTTCAGCATGAACAAGGTGGTGTAACTCTCTTGGAGCACACCGGAAATAGTGGCATAGTTCATGTAAATGCAAAACCCATGAAGAAGAACTGTAGCATTCTTCTGAAAGGTGGGGATGAAGTGGTCTTCTCGTCTTGCAAGCATTATTCATATGTATCCTTGACTGTGAAACCAATAGTAGATCATAGTGAGATTCAGATTTATCGACATGTGTAGCAGTGAAATATCGGTGCTCCTTAATAATTACCGTTATACAGATATTTCAACCATTATCAGGTAATTCAGTTCCCTCTGTTTCTACTCACGCTCTTCCTGCAAAAGTATTACAACTTGATGAGGCAAGAACAGGAGATCCTATGGATGTAGCAGGAGCTTCTATCCTGGCATCTCTTTCAAATTTTGCGCAGAGTACAGCATTTCATCCTAGTTTGGCACAGGCTTCTGAAGATCGGTTGAAAGCGACTGTGACTGCATTATTGCCTGCTATACCACCCCCATCTGATGTTTCAGAGGGGTCCATATCTGATATTGAAGCAGCTGGGCAACCAGGGAAAGTGTGTGCTGATCCAGGTGTTATGCCCACTGATCCGCAGAATAAGAAACCTGTGGCTGAGATGGCCATGGAGGATACTGTAATGGATGCAAGTTCCGCCCAAGGGGTTGGTGAGTGCCTAGGATCCTCGCCCCCAAAAGATCCTGAGAATGTGATATGCCCTGAACTTATAGAAGGCAATATTAAAGGAAATGATGTGGATAGAGATGGTGCTGCAGTTATTGCATCAGCAACTGCCATAAAGCGGCAAAATCTGAAAGAAGAATTTACCAGAATCATGATCAACGGTCAGGATGTTGATGTTTCATTTGATAATTTTCCGTATTTCTTGAGGTGAGTAGATTTGTTCCAATTTTCTATATAAAGATCTTCAGAATAAAATAAAACTTTACTGTATCCTGATTGCTTGCACTAAGTTGAGTGTTGTTCCAGTGAAAGCACAAAGAATGTGCTTATTACCTCTAGCTACATACATTTGAAGTGTCCGGATTTTGCCAAGTTTACAAATGACTTGCTAGCTGTCTGTCCTCGCATCCTACTTTCTGGGCCTGCAGGTTTATGAGATCAAATAAACTAAATTATTTATATAGAATGGTGTGCATTTGTTGATTGGCATGTTTATGTGCTTGTATCAGGATCGGATATTTATCAGGAGGTGCTTGTAAAGGCATTGGCGAAGCATTTTGGGGCAAGGTTGCTGATTTTCGATAGTGGTTCATTGCCAACATTGGTAAGCTAAAACATGATCTTTTGCTGCTATCAATGTTTACAACAGCACTGCTGTCCAAAAATTTGTACACCTAAAGAACATTAGCATGTTGCATTTTTCCCATTATAAGACACTTTTTCAAACTGCATCTCCCTAATTATTTTATTATTCGAAAATCGAATCTTTCTGATTTCCGCTAAAAATATTTCTTTAAATGTTGCATGAAAAATGTTTTGGCAAAAGATCTATAGGGTAGTTGTTTTTGGAATAAAACAGTGGGAAGAGTATTGGTAGAATATACCATCTAGATTTGGTTTTATATTAATGGAGTGCAATAACTCAGTTGATGCATTCAATCCTAACATAGGAGAGGGCCCATATTTTGCTTACAACATAGGTTGCAAGTGGCTATGCTACACAATCTAGGAATCGCCATTAAGCCGGCCACCTCCCTGTTGAACGGTTTTGGAGTTGCTCTCTCTGTTTTGTGGTTTTGGAGTTGCCCTGGGATTGTGGGGTTCAACACCTCCATGCACTTTATGGTTCATGAGAGCCCACTAGTTGGCTCTTTGTTATGTTTACGGGGCTGGTCGCATCCCCAAGTACTATCCTTTGTACTGGAGTAATGGAGAGGGGCCCTGGAAGTCATTCAGAAAGCAATGACTACCATGTGGGTTCTTTGATTTCTTTTGATTGGCTTTCCCTGTACATGATCTTTGGGTAGATGTGTGAGGTGGTTACTAGAGCAATCACTTCCAATCATCCATAAATTTAAGATAATTTAGTACTTTGGAACATATCCGCACATATCCTATAATCATTATATTCACTTTCTGAATCTGTAATATTTCTTGATCAGTATGAACTTGAGCACAGTAGTGTAATATAGATTCAACTGATCACTAGTATTTCTTTGATGTTTTGTACCCTTCTTTTCTCACTCAACCAACTCCAACAATTCCATTGAATTGATGCCTCCATTCCAATAACTGTTTCCATTTCCATATCATTGATCCAGAAGGTTCCTGAATTGGCTGGTTCTGAAGTCATAGGTCTTCCCATGAGCTGTTTGGGAGTTCCTTAAAAGCTTGGTGTTCCTATGCATTTGGAAAACCTGCCGTTCCCATGTCATCAGTGGGGAGAGTCACCCAGTCGTTGTGAGCTTTGAACCTCCACAATCTTTTAAACTTAATGGGCAGTGGGACCAGATTTTATGACTCTAGGTGCTGGTTTCTTAACATTACGTTCGAGGAATCGGCCCTCACTAGAAGTTAAGATTGTCGATAGTTGCAATCAGGAAATGACTAAAGTGACAAAAGAAAGTCTTTTATGTATGGAATCAATGCAATAATATATATTCACTTTCTAGGAACATGAAACATAGGAATTTTTATTGGAGATTTGACCCTGATGAATGCTGATGGGGTATCCGATCGATTGTTATTCTTATTCCACAGGGTATTGCAGCTGGAAGGGATACAGAGACAGGTAAAGACTCTGGAATGCTTGAACAAGGTACTTCTGGCAAAGAAACATTGGAAGCTTCTGAAGAGATTGTTCGAAAGGATGAATCTTCTTTTGTGGCAGATTTGAATGCTATTGTGTCACGAACTTTGCCATCGATACCTAATGTAAGCTCCAAGTTAGATATAACATCTGTTTTCACTGCATCAACTTCAAAGCGTATCTTGAAGACAGGTAACTAACTAGATTTATGTGCCTTATTTATTAGAAAAGGCCTAATCAACCTAACTAGATTTTGGTTTTTTTAGGGGATAGAGTGAAATTTATTGGTTCAAATGTTCCAAGCATGGCTTTTCAGAATTATGTGTCAAGGTGGATCCCTTATCTTGTCTAAACAATTTGCTTCATATGTTCCATTGCACATTCTATGGTATATTCTGTCTTCCTTTTGACATTACATCTCTGTTAAAGGAGTAGATGGATACAAATTTAGGCTTAGAGCTTCTCTTTTAACACTATTTGTCGGGAGTATTATCATCTGCCGTTTAAACACCACATTTTCAGAGTGGGATGCTGATCTGTTTTATGGGTCAATTACTAGACTGTTCAATCATATAGCATTGTCTGCAAGAAGTATGACATGATTTTAAATTTATTATGCAATGAGGGAAAAACACATACCTTATGACTTAATAAAGAGTATTAGCAGATTGTCTCAAACTCAAGATGTGGTCCTTCTCCTTGGCATTTGTATCAGCCTAAACATGGTTATATATTTAGTGTTTTTAATTTGTGATACGTTGGAAGAACATAGCCAAAGTTGGAAAACTGTAACAAAATCTTTTGCTTACTTTGGAGCTTTATTCTTTTGAGAATCTCTGGAGATTAAGGACAAAAGTGATTTTGCGCTATCGGCATATATTTAGGAATGTCTAATGAGTTATAACTACTGTTTGTAGTCGAGGTGCTCCCATAGGTGCTCGAGGGAAGGTTCTACTTACATTTGATGAAAATCCTGGCAAAGTTGGGGTCCGGTTTGATAGAGCTCTTGCTGATGGTAACGATTTAGGAGGACTTTGTGAGGAAGATCATGGATTTTTCTGTAATGGTCAGTGCTCCTCACAAAAATTTAAAAATATGGCTTGGTATTTCGGTTTCAACTTTTTTGCCTTTCTAACATTGATGATTGATCAGCAAATGAACTTCGGCTGGAGGGAGGGTACAGTGAGGACCTGGAGAAACTTGTAACTGATGTTCTCTTTGAGGTTTGTGTTAGTTTTTCGATTTCATAAAAAAGGATTGGCAAATGGATGATATTGAGTTTGTTCAGAGTGTGTCAAATTTTAATGATATTCCTAGAATATGGTCAATATAGATCTCATACCTGCGATATGACAGGTGGTGGCGACGGAAAACAAGAAAGGACCATTTATACTCTTTGTAAAAGAAGTAGAGAAGTCAATCATCGGGAACTTTGAGTACCATGCTGCATTCAAGGCTAAGCTTGAGAAGTTAGAGGGGGGAACTGTCGTCATTGGTTCACACACTCTGTCTGATAGTCGCAAGGAGAAGGCATGCTCACTATTAATTCTTCCTCCATGCTGCAGTTTGTGGAATTTATTATGCCAAACATATCATCTAATGTATTCTTTCATGGATACAGTCTCATCCAGGAGGTCTTGTGTTTACCAAGTTTGGCAGCAATCAAACAACACTTCTTGATCTTGCTTTTCCGGTAGTGGAGCTTCCTAAATCTGCATTTCTATTTTGAGGAAATTTTCATGTCAAGCAGTTGTATTACTTATTAGCACATGTTTTATATAGGACAATTTTGGGAGGCTACATGAACGCAACAAGGAGGCACCAAAAGCATCAAAGATGCTTTCCAAACTTTTTCCGAACAAGGTCAACCTGCAAATTCCACAGGTAATTAGGGAGATGTTTGCATGGTTTCTATTCTGGCTTCATGAGTTCTTATTTTCCAACTTATGTGTGCTGTTTATTTTGTGTGGCCACAGGATGAAAACCTTCTATCTGAATGGAAACGACAACTAGAACGAGACATTGAAACTTTGAAATCCAAAGCTAACCTGGTTCAGCTACGCACGGTATGGAATTTGCCGTCCTGATATGCAGCAATAATTTTAGAATCTAGAATATAGTGATTATCAAAATCATTGAAGACTTGTGTGCCAATAGGCCTAGAAAATACAAACAGTGATCAGATTTGTGGTAAATTTAGTTTGTGGAGTTTTTGTTACACAATGTTGACCTCATTTATGTCTCATAATCAGGCTATAAATATCTGTTTGAAAATTTACTGTGATAAGATTGTCATCGTTTTATATAGGTGCTCGCGAGAAACAATGTTGAATGTGATGATCTTTCAACTCTCTTTGTAAAGGATCAGGCACTTACAAATGAGGGTGAGTTTTCTAGTAAATTACATAGTTTAGATTGTAGACAATCGTTGGCTCATTCTTGGGAATACTAATATGTGACAAGTCATTATGCTACAGCCACTGAAAGGATTGTTGGTTGGGCAATCAGTGACCATCTAATGAATTGCCAAGATCCTGATATTAGAAACAGCAAGTTAGTTCTTTCCAAAGAAAGGTATACCAATTATGGTTGAAGATAGTCTTGTTGCTTGAATTTATGTTATTATGGAAATCACAATTGTATTTTGTTCCTTTACTTCAGCATTAGTCATGGGCTCAATATCCTGCAAGCAGTCCAAAATGAATCTCGTAGTTTAAAAAAGACACTTAAGGTATCATGCAAATCAAATAATTCTGGTGATACCTTTGTGAAAAGCGAGGAGTTTCTGGTGATACCTTTGTGAATAATCACTGAAAAGGTGGATTTACCTTTATTGGACAGGATGTTGTAACAGACAACGAATTTGAGAAGAGATTACTTTCAGAGGTTATCCCACCGAGTGATATTGGAGTAACTTTTGAGGATATCGGTGCTCTTGAGAACGTGAAGGAAACACTAAAGGAACTGGTTATGCTTCCACTGCAAAGACCAGAGCTCTTTTGTAAAGGCCAATTAACCAAGGTATGCACCAAGAAATATCCTATACTCATTCATAAATAGACATACACTACAGCCTAGAGTTCTATATACATGGTTCAATGAAAAAACATAAGCATTCAAATGCTTATCCCTTATTCATCATCACTAATTATTTCATTTGATTGGCGCATTTTTGTGATGACTACTTTTTTGGTACTGTCTTGCTAGTTCTAAAAGATTTTTGTTCATGCCAGAAGCATGAAGACCTATTTCTGTATCCTTAGTGGTTTTTAAGTTTCTTACAATAATTGGTGATCTCACATTCAGCCACTCTACGACCTCTCTTGCTTGCATAAAATATGATCTCCAGGATGAAGCATCCTGATTCACAATGCGCATACAGCAATGTACATGAGATTGAGGTTTCAATATCTTTGATCTCCTGCTGGACCACCTCTATTACCTAAATAGAATCGTCATCTGAACACTGATTTTCTGAGGGAATAATGTTTATAGGACAAGGATTTTAAAGGAACTGGAAAAACCAGGCATATAGATTCTTCTTGCATGGAAAAAGAGCTAACAAAAACAGTATTAGAAAGCATAAAATGTTTTTGATGGTTGCACAATGATTAATTGTTGATAAAGTCAGAATAAGGAAGTCTGGAACTTTGAAAGTTACGACAATGTAGGTGTCAGCCTTGTTTTTTTCATTGGGACAAATATTTGCATGCAATTCAGGCCCATTAATTGCCCACAGGAGGACTTCATTCGGTGACTTTTCCGATTTGTACTCCAGTGTTTTCAGAGCATCCTAATGGTCACACAAAATGGTCAAAACCATACAACATTTAAGACCCGTAAAATCTATGACTAGCTAAACAATCATTCGGTCATGTCACTTGTTCCATCTGTCTTTCACGACCCGATTCTGGTTTGCAAAGTGAGAAAAGTAATGTACACATTCAAAATGATGTAATTTGCAAAGTGAGAAAATATAAGTTTTCATCAGAAACTGGGGGGAAATTTCAGAAGCTAAAGACTAATAATAGGGCTACTATAGACAAATGTCTGAGTTCGGAGGTTGGAGATGCACACTTCCGGTAACACTTCCACACCATGATTTTGTGGCCAGCACCTTTCCCTAATTACCCTGATTCTTATGTTGAAACTCAAGCTATGGGTGATTTTCTTCTTCGTTAGACAAACCTAAATTAAAAAGTTTCAAAGTATACTTATGGAGCAGAACAACATATTAAAGACATCAACTATAGAAGAACAGAAAGAACAAAAGATATATTAACGTCTTTTAAGAGGCCAAAATGGCCTATAAGACCAAACAAGAGATTACATCTTAATGTTGTCTCATCTCACAGAGGGGGAGAGGGAGGGAGGGGGACGGAGATAATGAGAGAAGAGAGTCTCATGTCTCTGAATTCATAGACTCCCAATCATGAGCAGATTCACCACTGAATTAGAAAATCGTTAATGGTTAATGCACCGCAACTATTTAGGCTACGATGCAGATGCTCAGCAAGGTTCCGCCTGTTGATATAAGAGATCCAGATTTAATTGAGAATGCAGGAAATCACATCTGATGATTTCTTTTGTAATCTTTTTAATTTGGTTCATATTTCTCACGGAGACGATATTTTTATAATGCCTTCTTTAGTCTATCTTTGTTTCCTTCTTTCTTCTCCAATTTTCTATGCACAAAGAAAATAATCCTGTTGCCAGAGCAATCTACAAACAAGGTGTTTTGGACAGGGCATTTCTCACTCTGCTATATTTTTACAGCCATGCAAAGGAATTCTCTTATTTGGGCCACCTGGAACAGGAAAGACGATGCTTGCAAAAGCTGTTGCCACAGAAGCTGGCGCAAATTTTATCAATATCTCAATGTCAAGCATTGCATCCAAAGTATGGAACTTTGTATATGTGTATCTGTTGTCAGATTTACCTTGCCTTCTTCTTGTAAAGTATATTTCATGTGGAATTCGTGCAGTGGTTTGGAGAAGGCGAAAAATATGTCAAAGCAGTATTTACTCTTGCAAGCAAGATATCTCCGAGCGTGGTCTTTGTTGATGAGGTATTTAAAGATTTTTTTATCATGTCTTGGAAATAAGTGAACTGTCAATATTAAGAAAATTTCAAATTTCTACAAACCAGGTAGACAGTATGCTTGGAAGGCGAGAAAAGCCTGGTGAGCATGAGGCAATGCGGAAGATGAAAAATGAGTTTATGGCCAATTGGGACGGTCTAAGAACAAAGGATAGAGAACGTGTGCTTGTGCTTGCAGCCACAAACCGGCCCTTCGACTTAGATGAAGCAGTTATTCGCAGGCTCCCGCGGAGGTCTCTAATTTGTTTATTTTCAGTCCTCCGATCAACTTCAACTAGACATTGGAAGGGTAATGGTCCCTGATATTTGTAACTGTATTCTTTATGTTTCCAGGCTCATGGTGAACCTCCCAGATGCAGCCAATCGTGCAAAGATTTTGAAAGTTATACTTTCAAAGGAAGAAGTATCTCCAGACCTGGAGTTTGATGACATTGCTAACATGACTGATGGGTATTCTGGAAGTGATTTGAAGGTCAGTGGTTCATCAGTGTTTTTGTGAAGTTTTAAATGATATCTACTCTTATTTTCCATTGTTAAAAGTTGTAATGTCTTTTCTTCTCTTATATCTGATTGCAGAATTTGTGTGTTATGGCTGCATATCAACCAATACGAGAAATTTTAGATAAGGAAAAGAAAGTATGTCAAATTTCCATTCTGCTGATACCTGATTAACTTCTTTATTGATTCCTAAGGACTTATTTTGGGCTGTTTGTCAGGAACGGGAAATAGCAATCGCTGAGGGTCGCACCCCTCCGCCACTTATTGGAACTGCTGGGTGTCCAGTCGACATAAGGCCTCTGAACATGGATGACGTGCGACGTGCACATGAACAGGTACAAGTATCGATTAATTGATTTAGAACATTAATTTCCTCCCTCGCACTTAACAGTGAGTGTGTTTGACCATATAACATACAAGATATTAAGTGAGTTAATGTGTAACTGTGTGAACCTGTCGAGTGTGTGGTATGTATACATGGCATAGAGTTACATAGGCATACATGAGAATATGTATTAGATGGCAATATGGCTCATTTCTGTGGTGCCTTAAAGTGATTTTGTCCCCTGCTTTACTCTTACAGTGTGTTTGCCCATTTATGAATCTAGGGTAATTGCAGGGTCATTGTGTAAGTGGTTAACCTGTTGAGTGTATGGTATGTATCTGTGCATGTCTGAGAATAGCTCAGGCATACACGGGGATATGTATTTGATGGCCATATGGCTAATTTGTGGTGGCCCAGATTGATTGATTTTCATCATTCAATGAAAACATGATTGTTTCTTGTTAGATTTCAACGTTAAAAAGGTAATATTGGGCAAATTTGTGCAGGTTTGCGCGAGTGTGTCTTCTGACTCTGCCAACATGACTGAACTATTGCAATGGAATGATCTTTACGGTGAAGGAGGTTCACGGAAGAAAGCTGCATTAAGCTATTTCATGTAGAAGTGTGCCATGCTGGGTATCTAAGTTGGGGATCTTCATATGATTACATATATATGTTTAAATATGGGTGCCAAAAAGAGTATACCTATTGCATGCCATCAGAAGGCCTTTTTCCTGCACAGTAGAGGTATTCACCACTATCATCATGATCATTTGTACAGTAAGCATATGGCTTGAGCTGCCACATGATGCAAGTTTCGAGCTGAAGCTGATAATCTTTGTAGAGCTTCTCAAGAATTTTTTGTTGGTGGGAAGAGGCAGTTACGTGATTCCAATATTGAGAAATGGAAGCAAATAGGTCTAAGCAAGGATGTTGATACCTAAGCAGTTTGGTTAAAAATTAGTGATGATTGTGCTCAAGTCACCTTCATTGCTGCAACCTCAATTGAAGCTTTGTCATTCTCATCAGGTCTTCAAGTCTTTTGGTAATATGGCATACTTCTTTCATGCTGAGATTGAAGGGACTTATATTTTTATCGAGGTTTCTTTATTCAAAGCTTTTCACTCTCTTATGTGCATATTGTAGGCAGTTTTCCATTATAGGCAATGATGCTCTTGGCAGGTTAAGATCTCAAATGAGAATTTGTAATATTAGACCCTTCACTATCTATACATGGATAGTGAGAACTTTTATGTGACTTTACAGGTAAACCATGATGAAAAGAATACAGAAACATTTGTTCTTTATCATGGCAGAGTGGTAAGCTTTCCTTTTGGCAGATTGTTTACATCGCAACAATTTCACTGAGTTTCTATTCTTTGTTTCGGTTTACAATACCGGATTACCCTTTGTCTGCACTTTACATGTCAGAATATATTCTGGCAGTTAATTGGATGTGTTTATTTGTGTGTCTTAATTTTTCAAACAGCAAGTTTGCTATTATGACTTGTATGTTGAAAAGGTCATATTATTTCCTCTAATTCTTAAGAGGCACACAACTGTGATATTAGCGCATATTCAACGTTGGTCACAAATTTCAAGAGTATATCAATATCTTCATCTGCCTCTATAAAAGATATTGTGAAGGTAGATTCTATTTAATGCAGTTGTGATGGTCATTTGCGCTTCATATTTGCTAAAGTTACTATTATTTGAACATGCAAATGCCAGTTTCTACTCTTCATCTTTAATATGAGTTATTTTCTGGTCATTGTTCTCAGCTTTGGGATAGTGTGGTCCATGAAACTAACGGCCTCATGGATTTGGTCTGGATATCTCCAATTTAATTAGTCTTTTTCTTTCTTTTTCAAGAATAACAGTTCTGTTCCTGTGTAGGGTAATGTTTTCTTACTTGTAAAATGGGCTCAAGTTGCAGTATTATAGTAAACATCTAACTTCTAAGATAGGATATGCTATGTGAAAAGTGTACAATATAGAAAAATATGACTTTTAAAGAATTCACTATGTTGAAGCATTTTTGGAAATTCTGTGAATGGTTATTGTGATAATGCAGTCCATAGGTTTGAGGTATGAATGTGATACATTGAATCTAACTTGTGATGCTTAGAGTGGGCTGTAGGAAGTGATAGTGATTGTGCACCAAGGTTGTCCCATTAACATAAATAATTGGAATAATAAATTTTTGGTATGAATTTTTGCAAACTTGCTGGATGAGACAGTGATGAAATAGAATGTGCTATCTTGTGGTCTGTAATAATTTTTTGGTATATATTTTTGCTAACTTGCTGGATGGGATAGTGATGAAATAGTAGTATGTGGTATCTTGTGGTCTGTAATAATGTTTTGGTATGTATTTTTGCTAACTTGCTGGATGGGATAGTGGTGAAATAGTATGTGCTGTCTTGTGGTCTGTAGTCATCCCCATTGTATCTTGACGTCACATTCGTTTCATCTAGCTCATGCACTTTATTCTATATTAGTAAATCTAAATTTTACATGTTCAAAGGGTAGTATTCACAAAGAGGGTGGCAAAACAAATATTTTGCCGTTCAAATGGAATCACCAAACTCAAAATTTTGATGCCAAATGCAAATAGTTGTTGATGGAAGAGGACATTTTTTACATCCATGACACATGTAATACCATGAAGACATGGAAATAGCACTTCAAAACCAATGATAATTATTTCCTCATTGTGGGATATACTATGCATTACAAACGTGATATGGCTTGAAACCACATAGTTCAAGTTTGGCGGGTGGTAAATATGTACACTCAAATGATTTCAGCTTACACATTTAACAAATATCACATAAATTTAATTGATAAGCCAAAATAGTAAATAGTGTACACTAATCATTTCAATCAATTCTAACTTGAAGTTCAATTTTGCATGAAAGTCTTAATTATGTGTTATTAATTATAGCAGAGTTTGTAAAGAGCAAGTTCTTATTATAAATCTAATTTGAATAATATATTAGTTAAACCAATAGTTCTCTATTTCAATGTGTGAGTTTAATTTTAATAGCTACTTTAACCATTCTACGTAACATAAGTTGTTCATGTTCGTTGCTATATAACAATATCTTAATATTGTTGATTAAAGAGGTGAAGATATAATTTAAGAAAGAGAGATGATGTTGTTAGAGATTCAGTAGAGATATTGTGGTTTTATGTATTCCAGGTTCCTATCAATTTATCTAGGTGCTTTGATTAGGTATCTACCCTTCTACTTTTAGTAAAGATGGGAAATTGTATTTGTAGCTCACAATGTATGTTGCTATAGTTCTTATCCATTCAAATTTGACTCACACAAGTTTGTTATTTTATTTTTAAATTAAGAAAAATGATTGGCATTAATAAAGCACAATTAAGTTTTTTATTTCAAATTAAGCACAACGTATGTCTTCTATGTATGGCAAGTTCTAAACAAATCTCATCTTGGTGTGATACCCTTGCCACGACACCTTGTTATGTTGAATGTTCATGACTTTGGAGACGTCTACAATATAGAAAGGTGGTAATTTCTTAAACTTGAGGCCATTGACACTTCATCACATGATTCACATCAATTGTGAATATAAATAATGATAATTTAGTGTTGTTTTGCTATCACCATTTTTCTTCTAAGTGTCAAATGCCATCTATGTTGTTGTAATCCTTTGAGGTCTCATGGGAAATTAAGTTATGATGAGATTCATCAATACATGATGAGTGTCCAACCTATGCCGAGATAAGGGCAAAATACCAAGACATACTTGGTCCGTCTCCCACCCTCCCCAAACTATTAGATACTCTAGATATAAAGAAATTAGGCAAATACATTCTAGAGCTAAAACAACACAGAGAGAATAAATTACAAAATGTTGACAATAATGTTGCTAATGATCACGAACATGTAACAAATGCAGTTTTTCAGGAACCTGAGGAGACAACGAATGCCGACACACTTGCACCACTCGGCCTTTCCATTGATGAGGCAGAAAACCAGAGAAGAACTAGACGTCCTCGGGTGCCGGGTTTCAAAACAACTCAACGTGATGTGGAAGCAATATTGAAAATAAGGGAACGTGAGCTACACCGCCTAGAAGCCATGGCTAGGGCACTCTCTACATTGGAACCCACATCAAGACCCTTTGACCCCCCCACTTCTTTTCGAGAGGCTTGGGTGGAAATAAAATTAGGCTTAGTGTATAGTCACTTTCGAGTATACTACATATTGTACACTACTAGAACTCTTTTAGTTTAAGTTCTATTTTTTTTACTTAATTTTATTTTTAGTTATGATGACTGGATAAATACTGTATTGTTGTAAACCAATTGTTTCATGGGCCAAATTTGGCCTTAGAAGACGTTAATACATCTTTCTCTCTCTCTCTCTCTGCCAATTAAGGTAGGGTTGTCAATTCGCTACATATACGTATAATCCCTCACTGATATGTGTGCACAGTGTACTTATCATATGCAATAAAATACACACTCTATTAATTAGTCTACAATTATATGTATTGTGGGAAAAAGGCCTAGAACTCCTCTATCTAAAAACATCCTCCTATATATTTAAATTGCCCACAGAATGGGAGATGGGTTATCCTGACACAACAGCATAGTGCTTTCATGGTAGTGGTGGTGGGTCATGGACATGGATATGGACATGGCAGTCTTACAAAGCGACGCAAAAGTATGAAGGAATGAAGAAATATGGAATTTGGGCATCTCTCCAATCCCCACATAAAATGGCGCTCAGCTGTTGACAGAGGAAGAGGCGAGGAGGGTATAAGGGACACAGCTGATGGTGAATGGTGAATGGTGATGGTGATGGTGTTGGTGGTGATGCGAGAGTAGCCGCCAGCTATAATGTACAGAGAGAGATGGCGATGGCGATGGAGATGGAGAGGAATGCAGCAACACAGAAGACGCACATTCTAAGGAACCATCATCGTTTGGTTTGTTGGCTCGCCATTGATTGATGATAAAGGATGTGGGAGCTGCTGCCTTTGCTTGACGTGGAAGGGGGAGCACAGTGTTCTGAAAACACAATCCCAACCCCTGCCTCTTCTTCTTCTCCTTCTTCTAGTTACTGCTCTGTCCATCCTGTTGAAGCCTTCTCTCTCTCTCTCTCTCTCTCTCTCTCTCCATCCATGTCTTCCGCCCCTGCCGCTTCCCCTTTAGGATCAACGGCTCCGGCTCCGGCTCCGGCTCCTTCAGCAGCAGCAGCAGCTCCGCCTTCACCTTCACCTTCACCTTCACCTTCACCTTCAGCCGCTCCTCCTCCTCCTCCTCCGCCTTCTTCCACAACACCGCCTTCACCTTCAGCTGCCCCAATTCCCTTTTCTCCCAATTCACCTCCTCCTCCTCCTCCTCCTCCTCCTGTTGCTGCCAATTCTCCCCCTACCACCACTATTACCCAATCCCCCCCACCCCATTCTTCCCCCAAATTCATCACTGCCTCTCCTCCGCCCCCGCCCCCGCCCCCACCTCCATCTTCACTGTCATCGCACCCCCCCTCGGTCTCTTCTATTAGGCTAATTTCTGTTGGCATTGCGGGCGTGCTCTTCGTCTCCATCATCACCATCACCATCATAGTCTGCTGCCTCTGCCAGAAGACGAGGAGGAGGAGGAGGATAATGAAGAAGAAGAAGACAGATCATCACCCCCGTCAAGAGATCTATGGTCTGCCGGGAGGCTTCCCTGTTCATGCTATCTACAAAGGTATTCCACCAAGCTATAATTACATCCATTAATATTAGTCTGCACATTCACTTTCACTTTTCTTTCTCAAATGGATACAATGTACTAGGTTAGTTTCTCAATTTGTGGCCATGGGCAGATTCTTATGACAGCCCCAATCTCAGGGCAGAATGCTCACCTTCTCCCTTCTATAGTACTGAAAGTATTCTTAATAAACATCCTCCTCCTCCTCCTCCTCCTCCTCCTCCACAACTGGTGGTTGCGCCTTTCAAGCAAGGATGTGATGCCATCCCAAATGCAACCCCTGGGTTAGTCAATTCCAAATACAGGTTCACATACGAAGAATTAGAGGTTGCAACAGATGGATTCTCAATGTCCAACAAGCTTGGGGAAGGTGGGTTTGGATGTGTATACAAAGGAAGGGTGTCTGGTGGCCAGCTAGTGGCTGTGAAGCAGCTGAAAGTTGGAGCATCACAGGGTGAGAAGGAATTCCAAGCTGAGGTGGAGATCATCAGCAGACTGCATCACAGGCATCTTGTCTCACTCGTTGGTTATTGCATCTCAGAGCATCAGAGACTTCTTGTATATGACTATGTACCCAACGGAACCTTAGAGTACCATCTACATAGTATGTTCCCCCTCCTCTTCTCTTATCATAGTTTCTCGTCACATTTTGGCTCAGCCAAAACTATTGTCCATTGCAGAGAGGAAAAATGGAGCAGCTTTAGATTGGTCAATGCGACTCAGGATTGCTTGTGGCGCAGCACGGGGATTGGCATACCTACATGAAGACTGTAAATTGCCATCATATATCTCTTCAAGTTTGTTAAATGTTTTCATTGAGCACTGAGTTGTTGAGTCACCTCTAGGTCATCCCCGGATAATACATCGGGACATCAAATCTTCAAACATCCTTTTGGACGATAAGTTTCAAGCGCAGGTAGATGGTTTGCTATGATATATGTATTTGCTATATTATTTCAGAGACGGCCTGACATTTTGCTATGACATGTATATTTGCTAGATGTCAATTTACACTTCTAACTGAGTGACTAATGACAGGTTTCCGATTTTGGGTTGGCAAAGCTGACTGCTGATACAGACACTCATGTGACAACAAGAGTGATGGGGACATTTGGGTACTTAGGTGCTTTATACATGAAAGCATTTGTAATACTACTTGCTAGCCAACACATTCTTGTAATGATGCTGATGAGTATTATAGGTACCTTGCCCCCGAATATGCTTCTAGTGGGAAGCTCACAGAGAAGTCGGATGTATTTTCCTTTGGTGTTGTGCTGCTTGAGCTGTTGACAGGACGGAAGCCTGTTGATGTATCTCAACCCTTGGGGCAAGAAAGTCTGGTGGAATGGGTACCTACTTACATATATGTAGTAGGTTGATGTATGATACCTTTGGAAATTTCGTTGTGTTTTCCAATAACACATTGGTAGTCCATATATTCAGGCACGACCTTTACTTGGTGAAATAAAGAGTGAAGTGTACTTGGACATAGTAGCTGATCCTGACCTGAATGGAGTTTATGATCCCAAAGAGATGCTACGAATGGTGAAAGCTGCAGCAGCATGTGTTCGCCATTCAGCAAGTAGGCGACCTCAAATGGGACTGGTTAGAGAACTTTGCATATTACATTTTAATTCATAGTTTTCAAAAGAGAGAAGGAAATTATAGAAGATGGTGCAATCGTGTATTATGTGATGGGGTACTGTAGGTGGTGAGAGCATTGGAAGCTGAAATCTCTTTGTTGGATCTCGAAAAAGGCGTAAGACCTGGGCATAGTAGCAGAGACCACGATCATGAACATGGCAGCAACTACAACATTGAAATGAGAAAATTTAAGGAGTTAGCATTAGAGAGCCAAGAGTTTGAGAATAAGTATAGTGGCACTACAAGTGCTGAGTACAAGTTGAACCAAAGCAGCGCTATGATGTCCAGTGTTGAGTACCAGCAAACAATGGCAAGCCAAGAGACAAGATTGACCCCAGTTGCAATAGCATCATCATCATCAACTTCTTCACCAACTAGGCAGGTGAGAAGTTTGGCAGGGCCCAGTTCAAATGTGATGTATATTCTCAAATTTCAGTAGAAATTTCTTTCTTTTAAAGAGTATGGGTGGAAATGTATTAATCAGAGTATGGAAATTAAGGTAGCACAATCGATCATTCCAGATACCAAAAGTCAAATTATTAAAGCCTATACGATGCCAGTTTCATATCTAGTAAGAATTACTGGTTAATTCCAGTCATTCTCCCATAACGTCATGAAGTTTGAACCAAAGCAAAACAAGACCAATTCTAAACTTCATCTTGCATAAAAAAAAGTTTTAGTTTTTTGTAGTATTTAGATTCAGGTAGGTAGCAGCCTGTTCCCTGGGCAACAAACATATCTGACCAAGTCTTCTCAATCTCGTTGCACATTCATTTTATATTTTGCTTTATCTCCTCAAGTTTTGCACCAAGACTGTTTCCTCTTCACGCCCTTCTCCAGTTCCTTTTTTGTGCCAGGGCCTCTGCAACTACTTCAAAAAACATCCTGTCTTAAATAGGGTGCAACCATGACCCTAGAATGATTTGTTCTATATTATAATGAGGGATTAGTGTATCACAGTCTGGTCTTATATTACATCAAAGTGTGAAGAAGAAAGACACGGTGCTCATAGTGATCCGACTCTGGGGAGCTCCGTTTTGTTTGTCTGTGGAGAGAGATAAAGAGATGTGTAGATACCAAGACAATCTGCTTGTGAAACTCAGGCTGTAGACCTCACCTAAGAATTGATCAGCAATTGCCTCCAATGGGCAGCCTGTTCTTGCCACTTCCAACCCGAAGTGCGGAACACATTTTCGATCTACTAAGTTCGTCTCCCAAATGAGACCACATGACTATGTCTCGAAGCATATCACATGCTCCCATATCATATTGTCACGTGACCTTTTCTTTTGTAGTTTATTCCATGATTGAATTCGTCCCCTGCAGTATTGGATTCCCCGTTTTCTTTATTGCTCATCCATCCATCTTAAAAGCCTGTCTCTATTATTATCTGGATTCTGTAGGTGGATATTTTTATTGAAATGACTTTCCCATTTCATGGAATCCTTCTTTTCTGAGTTTGATTTCTTGGGCCATTCTATTTGGAAGCCAATATAAATCTATATGCATTTTTTCCATTTCCTTTCATGAGTGAAGTTGTTACCCAGGCAATCTCAAAATTAGCCTAACCAGGGTAGTAGTGGTGCAGGCAAGCTGCAAAACAGAAATACTCAGCTTATCAGGAGGTAAATGGATAAACTGATTGGTTATTCGATCTTACCAAAGAGAGATGCTATCAGGAAAGCGTCATGGTAGATAAATATTTAACCTACTGAGAGATGGGCTAGATCTACTGACCTTGCTTGAACGATGGAAAGAGCCAACTGGTTATCCTTCTACTAGAGTATCATGTTTGCCAAGGGTTTTGAGAAGCTCTTGCCAAATAATCCACACCTTGAAATCAAGAACATAAATTCAATATCCCACAGAAGGTGTCCAAATAGCAAGATGCATGCCCACCTTGATACTGTTCATACTGAGTATGAACAGTTCATCTAAGTAAATTCCCTATTTTAAGTTTTCTGACCTTACTGGTGAAACAACCTAACTTTCTGTCTGGGATTGACCCATGTTTGGATGTTGTTTTGGGTAGTTTTCAAAGAGTTACTGTAGCAGAAGGACATCACAATTTTTCTCTGAATGACTACCTTGAGAGATATATATGCTGCTTACCTTAAGCATCGAAAGTTCCCTGGTATTTTTGCCTTCTTGATGCTGATTTGTGTTCTTTCCTATTTTCTCCGAATTGTTTTGGTCTTATAGTTATATGGATCATTTAGTACTAATTCCTCTCAGATGCAGCCAAAGTTTAATGTCTTCCCTGCAATTTTGGTTTTGGCAAATATGCAGCCAAAGTTTTAATGTCTTCTCTGCAATTTTGGTTTTAGCATTTGCCATACTTTTGGTAGGACCTTGGCATGCACAGTTAGGTCCATCCACAGTCTGGTTTCATATTTCATACCAACAGTCACTTGAACATGTACACTTCATTAATCTGATTTTTTTAGCACTGTCTCCCTAAAACGAGAATCTATAGTTTCCATAAGCTTAGTTTAAAAAATAGTCATCTAGAGAAGACATTTTTGGTGGGTAGAAAACTGTATAATCTTTCGTAGATTATTGTCTTCCTCGTTTCCTCATCTACAAAACAGGGGGCAATGGCATTGTGTTTTGTACTGCGTCTTGTTAGTGTCTTGTTGCTACGAGTTTATAATGCAATTGTACATTGTGATGGGGTGCAGGTGGGGACACCATTGGATAGTCATACATCATTGTCAGGGCTTAATAGAGACATGAGATCTGGTTGTGATCAAACTATTATAGATAGTCATTTAGAGATGAGAAAGTATACGAAGGAGCGTCCAAAGATGGGGAGTCAGTACACGAAGGAGTACGGAGTGAATGTCCCAACAAGCCCCAGCTCGAGGTTCAACCAACAAACAAAGGCAAACTGAGGGACATCATCTTCATCATCAGATGGGCACAGTGGCGAGGGGTAGCATTATCAACCTCAACCCCAACAACGACAATCCCGAGGCCTATGAGTGTGCGGAAGGTTGCATGCTCCTTGGGAAGCAACTGCTTGCAGTAAACGTACTCACCTCATAGTTTCCATCATATCTAAAATACAATGGTGTCTATTTGTTACAGGTCACGTAACGTAACAAAATTATGGAAGGACATCCCTAGTTCTCCATGGTAACAATAATTGAAACTTATTCACCTCCTATGAAAGAGAATGTCGTTGTTGCTTGTTTCTTTGTTCTCCAATCACTATTAACTAGTATGACATTATACACAATGTATGAATTGGACAAATTCTTCATATTTAAACTAGTGATGCCTTCAATTGTACAATTTTGAACTTAGCAAGAAATAAGTAAAAAATAAATGTAGTTAACAATGGGAACACCTTAACATAATCATAACTTCAAGAGATCATATTGGACGTGGTTTACTTCGTCTCTAAAACACAATAATCCAATAAGGCAAAACAGATACAAATGCAACATGTATCCTAAGAAAGTTAAACACATACGAAAAACACGTGCTAAGAATGTAAAACATGTACTAACAATTTAGTGTAGCATAAAATCCAAAATGGCAAAACACATAAATGCAACATCGTCCTTGACTATCTTGGTTTTGAAAGAATACATTTAACCAAGTTTAGTTATAGATTAAAGTACTTTTTATCACCTAAAATGTGCTAGATATAATCAATGATCACCCAAGTTGTCAATCTATCCCCATGTGTACTCTTAGAGTGCACATTTTGTGATAGCGCCCCAAATGAGTAGCTATTGTGCAACTCGACCATATGGGTCGATAAGGTGTCAATCTAGGAATCCGTACATGCGTAGGACACAATGTATTTAGGAAAGAGTGAAGTAAGTAAATAAGATTGGCTAATCAAGTCAACTAGAAGAATATTTTGTGGTCAAGTTACAATGTACTTAGTCTTAAAGTATGTGTCATGAACTTTAAGATAAGTACTATCTAGAACTTGTATCTAGGGAGTTGGATCATAGTAAATGACAAGTCAATTGACAGAAGAGGAATATCTTCACTACTATCAAATGACATGCACATTTAATGTTACACTCATACCAAATAGAGAATATAATCCACTCTCTTACACAATGGTGTGATCATCATTTGTCCCCACTAATTTTGTCGTGAGTTGGTCCAATTCCCATCTAAGCTCTAAGGTGTGAGCGCATGGGTGAACTACCATTGTGAGCTACTCTCATATGTAATAGAAGTTTTGTTTTCATATGTCCATCTCTGTGGTTGTAACTCTATATATCTATCTAATCAATTCTCAATATTTCTAACATTGTATTAGAGCTGAGAGGTTTATCTAGATTAGGTATACACGGGTAGTTGTTGTCTAGCAGGAGAGAGAGAGAGAGAGAGAGAGAGTATCAATGGCCTAGTCCACATATGTTGCAATTGCTCCACTGCGCATTCACCCACCTCCATTGTCTGATGAAAAGCTAGATGGAACCAACTACACTCTATGGAAGTTCAAAATGTCTGCCATTTTGTACTCCTATGAGTTGTTGGAGCCAATCATGGGACCCACAGTAGGAGAGCATGAACCCATGGTGACCTTTGACCTTGCACACCCTACCACATCAATCCCTCCAAATGTTGATCTACTTCGAACCTGGAAGAGAAGGAATGTTGATGCGCTATGTACCATAGTCGTTGGTGTATGTGACTCTGTACTAACATTAGTGCAACATACAACCAAGGCACATGAAGCTTTGAGCATATTGGCCAGAAACTATACAAGGATACAAAACCTAAAAAATCAGCTTGCTCCAGAGAAGCTCATTGATGGAGAGAAAGTAGAATCCTTTGTAAAAAGGATTAAGGATCGTCAAGATCGGTTGGCTACTGTTGGAGTAGTCATCTCTCTAGAGGATATGACTCGTCAGTGCATTCGAGTACTTCCTTCCAAGTATGATGGCAGAAATAATAGATTCAAGAAGCTTGGCAAGGTTGTAGGCATAGGGGTAAGGCGCAACAATCTCTATGAGTTGAGCGCGTTTACAATTTCTACCAACCACAACACATTGAGTACTAACATAAAGCAATGGCATGAGAGATTTGGGCATCTCAATGTTGTTGTGTTGAAGGAGATGAAGAAGTCGAATATGGTAGTTGGGTTGGCAACCCTATCTAACTTAAGTCATGTTTGTGATGCTTGTATGATGGGCAAGCATAAAAAATCAGTCATTCCAAAAGAGAATCAAAATCGGACAAAGACTCCTCTACAGCTAATACACATCAACCTCTTTGGAAAATGGTGACTCCTACAATGGGTGGATCTCTCTACTATATGCTAGTAGTTGACGACTTTAGTAGAAAGATGTGGGTTTACTTGCTTCGGGAGAAGGCTGAAGCTTTTAAAATCTTCAAAAGATGGCATAAATTTGTCGAGTGGGAGTCTGGAAAGTTAGTGAAGGAGTTACCCTCTAATCAAGGTGGAGAATTCTTATCAATAGAATTTTGTGAGTATTGCAAAGAGCATGGAATTAAGCACCAACTTACAACTGCCTACGCCCCACAACAAAATGGAGTTGTTGAACGACGAAACCGAACAATTGTCGAGATGGCTAGGTGTATGTTGAAGGCAGAAGCGCTGCCCAACCCATTCTGGGTTGAAGCAGTGAATACATCAGTTTACATCCTCAAGCAGAGCTACATGAAGACACTTCAAGGGAAAACATCCCAAGAAGCTTGTTCAGGCAAGAAACCTTTAGTGATGCACTTCAGAACCTTTGGGTATACGTGCTACGCACATGTTCCAGACGTGAGCAGAAAGAAGTTGGATGCTAAAAGCAAGACGTGTATCTTTCTCGAATATAGTGAAGAGTTAAAGGCCAATCGACTCTACGATATAGAGGCAAGAAAGATATTGACAAGCCACGATGTGGTGTTCGATGAGGAACGACCACAACTAGCTGAGAACAGTGAGTCTCAAGTTATTTCATTAACTGAAGAAGTATTCCACCCAATCCCGTCCCATTATCCAGAAAAGGAAGTTGAACCATCCGATGGAAATGGCTCACTGGTTCATCCAGTGCTAGTGCCACATGTAAAGAAAATATCTAAGTGGGGGCAACAACTCTTTGATGATCATACTCCTAAAGTTGAGTTTCCTGAAACTTGAACTGATGGATTACGAAGATCAAGAAGAATACATGAGCAAGGGAGAAAATCTGACCACATTGTCAACATGGCTCTGATGGTGGATATCATAGGCTCACTAAGTCAACCGACCTCGGTGGAGGAAGCCATGTGGAAAGAGGCGATGATATGAGAATATGATAGCATCATGGAAAGTAACATGTGGGAGTTGTAAGAGAGACCAGCAAAGAAGACGGTGATAGGCACCAAGTGAGTGTGGAAAGCAAAGTATAAAGCTCATGGTTCTTTAGAGAAATTCAAGGCTAGGATAGTAGCGCAAGGATACTCGCAAATTGAAGGGTTCGATGTACAAGAAACATTACTATTGTGATCTAGTTGTGGTCGTTCCTCATCGAACCCTTCAATGCAAATGGTCATAACGTTGGCTGCTTCAAGAGGATCATGGCCAATTTATCAAATGGATGTCAAATCAACATATGTGACACAACCACTAGAGTTTGAGATGCCGAATTCAAAAAACAAAGACTGCAAGTTGAAGAATGCGTTGTATGGTCTAGACTCTAAAGCAAGCACCAAGAGCTTGGAACAAGAGGATAGACTATTTCTTACGATCAATCGACTTTAAGCAATGTGCTCGGATGCAAGTATGTATGTCAAAATGAAGGATGGGAAACAAGTCATCATCATCATTTACATGAATGATCTAGTACTTACTGGTGACCATGAAGAGTGTATTGGCCAAATACAGGAGTGTTTGAAAACTGAGTTTGAAATGATAGACTTGGGGATTCTACACTAGTTCCTTGGAATTGATGTTTGGCAAACCTCGGTTGGCATCTTCATTGCACAAAGAAAGTATGCAACAGAGATCTTGAAGACCATTGGGATGATGGACAACAAGTCGACGTCGACTCCAATGGACTCAAACTGCAAGTTATCCCATTGAGAAGACCAGTCACCAATGGTTGACATAAAGAAGTACAGACAGTTGGTAGGAAGTCTAATTTACCTATGCAACACTAGGCCAGATATTTGTTTTGCAGTCGGTGTGGTGAGTCGACTCAACAACAAGCCGAAGGAGACTCATCGGAAAGCTGCACTAAGTGTATTAAAGTACATTGTCGTACTTTAAATTACGGAATCTTCTACAAGCTAACAATTGACGAACTTAGTGGGTATTGCGACTCTGATTGGGCTAGAGATAGTGATTCCAAAAAATCAGTTTCTGGATATTGTTTTTCAATGCGTTCTAGAGTTGTTTCATTGAGTAGTAAAAAACAACCAACAGTGGTACTATCTTCAACGGAGGTAGAATACAAAGTGGCATGCATAGTGGCATGCGAGGTAGTTTGGCTAAGAAGAATCCTTATGGATGTAACGGTTCCAATAAGGATGACAACAGTATAATTGAGGTGTGACAATCAGAGTTGCATGACCATTGCCAAGAACCCCGGTATTTCATGAACACACTAAACACATAGCAATTCAGTATCACTATGTGCAGGAGCTAATAAATGATGAGACTGTGGAGCCTGACTACTATCCAACATCAGAAAATGGTGCGAATATCTTCACAAAGGCACTTGGAGCAGAACAACTACAACACCACCTTCGATGACTAGAAGTTGGCCCAATTCCAAGTCAACTCAATGGGTTGACCATTAAGGGGGCATGTTAGATATAATCATATATTGACATATTCGCATTCGTGGAGGTTACCAAACGAATGCATACGAATACGCATACGAATAGATGAAAAAATAATCGTTAACAAAAAAAGAGTTCATAAAGTCCCTACTTTTTAGTTTCTTAGATATAAATATCATATATCATATAAGTTATAAGTTATAACTATAAGTTATAACAAAGAGGAATTTGACAATAAAAAAAGGTATATTTTATTTCACATTAAAACATTAAAAAGGAGACTTAGACTAATAATATTTTTATAATAGATGTAAAACATAAAAGTATTTGTTTTATTTTTAATAAATAAATAAAAGGTTCATTAATTCCCCACTTTTTACTCTTCCACAAAATTAAGGGGACCTCACACTAATATTATTTTTATAATATGTATAAACGTAAAAGTATTTGTTTTATTTTTTCATAAAACAATAAATATAAATAAATCAATAATAAGTAAATAAATAAAAGGTTCATTGATTCTTCACTTTTTACTCTCCCACAAAATTTGATATTTTTATCTAACATTAAAAATGGGACTTCATACTAATAATATTTTTATAATAGATGTAAAACTTAAAAGTATTTGTTTTATTTTTATTAAATAAATAAATAAAGGTTCATTAATCCCACCCTTTTTACTCAAATGGTCAAATAAATAATAAATAGTATTTGTTTTTTTAATAATAAATCATAAATAAATGAACGAATGGTTCTATAATATTCTTGGGGTCATTTTGTATCCTCGAATATTACGGATAGAGATTACCACGAATATCACGCATGGGTCTATCTATGGATATAATCAATGATCACCCAAGTTGTCAATCTATCCCCATGTGTACTCTTAGAGTGCACATTTTGTGATAGCGCCCCAAATGAGTAGCTATTGTGCAACTCGACCATATGGGTCGATAAGGTGTCAATCTAGGAATCCGTACATGCGTAGGACACAATGTATTTAGGAAAGAGTGAAGTAAGCAAATAGGATTGGCTAATCAAGTCAACTAGAAGAATATTTTGTGGTCAAGTTACAATGTACTTAGTCTTAAAGTATGTGTCATGAACTTTAAGATAAGTACTATCTAGAACTTGTATCTAGGGAGTTGGATCATAGTAAATGACAAGTCAATTGACAGAAGAGGAATATCTTCACTACTATCAAATGACATGCACATTTAATGTTACACTCATACCAAATAGAGAATATAATCCACTCTCTTACACAGTGGTGTGATCATCATTTGTCCCCACTAATTTTGTCGTGAGTTGGTCCAATTCCCATCTAAGCTCTAAGGTGTGAGCGCATGGGTGAACTACCATTGTGAGCTACTCTCATATGTAATAGAAGTTTTGTTTTCATATATATATCCATCTGTTTGGTTGTAACTCTATATACCTATCTAATCGATTCTCAATATTTCTAAAAAAATGTTCACAAGCCTGACTATCTTGGTTTTGAAAGAATACATTTAACCAAATTTAGTTATAAGCACCACTAAAGAAGTATGGATTAAAGTACTTTCTATCCCCTAAAATGTTCAACCTTGCCTTTGCTTGACTTAGAGATCTAACATGTTGCAGGAAAGCACATTTGTGTTGCGAATGTGTTGTTAAGAACTAGGCATAAGAATGAAGAAGAAATACTCATAGAAATGAAGATATGAGCTTAGAGTCAATATCCTCTCTTATACATGCTTCATGGTCAAAAGAGGAATACAAATTCTTCATCAAGGATGGCTTTTGGAAATATTCGAAGAGAAGGTTGGAGTATTATCCTTTGGAGGACAATGGGGATCCCTAATGAAGGTTCTCGTATCTAAGTGGATTAAACACCTTTTCATTAACATTTTTCTTTGATTTATTTTTATCCTAATTAGTTCATTTCAATGGTTCCATTTACATAAAGTGCAATGTTGTAGTTCCATGCGAATGAGATCTAACCTATGCAAAGAACGACTCCCCTTTCTTTTTTAATCATGAGAATTTGTTGCTACCATGCAACAAACGGGTTAGCATGTTTCTTATTATGCAATTGCAGAATTCAGTCATTTTCCTTTTCTGATCATGCACCACTTCGTTTAGTTATAGTATTGCAGGAACATTACAAAATCTCTAGGTTTAGAATTCCAAATCATGTGTTTCTTTGTCAAGAGTGTGCTCCTACTGTATATAATATTTGGAATAAATATGACTATTCTTATGATTATGCACTATCTAGTGTTCAGAAGGCTCTTGGTGAAATACAACAAATTTTCCATTTTAAGTCTAAACAAATATTCTATGCGTCTTTTACTAAAATAGGAAGACTTCGTAGGGGATTGAGATCCTTGCAACATCTACAAGAAAAAAGACCATATTCAAGTTATATAAGTTCCCGAGTGGCACAAATAGGGAATCAGATATTGGAATTAGAAAAGATTTCTGTTGATTTTAATTATCATAGTATATCATCTACATGGGCAGAATCGGGAGATAAAGTCAATAAAATGTTCTTTGCAGTGCATAATCATCATAAGTCGACTGTTAGGATTTCTCGGTTAAAATGTCCTGATGGTTCTTATACCACTGATCCTAATCAGATGTTTCCAATAGCCTCTGATTATTATGAAGCTTTATTGAAAGCTAGATCCTTTTCTGGGGATGATTTAGTTAAAAGGGACATCATATGGTCAACGGTTCATAAGAGAGTGTCGGTACAACTTTCAGAATGTCTTCTGCAACCTTTAAGTTCTCAAGAGATTCTTAAAGCAGTAAAAGCCCTTGCAAAGGATGTTTGTCCTGGATTGGATGGGATGGGATATACAATATTGGGATTTGATAGGTGATGGCCTTACCAAAACTTATCAACAGATCTTAAACTTAGGAAATATGCCACAAGAATGGAATGAGGGGTTAATCTATATGATTCCTAAAACAAATGGACAATTAGAAGAACTTCGTCATTGGAGACCAATTACTTTGTTGAATGTTATTTACAAGATATTAGTAAAAATGATAGCTAGAAGGTTACAACCTTATCTTCCAGAGCTAATTCATCATTCCCAAACCGGTTTTATGAAAGAGCGAAGTATTTTTGACAATATTATTCTTTTTTGGGAAATGGTGGTATTTGCTGAATTACATAAACAAGATCTAGCAGTGCTATTTCTTGATTTTGAAAAAGCTTTTGATAGAGTGGATTGGGATTTTATGGAGGGAACATTGCTTAAGATGGGTTTTCCCAACACATGGATACGAGGAGTGTCAACATTATATCGTCATGCACATAGTTCTCTTTTATTTGCAAGGGATATTGGTAGGCGGTTTTCTATTTCAAGATCTGTGCGACAGGGATGTCCACTTGCTCCCTTTCTGTTTTTATTAGTATCTGAAGCGTTTTTAGTACATCTAAATTCTCAAGATGTAAATATTAAAGGTTTAGCACTATCTGTGGAAAACGATGGCGTGGATAGTGAGTTTGCTGATGATACAGCTCTATATGTTGCAGCCTCACAAGTTAATTTGTTACATGTGCAAAAAGTTGTGGATGATTTCTCGCATGCATCCGGAGCATTGATAAATTGGGATAAATCATCAGGTTTTTGGATTGCTTCGAGTGATCCGCCAGTTAATATACCTACCTCAGGTTTTACATGGATACCTCATGGTCAATCCATTAGATATTTGGGTTGTAGAGTGGGTTTGGGTTTAAATGTAGAGGATATGATTGCACCCTTACTGTTAACATTAAGGAATAAGTTAATATATTGGAACAAGGAGAAGTTATCCTTAGCGAGACGTGTTTTGTAGGTAACTCAGTGCTTTTGTCTTCGATTTGGTATATAGCATCTACCTGGCTATTTTCTAGGTCAATAATGCTTAAAGTTCAACGCCTAGTACGCAATTTCATTTGGGGGAACACTATTGCAGACAATTCTATAGCAAAGGTAGCTTGGTCAGTTCTTATACAATCTAAACAGAAAGGAGGTCTAGGTTTGATTGATCCTTTTATGCAAAGTAAAGCCTTAATTGCTAAACATGTTGTTAGGAGTTTATTGCCAAGAGATGAGTTATGGAAAAAGCTATGGATTCATCACTTACATAAGGTCAAGCCCTCAGTAGGAGGGCAATGGCATGATAGTCTTAGGTGGTTTTTTAATTCACATTTTCCATTACCTAAGTGCAATGTTGGTTCATTATGTTTCTTTAGTGGAATTTTTCGGGCATGGGAAACTCTTCAGCAATCACTTGTTTTCTTGCCTCCGAAAAATTATCATCAATTCATGTGTCAGCCTTTAATATGGAATCCTTTATTTACTGACGAAGTTGCATGTGTTTTGGGTCTACGACCGAGGTTATCTTGGGCGACAATGGATAGTGGGCCAGCCCATACAGTTGCGGATTGGATAAAGTTTTTACAAACTTCAGCACACGACCAAAAGATTATGTTGTCTAATTTAAGAGGGGCAAGGATAATGTTCTCTCAATTGTCTATGGTGTATCAGGTCACACTACCAACTTTGCAGTTTGATCATTTTCAAAGTTGGTACGGTATGTTTTCGACATTTAATGTACTTATAGGAGCTCGTTTATATCATCGTAATGGCAATTTTTATTGTTATGAAGTTTTGGACAATGGTAGATTGTTATTAGTGGCGGACTAGTCTCCAATTATGTCCAATGCAAAGCAGTTGCCAATTAGAGTAATTGCTAGATTAGATAATAAAAAATTGATCGATCCTAGTCCGTTAATTGCTAAGTATGCATCTCAAATTTGGGTTTTACACTCTAGGCCACTTGTCGACCTGCAGTGGGACCCATCAGATTATGGTTGGAAATTGTCCATGTCTGACACAGCGAATAAGATCCTTCCATTCTTCTCATATTCGGTGGTGTTCGGTAGAAACTTTATGTTGAATCAGACCGACTCAGTCCCAGCGGCAAACAAGTATTGGGAGGAAGGTAATGTCTCGTCGGCTCGTATGCGGATGTTTTGGAAACGGTTTTGGGTAACTAAATGTATGAATAAGATATTGCATTTTCGTTGGTTGATGATTCATTATGCATTGCCAGTAGGTGAACTATTGAGGGGTTCAGTGCGTGATCGGTCATGTGTTATGTGTGGGTTTGCATCTGAGTCATTGCATCATGTATTTTGGGAATGTTTGTTCGCTAAAAGGTTTTGGTTTCGAATTCTTACAAGGCTTTTAGGTCGTAAATATACCTCGGCTTTCTTCACGTGGGGTGCAGTCTTTTGGGGAATGTTGGATCAACAATCAGCCTTTTATCATTATCAGCATTCTTCTTTGTCTTTACATGTGAGAAGTTTTCAAGTATATGCTAGTTCAAGTTCCTTGCAAGGAATCAAGTTCTTCTCGCGGAGTTATGTTTGGCAAAGTGTTTCTTCTTTGGGTTTATGGGTTCTTTGGAAAGCTAGGTGTTCCAAGCTATACAAGGATGAAAATACTCATGTTGTAGAACAACTTGAGTCTTTCTGGGACCTACTGGTACATACGGTAAAAGGTGATTATAACAGTTGTAAGGGATCAGGAGACACAACTAGTCGAAAAAGAAGGAGAATTAGAAGAGTTTGGTCATCTATTCCTATCATGTTGGATGCAAAGGCTAATGTCAAGTGGAATTACGTACCACCTCGTTGGTTGTTCCCACCACCAGCACCGTCCTTAGAGCACACAACATAAATCAACATGGAAGAGGTGATTCTGGCACATAGCAAGAGTCTTTTCATAAAAGAAGCTTTTGGCGGTGTCATGATGTGGCGTGCTCGAGGGTGGGAAAAACCGGCGAAAAGGGGGTCAAAAATGTGCATGTGCAATGTGTGTGCACACAAAAGCGATTAATTGTGCATATGCAAAATAAAAAGGAAAAGAAAGGGTAAAAGGGAGGTATAGAAGCTCGTGCAAAAAGTAAGAGAGAGGTGAGATAAAGGGTATAGGGGAGACAGGCTATAAATTTATAGAGATAGACTTACATATTATATAAGAAAGAGTTAGTGGGTTAGTGGATAGTTACATTGACTACTAGCTAGATGTGCATGGTTTGAATCTAGTCTTACAGTGCTGCGTGATTTAAGGAATTTTAGTCCTTTTTCATTGAAGACAAATTTGGCGACCCCCCCTTCTTTTTTTTCCTATAAAAGGAGGTCGAGGGGGGGTTCATTTGGAGAGACATTTTGGGAGGAGGAGACTATCGCCAATTTTCCTTCGAAGCTCTTCATCTCCTTATTCACCACATTTTTCTTCATCTCATACCCCTTCATCCCCCCATTGCCACGTGCTCGTGAGCCCAAGCTTCGTTGGCTCGACGTTGCTCCGCCCCGTTCATCGTTGCGAGCCCGTGTGCTTGCCGTTCGGGTGGTCGTGGTTCGTTGGGATTGGCATTTTGGTGGTGCTCGTGTGTTCGTCTTCGCCGTGTTCGGTTTTGCCTTGTCTCCAACGAGAGCCACCGGCCTCACAAAACAAAAGGGGAACGAGACCTTGCTCGGGAAGGGGTGGGGAAGTAGTATTGTCATAAAGCAAACCTCGGGTCTTCTCTATCCCTTGAGTACTCCCTAGTCCGAGACCCCCGTGGTCCCGCCCAAGTAACACGCGCGCGTGAAACTTCGCGACAGCGGTAATCTTCGATATGATTGGTGTGGATAGTAGAGCATATGCTTTACCTTAGATAGGGATGACTAATAATGAAACTTTAGAGAGGGATGATTGATAATGATTTTCATAAGGATACGACAGTGTGCATTCATGTTTGTTTAAGTTATTGGGGATACTCGATGACAGTCAGCTGATTCATGCGGATTTCCGTGGACATTGGCAAGATGCTAATCGGCGAGATGGTTGATGGGGACTGAATGGAGAAATTTTTCTGTGATAAAGATGAGTGAAGATGGTGGGGGGGTCGAAGCCGACTAACATGACTGGATGAGGAAACTTTTACACTAATTTCCGTTTTTAATACAGGTTTTTCGTGGACATTGGCAAGATGCTAATCGGCAAGATGGCTGATGTGGACTGATTGAAGAATTTTTTGTGATAAGCATGAGGGAAGATGGTGGGGGGGTCGAAGCCGACAATCAAGAGTGGGTGAGGAAATTTTTAGACTAATCTTTTGTTGTTAATACAGGATTTTCGTGGACATTGGCAACACGCTAATCGCCGAGATGGCTGATGTGGACTGAATGAAGAAATTTTTTCTGTGATAAGGATGAGTGAAGATGGTGGGGAGGTCGAAGTCGACTATCATGAGTGGGTGAGGAAGCTTTTACACTAATTTTTTGTTGTTAATACAGGATTTGCGGGGACATTGGCGAGGCAAGATGCTAATCGGCGAGATGGCTGATGTGGACTGAATGAAGAAATTTTTCTGTGATAAGGATGAGTGAAGATGGTGGGGGGGTCGAAGCCGACTATCAAGAGTGGGTGAGGAAACTTTTGGACTAATTTTTGGTTGTTAACACAGGATTTTCATGGACATTGGCATTAGCAAGATGTTAATCGGCGAGATGATTGATGTGGACTGAATGAAGAAATTCTTCTCTGATAAGGATGAGTGAAGATGAGTGTTGATGCGAAGGAGATTCAATACAAATATAGTTTCAATGATCGTACTACATTATTTTCTAGTCCTTATCAAAGGCTGTTATTAAGTGGACTTGGAAACACCTCGAGGGAGTGTCTACTTAACAAGATGCAGCTTCATGGAATGTTGTAAAGATACTTGAAAACAGACTCTTCAGTGGTCTTATGATTTCGGTGGCAACAATTCATCGACACCAACCATTGGAATTCATCGACAAAAAAGGTGGTTGGATTGCTAAGACTACATGACTGTTCAAGAAGTTTTTACTTAAATATGTTGCAATATTGATTGTAATAGTGGACTGTTTTGTATATTGACTTCTTTAATACCAATGGAGGATATGTTTTTGGAAAAAAAAAAAAATCAGTCATACACTTCCTTGTTGTGGTGGTGTAGGACCACAAGTATCCATTCGAATTTAATGGGATTGTTTTCCTATGCACAAAGGATATATCGTTATATGTACGCCCAAATCTTGCCAACTTCATCTCCTAGGATGGTATTCACTCCACTGAGGGCTTCATTTTTCAATTTTTTGACCAAACTTTTGTGACTAGATCCTTCATACACACACCCGATGAATTATCTAGCCTAAAAGTATCTAAGGAATAAATGAGCCAAGCAATCCACGAAGACAATGTTGCTAGTGTGAAGTGCAAGCAAGATCATTTTGTAATTTTGCTTTGGCTTTTCAACATCGTTGCTATCAATTTGTGATCATAGTCAATTATGTATTGTTATAAGCAATTTGATGCGTCGTCACAATGTTCCTTGTAATTGCAACCTTTTTAACACGATATGCACAACAACAAACTTATGATTCTCAACATAAAATCAAACAAAGGAAAAGATAATATTGTGTGGTTGTCGAGGTATATATTTTGAAGTATTGCATTCACCGTTCTCTTTAAGATGAAAAATTAAGATGTCATTGTGTATGTCAAACACATGATGGGTAATTTGATATGATAAACCTAAGCAAGAAAATTCTATGTATTCGACGTTGAAGTCTAGGAAAGTATTAATATGTTTGTTACTGCAAAAGCTCAACAAGTTAGTCATATAAGTAATAAATGTTTTTGTTGACTTTGTTTGCTAGTCTTCCACAATTGTCTCCTTGATCAATATAACTTTACACATGATTACTACTAGACTAATATTATAGTCTACCTAAGGATCTATCCATAATGGTGAGATTGGGAGGGTTTCTGACTTTGCATCCTCCTTGACAATATGCAGTGTATGTACCTCCTTGTGCCATTAAATGGGCAACTATGCTTCAATGAGTCACCACCTTGAACGTATAGGCTTATCCTTCGATGTCGTTATGTCTAGTGAGGTTACAACAATATGTTTTGTTCCAAGCATGTGAGAAATGTCTAACATAAAGTTGTGTGTAGTTCTCTTGATGATAAGAAAATGAAGAGTCGTGATGGTTCACCATCTTCATATATCTCTCTCAAAAAAAATTAAGTCATTTAAAGGTTTACTTAAAAATGGTGATCTGTTCAATTTCTTGGTTTGTGAGTTATGCACAAGGCCTTTCATGAATGGTAGGAAAGTAATATGGAAAAAGAGCATAGAAAGAAGAGACAATAAATCTATTAATCATACCACCTTTGGGCAATATCAAGTATGTCCACATATCCACTACATATCACCACAATGCAAATTAATATACTTTAGGAGCAAGAAACACGTGCGCATGCACTAAATATACATGCAAGCATGATAGAATTTCATCAAAACATTATATATACTCCTTGTCACTGCTAGGTGTCAAGAAAACTTGGTTCATTTCCTTCTTACATTTTATAATCGTTTGTTACAAGAGGACAATGTGATTGGTTGATGAACAATAACTATTGAAAGGTAGTTTCTATTCTCCTTTACTTTGTCTTCTATGAGCATATCCCCTCATATTCCTCTCACTCTGAGACATTCCAAGAGTGAGAGAGACAACATGGGGTGCCCACATATCTATAGATATAAATGTAACAATAGAACATGATGATCCGATATAATTGCATCGGCTTTCTAAACTAAAAACAATAAAATATATATTGGTTTTGCGCTTGCTAAATTTTTTAAGACCGTGTAAATGTGTGCTCTCTTTAGTGGCAATCATCTACTCTTAATATTGTGATGACTAACATAAAGTTGTGCTATTATATGCACTCGTGTATGTATGGTTTATATGCACAATAAAAAAATGAAATCCATTATGGGTTTTGATTTAACTCGAGTATGTGAATGATTCCTTGCGATATTTTCAACATGCATTGCAAACGTAACAACTTTGTATCACCCAAAAATGGTAATCTCCCAAATATTAATGTTACATGAGCAATTTTATAGCAAATTGTGCCACACTCAATTGAAAAGCCATGATTGAATATTAGCTTAAATTTGATGCTAACAAATTTTACAAGCATGTATATAGTAATTTGTAACATTAGTTCCATGACTACTTAGAAAAAAGTTATTGAGAAGGCAAGAGCACGAGATGATCATTGTGAGCTCATAAATATTTCATATGCGTAGGACCATGCCTCATGCTCATCTTCATCGATCACTAAATGTTCTTCTATCTTATTCATGGGTAAATAACAAAATTAAGGCCTTTATGCTTTTATCAATGTGTCATGTTGTCCCCGAATATATTAATAATTTATCCACGATGGAAATCAGAATTAACTCTAAAAGGACGCAACAAATAAGCATGACTTAATATAATCCATTCTTTTTGTTCTCGATGTAAAGTACATGCCCTACAACGAGAGGTAAAAAAAATCCGTGCATTATTAGCGATGTGTAAATCAAAAATGAAAAGACGCGAGGTCACGCTTTTCACAATGGGCTCCCCAGTTTTCATTCACAATACATGGAAACGTGAGGTGCACTTTTTTCCTACCCACTCCATGGCTTAACTCTTATGACATGTGTATCATCAGTATTATACTTTAAAAATTTGTAATTCGAAACTAAGATAAAGACAACATAGTCAAATTTATAAGTGGTGGGAATTGAAGCTTCACCTTCAGTTTACTAATATATAGGTTATGCCCCAGAACAAGACAAATTGGAGACCCATATCCAAAAGCACTACATTTTAAGGTACAAATCTTAATTTCATTTGAAGGTTTAAACTTGCAAGAGCTACCTAGATTTCACTCTATAGAAATAAATGCTCATTTCATGGCACATGCTATCATTTTAACGCAACAATGAGGATCTTATAATAGCACAAGCCTCCCTATAATGTGTCCCCCCAAATTTCAATAAAAGTGTGTATGTAGTAACAATATGTACATGTACTCAAAATGGATTACATAGATAAATAATGAGCCGGATAAAACGCACGTGACTAGAAATTGCAAAAACCATTTGTTTTTCTATTGATATACAATAACGAGATTTTAGTTGTTGTACAAAAGGATCCCAATAATGACATAGACTTGCTAGCACATTTCAACGGTAGAACGAAACTCTTTTCATGTGTTATAATTTCTACCTTTTCTTAATACTCGTGGGCCTTAACTATTTTGATGGTCCCATTACCTCCAAAGGTTTATTTTGGAAGGCTATTGCATGGTGTTACAATCATAACACTACCTATATCATGGCTAAGTTAACTAAAATCTTGCTTGGCAGCCTTTTGTTACATCCTTATGTAGTCATCGAGATCAAATAACCATAATCTTTTAGAAAAGAAACCAATGCCCAATAGACCACGTTTTTGTTTGTAGAGTAGTCTACCCAATACTACTTTACAAAGCTGTATGGATGCAAGAATGAGAAGGGAGGGAAAGTCATGCATCTACATTCGTCTCTGACCAATGGGTTTTTGATACATTTGCAATAAGTTTTGGCACTCCACGTTCTCGATGATGTCACACCAAATCATATATGGATTTCTCTTGTAAGGGCTCAATCTAAAACTAACCTAACACAAGAAACTGTATTGTCCACATTCTCGAGCTCTCGATCATAGCGTACCACATCTTCTGGAACCAATGGACGAGGAAGTTTGTCCAACTATGTGCTCAATTAGAATAGAACCCATCGTAAGGTGAGCAATGACATTGAGATGCTCAGGATAAGCCTGAGCCCGAAAGACAAAAGAAGAAGAAGAAGAAGAAGCTAGGGTTTATGTGGCACATCATCGACATGGACGTAAACGAATGGCAAATGGTGGCATGCCAGAGGCAAGAGATGGCCTGGGGTGGGGGTCTTAAGCGTGGCGAGAGACAGATCGAGATAACACGAAGCAAATGTCTAAGATTGTGTCTCTAGGAGGAGGAGGAGGAGGAGGGTAATGAGGGTGTGAACCCAAGCCCACCAGGCTAGATTGAGAGATTTGAGATTTTCTCTACACAAAGAAAGAAAGCCCTTTAAGGGTGGTGGTAAGTAGTAGCAAAAGAGTTCTCTTTCTCTCTCTCTCTCTCTCTCTCTCTCTCTCTCCGTGGAACAGAGCTTTCCATGGCACCTCCCTCTAAAAGACAAGCAAATCATCCTTCTTCCTCTTCTTCTCCTAATGCTGCTCTTCCTCTTCCCGGCCTTGCTATTGGCGTCATAGCAGGTATTGCTGCTGCCATAGCCTCTCACAACCTCCTCAGGAAGAAGGAGAAGAAGAAGAAAAAGAAGGAGGAGGAGGAGGAGGAGGAGGTCCCCTCTCCATCCCTCGTATTGGAAGAAACCCAAAACATAACTTGTAAAGAAGATGAAAAAGAAGAAGAAAAGGAGGATGGGTTCTCTGAGAAACCCTTGTTATCATCAGTTAATGAACTAGATTTCAGGCTTGCCTATGGTGAGGAGCTTCACCTATCTACTCAAGATAGTAGCTTTTCCTCCTCTGACATTGCACTAATTTCAAGTAATGAGGAGACATTGCATGAGGTAAGTAATGATCGTTTGAAACCCTTTCCTTCTGAATTTTATGAAATAAAAACTGACAAACTGAGCCTGGAAGATAGAGAAAGGGAAAGAGAAAAAGAGCATTGGAATTATGCCCAAACAGATGAAAAACATGTTTCACATATAGATTTGCATCCTTTGTTCACCACACAATCCATTGAAAGTAGACGCATGTCAATTAGTAATATAGAAACTGAGATTGATCTAAAACATGATAATGTTGGGATCACAAGTGGTTTCTGTATTAAGGACTCAAATCCCCAACTGTTAATAGATGGGTCTAAAACCGGTCATATGGATATGAACAATCAGCACTCGAGCCTTGAATTGTTAATAGATGGGTCTAAAACTGGTCATATGAATGTCAGTGATGAAGAAAACATTCATGCAAGGAGGATCTATGCTGATATTTGTTTAAATCACAAGTATGACCAGCCTAACTACCAATTAAGAGCAGAAGATTCCAATGGCACTGGATCAATCACCAATATACCGAGTTTCAATGACACTTGTTTAAGAAAGGATGTTGAGACCAATCATCAATTTTTTATTGGGAGTTTTAATAATGCTATTCAACAGATTAATTTCCAATCAACCCTGGAGAGATCTGACAATGGTAGTGAAAACCTTGATCTCCAACCAACAATGGAGGGATCTAGTAATGATAACAAAGAGATTAACGTTGAATTAGGATTGGATAATGGCAGTAGTATCCAACCAGCAATGCAGGAATCAGATAATGTGTCTGAAAACCATAATCTTCAACCAACAATGGAGGGATTTGTTAATCATATAGAAAAGCCTAATCTCCATATAACAATCGAGAAATTGGACGATGATAGCAAATATCCTAATCTCCAATCAATAAAAGAGAAATCAGATAATGATCGTGAAAATCCTACTCCCCAACCAACATTTGAGGAATCGGCCAATAGTATTGAACAGCTAACAATGGAGGAGTTGGATAATGTCAGTGAAAATCCTAATCTCCAACCAACAATAGAGAGATTTGACAATGGTGGTGAAAAGTCTAATCTCCAACCAACAATGGATAATGGTGTTGAAAAGTTTAATCTCCAGCCAGCAAGCAAGGAGCAATCAGATAATGGTATTGAAAATCCTAAACTCCAAGCAATAATGGAGAGATCTGATAATGGTAGTCAAAATCCTAATCCCCAGCCACCAATGGATGGATCAGATAATGTTATTGAGCAGCAGAATATCCAACCAAGAATGGAGGAATCAGAAAATGTTATTGAAAAACCTAATCCCCAACCAACACTGAAGAGATCTGATTATAGAAGTGAAAAGCCTAGTCTTGAACAAACAATAGATAATGGTATTGGAGAGCCTAATCTTCAACCAACAATCAAGGAATTGGATAATGGTAGTGAAAGTCTTAATCTCGAACCAGAAATGGAGGAATCAGATAATGGAATGGAAAAGCTTAATCTCCCATCGTTGTTGGAGGATGTGAATGATCCATGTTTATTATGTGCCGAAGATATATATCCAGTTCTTCAATGTACAGTAGATGCTCCTTGTGTTGATAGAGGTATTTGCATGCAATCAATGACTAATGGATTGGATGAAGATCATTCATCTATTGATAGAGAGCCTAATCTTCAATCCATGGCACAAGGATCTGATGAATCGTGGAGCATTGACCCTTGTGGCACTTTTTTAAGATGTGTGAATGGATGCTCGCCAACATTGCAAATCCTTTATGAGACATTTTCTAATCAACAACCAAATATTCGGTCAATAGAAGCCAAATTGGATGATAATTCTCTAGGTTTTGATGAACAAGAGGTTAAACTTCAATCCATAATGGTGGTTAATGATGCAAATTTAAGTAATAATGGTGAACATGATCAGCCATTAATATTGGAGGGTTCAGAATATAGCTTATCAGATACCATTGTGAAGCTTGATGCTGGATCAGATATCAAGGGTAATGATGATAATTCTCTAGATGTTGATGGACAAGAGGTTAAGCATCAATCCATAGTGGAGGTTAATGATGCAAATTTAAGTAATAATAGTGAACATGATCAGCCATTAATAATGGAGGGCTCAGAATTTACCTTATCAGGTACCATTGTGAAGCTTGATGCTGGATCAGATATCAAGGGTAATGATGATAATTCTCTAGGTGTTGATGGACAAGAGGTTAAGCTTCAATCCACAGTGGCGGTTAATGATGTAAATTTAAGTAATAATAGTGAACATGATCAGCCATTAATATTGGAGGGTTCAGAATATACCTTATCAGATACCATTGTGAAGCTTGATGTTGGATCAGATATCAAGGGTAATGATGATAATTCTCTAGGTGTTGATGGACAAGAGGTTAAGCTTCAATCCACAGTGGCGGTTAATGATGCAAATTTAAGTAATAATGGTGAACATGATCAGCCATTAATATTGGAGGGTTCAGAATATACCTTATCAGATACCATTGTGAAGCTTGATGTTGGATCAGATATCAAGGGTAATGATGATAATTCTCTTGGTGTTGATGGACAAGAGGTTAAGCTTCAATGCATAGTGGAGGTTAATGATGCAAATTTAAGTAATAATGGTGAACATGATCAGCCATTAATAATGGAGGGTTCAGAATATAGCTTATCAGATACCATTGTGAAGCTTGATGTTGGATCAGATATCAAGGGTAATGATGATAATTCTCTAGGTGTTGATGGACAAGAGATTAAGCTTCAATCCATAGTGGAGGTTAATGATGCAAATTTGAGTAATAATGGTGAACATGATCAGCCATTAATAATGGAGGGTTCAAAATATACCTTATTAGATACCATTGTGAAGCTTGATGTTGGATCAGATATCAATGGTAATGAGGATACTTCGTTACTTGTTGATAAAGAGATAAGTGTTAAGTCAACAATGGCAAAGTGTTTGGAAAATATTTCACAAGAACAAGAACTAAAACTAAATCTTCAATTTGAAGTGGAGGAATATGTTGGAGAAGTACATCCTGAAACAACAAAGAAAGTCACAGATGACCCTTGTTTATTTGCTGATCATCATCCTAATTTCCGATTAGCAATGGAAATTTTTGATGATACTTGTAATTTAGAAGCTAATCCTTCATTTGGTGATGATCCTAATCTTCAATTGGCAATGGAATGTTTTCATGTTGTAGAGGCTAATCTTCCATTACTAGTGGATGGGCCTAATGGCACTTGCATAAGTATAAATGAAAGGAATGCTCTTCTATCAGCAACAAAGCATTCTGGTAATACTGGTTCATGTGTTAATGATGATGTTTCTATTAGCTTTGGCAGAGATTCTAATCTCCAAGCAAGATTGGAGGGTTCAGATGACACTTTTTCAATAAGCACTAGTGAACAGCTACCAGGCATCAAGGTGTATGAGAATATCGTTTCAACTGATGAAAGAGAACAAAAGATGGAATCACTGGTTGAGGGATCTGATGATGTTGATTTAAGTGCTGAATCGGATGATAATGTTGAATATTCTAATCATAATCAATCAAAAGAAGTGTCTGATCAGTGTTGTTCTTTCCTTGATGAAGCTCATGATGATCTTCAATCAATCAATGAATGTTCTGAGGACACCGTTTTAAGCGAAGATATAGAACCAAATCTCAAATCAAATTGTGCTGGTAACAATTTCATACAGACCGATGAACGTGTTAATCTTGAATCAATAATGGAACAGTCTGGTAGCATGTTTCCTAATGGTCTGCCTCATCTGCAACCAATAGTGAAAGAATTTGAAAATTTATGTTTCAGTATTGATGTTGAACATGATTTCCAAGAAACAATGGAAGGGTGGAATACACTGAATGTAGAGCCTGATATCCAACTGGTAGAAGAACATATTGATTATACTTGCTTATGCAAATGTGAAGAACCATATGACCTATCAACAATGGAGGGAGTGTCAAATCTTTCAAAATGTTTGGACATTGATGGAGAGTCTATCCTTTTATCAGTATTAATGGAGTCCGACAGTGCTGGTGAGCCCAAAAGTGGGAGTGGTGAAACTTGTCTAACTAGTGATACAGAGCCAAATGTCCAATTAAAAATGGAGGAATCTGATGATGGTAATGATCATCTCACAAGCTTTGGAGTCCCTTATATTCACCCAATGATGAAAGGGTCTGATCCAACTTTTGCAAATCAAAATGTTGATGGAGAAATACATTTCGAATCAATAGTGGAACATGGTAACAACAATTTCTTAACTTCTAATGGATATTATAATTGCCAATTAATGGAAGGGTTGGATACTTGTGCTGAAAGAGCAGTTGAAAAGTGTGATGGAACTAATTCTGATATTCATGGGAAGTTGAATCTTCTACCAATGGGTGGTGAAACTTGTTTCAGCACCAACTTCAATTCAATGGTAGTGCTAGAGGAATCTGATTCTTTGAGCATTGATGGTGTGCCCAAAAACCAATCAATACTGGAGGGATATGATTATATGTGTTTAATTGGCGATGGAGATCATATTCTTCAACCAAAAATTGAGGTTTCCGATGACATCTATGGATGTTATCTGAGTGGTGATGATGAATGCAATCACAAAATAACAAGGGAGGGTTCAAATAAACCTTGTTTAAGCAGTGAGGGAAACCCTGATCTCTATTTGATACAAACTTTTTCCGATTATCGAACATTGGGGTGGTCTTGTAATATTTCTGAGAACAGTCAGTCTGAAACTTGTTTAAGTGTAGATAGAGAAACTCCTCACCAATCAACAATGATCCCTGGAGATAATACTCGTTTAAGCTATAACGAATGTCCTTATATCCAATCAAAAATGGAAGAGCGTGGTCACACTTGTGCTGGTCAAGTGCATAATCTTCTGTCAACATTAGATGACAGTTTGGACATCGATGGAGAATCCAGTGTAGAGAGATCTGATAATGGTAATCTTCAACTACTAGCAAACTTTGATGAAATTTGTCAAACTAGTGATAGAGAGCTGAATGTCCAATCAGAAATAGATGAATCTGCTGATGATAGTCCTGTAAGAAGTGGAATATCTAATGTCCATTCATTCATGAAGGATTCTCCCACCATTTTCTCAATTATTGGTGAAGAAACACATTCCAAATCAATAGTTGAAGCTGGTAATGACACTCGGTTAACTTCTACTGGATATGATAAACTCCCAAAATTAGTGAAACACTTAGATGTTTGTAGCAATAACGAAATTAATGTTCATACAATGGTAGAGGAGTTTGATATGGCTTATGTTACACCCATCGATGGTGTGTCCAAAAGCCAGTCTTTGCTGGAGACAAATGATGATTGTTTAACTGCTAATGGAGATTCCACTGTTCAACCAATAGTTGAGTTTTCTGATGATATTGGTAATATTTATTTGAGTGATGGAGTGGTCAGTGATGACAATGTTCCTTTAATCAGTAAACATGGACAGCTAATTATCAATGATGCTGACCCTAACCCTCAATCAGAAATGGAGACGGGGGGCTCTCCCTATACTCACACAACCAACAATGATAAATATGATGATTTATTGATAATTGATAGATCTAATTATACTTGCTTGGTTTCTGATGATTTGCAATGCAGTAGAGAGGGATTTGAAATCTCTTGTTTAAGTACTGAAGGAGAGCAAGATCTACGATCAGCAACAGAGAGTGTTTCCAATACTAGTGTAAGTATCGTCAATGAAGAACTTCACCTCCAATCAAGAATGAAGAACACTGATCAGCATTGTATTCTCAAGTCAACCATTGAAGTGGACAAGTCAGATGCAATGTGTTTAAGAGTTGAAAGAGAACCTGATTTTCAATACAAGTTTAATCCTAGAAGCAGCCAACCAAGATCGATGTCTACTTATGAGATTGCAGCCAATGATGAAGATGCAAGCAATGATAAGGATGAGATTCGAGGACATACTATCATTGCCCCTCTTAAAGACCATAATGTTGTCAAAGATACTATCATTGATCCTGTTAAAGAGCATGAAGATTGTTCTTTAATGATGGATCATTCAGAAGAGCATATAATGAAATCAAGGGGTATAGATATCAATGATGTTAAAGAACCTGTGTGTAATGATGTGATTGAAAAGAGGAAATTCGAGCTCGATGGCACAGAAAAGAAACCTAGGTAATTCAGCTCCTTTGTTTTATATCAATTAAATTGTTTCCGCAGAATCTTAATGTGATGTTTAAAGATTGAAATCAACACTAATCTTAATGTGATGCCTTTACAGCCATACCAACTCATCTGAAGTGTTATCATGTGAACAAGGATTAACCAGTGTGAAGAAGGTAGTTCAACCAAGTCTTTATCAATATATTGTATTTCACTTAGTCTTAGTCCTGTTAAGACATACAGTTAATGTCCTCTTCTAGTTCAGTAAGTTTTTATCATGTTGTTCTTGCCTATTTTTGCTTTGATCCTTGTGAACCAAAATTTGGTCCATGGTTTTCATGAGTTTTTCAAATAACCCTAAATAATCTACTTGCTTTATAGATGGTCTGCTAAATCCAAACGTCTTTTGTTCATTGATTAGGAGGATGGAGAACTGAGATCATCAGACGGAAATGGTGATATGAAGACCAACGAGGCATTGCCTTCAATACACACAAGCAAGAAAAGCAAGAGAAGAAGAAAAGTGAAAAAAGACAAGGTTGTCGTCCAGGGTACACATTGTCGCCAAGAAATACTCAGTGTTCACCAATCCAAAGATGGGTGGTTTCCAAACAAATTTGAGAAGCTCGCCCCACACTTTGTTCTCTGCTTTGTCTCCGCATGCTTATTTATTGCGGTAATAAGTATTGTGCAACAATATTTACAACTATCTGAACCCCTTGGTTAATAAGCAAGTGAAACGAATTATTAGAGTAGAACCTTCATGACTTTAGGAAAGGCTTTAGTTTGCTCTACTTAAAATTTTCTACAATAGAGGATAATACCCTTTGTTAGCAGCAGCCTGTTCAAATGATTGGAGACAAATGTATAAATTTTGTAATGAACCACAACATTACCTCTCCTTCATTTTGAGAGGTTGAGCTGAGTATTTGTTATATTTTATGGTTTCCCCAGAAATGTTATGGGGGGATGCGCTGTTTATTAGAAAGCATTATTATACATGGCAATATTGATTGAGTTTATTCAAATTATTGAAGAGATAAAAGCATTTGTGCCATTTCTTTGAGAGGTTCAGTTTTTTTCGTCGTTTCAAAGATTCTTTTCAGCATTTCTAATCATTTTTCATGACCTGGACATTTCTTCCATTAGATGTTTACAGCATTCCTAGAGTCTTGGCATCAAAGAAGTCAGATGCACACAGACTACTTGGATAGCATAATAAAGGCTCTGCAGGTGTATATCTGCAAAGATGGTGGTTGAAAAGGGCTTCAAAGTTGAGGGGAGTCCTTTGAAAAACCAATCAAAAGCTGTTTTAAACTAATCACGAAATATTAGCTCCATATCCTTTTATTACTCTTATTACCATTACATTATACGTCCAAATAATTCAATTTCCAATTGACTCTTTTTTATGAGATTCTTCATAATAATCACTATTGTGGACTTGAGAATAATTTCTATGGACGTTAATTTGTTTGTACTTATTAGGAAAAAATAAAAGAAAAAGATTGTTTGTATATTTTCCTATTTGGGTTACATCATTGTTGTCATTACAATTGATTAAGTTATTCAGCTAGAAGTCATTGTAATTTGTACATATATTTACATTGATACCTACACAGGGATATCTACAGGGATGATGGTTGGGTGTAAAGTTGAGGAAAAAGATTGATTTGTGTCCTTTGGAAAACCAAACAAAAATTTTCTGCACTAATTACGAGACAACTTGCTCCATGTCCTTTACTTTCATGGTATTGAAGATATAGCAGATAACGTAAAAATTGTAAATTCCCAAAAAAGTTATTGAGGAATAACACAGTGAAAAATGTAACATCCCAAGAATTCTCAAGCCAAAATTATACAAAACTTATTAGATGTACACAGATGGTTCTAACCCATTAAAGCATATGGCCATTTTGATCTTATTTAGGTGCAGTGCAAATTAGGATGTTGATAGTAGATACTTGCTCTCTATATTCCCCTTCGTTGGCTTGTTACAAATAATTTGAATCAGTTCATTCACTTTGAATGAGTTAATGCAATTTGGCTCACATTGAAAATTACAATTTCACACTTGTGTGAAGCAAAACACACTTAATACGTATTGAGTCTACGTTTGTAGTGTTGAAAGTCCTTAACAAGGTATGTCAATCATGAGGAACGAAATCTTGCCCTTCTTCATGTCAAAGGGTAAACATCTTTCAACAAAAGATCGACTGATAGAAGTGCTGGCATTCTATATAGAATGTGTGCCATGATAATTCATACACTCATACAAGGCCTTTAGCTTTATTTGTTGACAACAGACGACTCGCACCTTCATCCAAGAACATACTCTCTCCTCTGCTGACTCAATCTGAGGCTGATTCTGTCTGAATGTTTGGATCCTGATAAACCTGAGAGGTGATCACTACATGGATAATGCAAATGGTCAGTGAACATTCCCTCTTTCGAGAAGGTAAATGAAGAGAAAGAAAGTTATGTACCAACCTTCCAACAGATAACAAATGGGTCACATCTTTGATTGCTTTGTTTGCAGCATATAACATCATCTTTTTCACCTGATTCATAGATAAGAGACATACCAAAATAAAAGACCAGCACACAAGCAGTAACCTCTCACTTCATAAAACTGCTGGTTGAAAGATAACCATGATATGTGAAATATCTAATAATATAGAAGAATTGGATACAACTATTTGTGCCTTCGTTCTCTTATATCTTATTGAATCATCATCACTCTACATGTGGCAGTCTATTGTCGGTTTTAGCTTGAGTGTGTGAGATTGCCCATTGAAGCATGCCCACAAGGTTCAAGCGTGTACTCAGGTCAATATTGGCCTCTCTCCTACAGATATGCAATGGGGAATCTATGCACTCTATGAATCTGTGTCAGGAAAAGTGCGGTCTTCCAAGGGTTTGTCAGAGGCGGTGGCTAGCACCATCGGAGTGAAGCAAGGATGCCCACTATTACCCACTCTCTTCGGCCTCTATATAGATGAGGTATCACATTACATAGAGACAAAGGTTTGCCAATAAATGTAACAATATTGTGCTGATTTCTGACTCTCAGGAGGAATATTGTACAGACAAAGGTTTGCCGATGAACATGGATAAGACTAAAGTGATGGTGTTTAACACAACTCAAGCATGGGTAATAAGATCAGAACCAGAATTTTTCTAGGGAGAGGAAAAGGTGAAATACACACGATCTTACACATACCTAGGAGTAACATTTACAGGGCTTAGGTTCTCCTTATGGGAGCCGCTTGTGCCCAACTTTCTCATGGATATGCAGCCCTTGGTGCTCTCGAGAGACCATGTGCACATTTGCAGTTCCATGAGCCACGAACTAATATGTGGTTATTTGGTACACTTGTCACACCAACTCTTCTCTATGGAGTAGAAATGTGGGGACTGAGTCTTAACAAGGCAAATCATTGGAAAGATTTAGAGAGACCTTTAGTGTCAATGACTGCCCGCAAGATAAGGAGCAAAGCATATGTGCCCCATGATATAACCCGGGCAGAGATGGGAGAAGCACCTATAATCACCAGGCATTGTTCCGATCAGTGACATTTATCCAACGTCTTTGGGAGCTCCCTAAACAAAGGTACCTAAGCTTGGCACTTATGTCATGAAGACAACTGGCTGAAAATGGAGACATTCATTGTTGGTATGCTGAAATGCAGCAATGTTTTGAGTCACATGGCATGAATATAAATGCACTACCCCCGTTCCAATATAACTTGAACTGTCCCCATCTAAACATGACCAAACTGGAAAAGAACAATGATCCGAACTGATATTATTAACTTGGAAAACAAGATAACATAGAACAGCCCCAAAATATCACTTGGTACAAACATGGCCCACTATAAGACACTTCTTACACACATCGGAGGATGGATTCATCATCGAGCCACCTTATATGGACATACATCTAGCGAACTTCATCAGATCAGTTACAGATATACACGAATACCTCTAGAAGAAAGAATTTGTCAATGGTGTCATCAAGGAGTGAAATCCGAAGAACATTGAGTTTGTCATTGTAGTGTCTTTTATGAAATCAGCGGGAGATACCATTGCCTCTTTAAACAAGGCTTTGGCCCACTACACAAGGTAATAGAATATGAGGACCAACAATGCCTAGGACTTTTCTTGCTAGAGCTCAAGAGACATCGAGAAAGTTGTTGAAGGATACAGCCACACAAGCTCATCCACAAAGAACAATCACAACTTTCTTTAGCTTCATCACTTCTAATGCTACAAGTCAATCAAGGGATACACAAATGGACTGCCGACCAAGACATAACAAAGGGGTTACAATTGATCGGGCAATAGCAATTTGTTGTGCATGTAGGCCCGGCCCCATGGATCACGACCTCAACACCCTTGTCATCGACAGATAAAGGCCATTATCCCTCGCCATCGCAGGTACTTCCCTCACTTCAGAGACCTTTCCATTCTGGATCGACCTATGCTAGAGATCTTTTGAAGACAAACGCTGCAATATATCTAACTTGAGATCTTACATGTGTCGAAAACCAAATTCCCTTGTCTCTTTTTATCTTATTTACTTTTATATTTACGGAGTAATATTTATTTTATTTTGATTTGTTGTTCTCAAAGATGAGACAACACTTAAGATGTAATCTCTTGTTTGGTTTTATAGGCCATTTTGGCCTCTTAAAAGACGTTCATATTTCTTTCTTCCTTTCTTTCTTTCTCCCTCCCTCCCTCCCAATTTGGGAAGTTCCTCCTACAAATGTGCAATAGTACCGGAATGCTTATTCCAAATGGTGTATCCTTATGGACCAACACTAATGGTTTTACATGTATAAAACACAATGGAAAGTGTGATTGACTATTAGCTACTTTTCAAAGGTATTTTGGATCGCATACATAAATTCTCACTCAGTGAACAGACACTAGAATCCGATCAAAGGACTTCATGTGTTGACCTCAAATGTTTGAATAGGTTGGATTGTGAGAAGGCCATGAAAGATAATAAACAACCACACTTTAGCATAAACCTCAAGTGAGCACCCATGTATTCCAAGATGCCTGAGGATATATTACAAATAACAAAGATAGAACATGGTGTCACACTAGAATGCAAATGGAAAGCTTTGAAGAAAGTCATTTTCTCATGCAAAAACATGTTTTTTGACCAAGAACACATCTTGGACATGCACCAAGTTCAAAAGAGCCTTATGATATTAGACGTAGTGAAGGATAAAGAAAATTATCGAAAGCATTTGTATGAGTACAAAAGACTTATTCAAAGAGAAGAATATGGGAAGTTACTTAATAATTTCTTCAAACACAAGAAAAAGCACATGTATGTGCTAAATTATGGAGAAATCTAAAGGAGAAACGTGTTGAGAGTTATGGTGACTTGACTCTTCTTGACTTGTCTATACATTGTATGAATTTATATGGGCTATCTATTGCAAGAAAGATGATGTGTTATGGTTCTCTTCACATGTCTCCCTTCCTTACAATTGAAGATAATATGCTATCTATACCCAATGGCTGAAATGCTCAAATGGACAGGAAAGGAAGCACATGCAGGGATAAGTTATATGTTTAATCATGCATTGCAACATGCCATTGCCCTACAATTGGACTACAAATTGGATCAAACCTTTACATAAAAGTGGAGATGTAAATAATCTAAACTATAGAACCATCATAGTTAGCTAACTAATGGCAAAACTATTAGGATGCATAATGGAATCAAAGAGAAGTGCATGGGCTGAAACAAAATAGTAAGAGAGCTTATGAACAAGTTGGCTTTCGAACACACCATAGCACCATCAATCACCTTGTCACCCTTTGAATATTAATGGAGGAAAGTCACTTGAGAGGTAAAGGTTTATATTGTTCACTTGAGAGGTAAAGGTTTATATTAATGGCAAAACTATTTGGATGCATAATGGAATCAAAGAGAAGTGCATGGGCTGAAACAAAATAGTAAGAGAGCTTATGAACAAGTTGGCTTTCGAACACACCATAGCACCATCAATCACCTTGTCACCCTTCGAATATTAATGGAGGAAAGTCGCTTGAGAGATAAAGGTTTATATTATTGATTTAAACTTTAAGAAAGCTTTTGATATGGTACCTCGTGAACATCTTTGGAAGCGAATGGAAAGGTGCCAAGTGAATATATGCTTGAAATTTCCCCAATCTATGAGAAGGTATCTGTGTGTGTTTGGGTTATAGAATTTCAGATTTTTTCGATAACACTATTGGTGTTAAGCAAGGATGCCCATTCACACCAACTCTATTTGGTCCATGCATTGATTGTCAATGGAGCTTTGTTTAAACTACTATTCAAAATATAGACTTCTATCCTAACTTCATGTAAAGTCCAAAAGATGCTTTTTCTTGGAGAAATGAGGACGTCAATATTTGTTCAACTTGTCCCTCTCAACTTGAATACCGTGGGGTCAATTGGAAGAAATGGCTGCCAAGTTTGTATAGGAAGAAAGCATAGAAGAATGTCATCATGCTTTTGTTATATACTGATGGTATAGTACTTTTTGCAAATAATCTAGGAGATGCGCAAAAGCTTATGAAGGAATTGGAAGAATTTTGCATGTATACTAAATTAAGTGGCTATAGCTCTAAACCAAAAATTATACTTGTGAAGAGCTAAAGCTTCAAATATCTTGGCCTTGAAGTTCCTTCAAATCATAGATGGAATGAGTGCACTACCTGTTGCCTAGACGCGGAAAAAGAGCATATTATGGATTTGAGAATACATGCAATCATGGAAAAATGTAGTGTTTGGTCCTCCAGAAATACCTTTTCGACATTTTGGTGACATTGATGCTTCTCTATGGGGTGGAAGTATGGGATGGTAACATCCCCAAATCTACTTGGAAAGAGTTTGAAAATATCCAAAAGGATTTCCTTATCAAATTTCTCCAAGTTAAGCACATTGACTTCCTAGAATTGCATGGGAAGCAAGCAAAAAGATCCAAAAGACGCATACAAAATTTGTGTTCCAGTTGGATGCAACAATGGAAAAATGGTTTGGAAGATGGGATGCAACATACTTGCTTCATGATACATCACTAGATTCCTCTGTAAATGATGCCTTTTTGCAATGCTAATGGTTTGGAAGATGGGATGCACCACACTTGCTTCATGACATGTGATGGCTCACGCTTCACACATTATACTACATATGTTGCACCTAACTACCAAAACCATATTCTTCGCCAAACGGGGAAACTATACACATCAATACATGTTAGAACCCATCCCTTTGTCTGTGATCTAAATCATTGCTTCCATACGACTTAGGTCACACGCATTGCGATGTGAAACGAGGCATTGGGGCACAAGTGATGAGACTTGTCGACTATGCACACTTTGCCTGAAACAAGTTCGAGAGTCTATGAGTATCACACTTTGATACAATGCTCTGCCTTCGATCATATTTGACTATGCTTTCCACATCTCTTCGACCAAATCCAATCCTTGCACGAATTTCTCTCGCAATCACAATGTACACTCTCGATTGCAAAATTTATTAATATAGTTCTTGAACAGTTGGAACTGCTACTTATTTTCCCATGTATTACGTAAAATCTAATATTTTTGGTGTCATAGGTCATATTTGACCTCCGAAAACGATAATAGAATCTACCTGTGTGTGTGTCTCAATAGTCAATGTTGACCTAAGAGAATACATTTTACACTTTACCCTTAACAAGTTTTGGGAGTCTGAGTATCATACTTTGATACAATGCTTTGGTTTTGATCACATCTGGCTATGCTTTCCACACATCTTCAACCAAACCCAATCTTGCACAAATTTCTCTTGTTTATAGTGTGCACTCTCGATTGCAACATTCATTAGTAAAATTCACAGATATTACGTGAAAATGTTATATGTTTGTTCTCATAGGTCATGCTTGACCTCCAGAAACGATAATAAAACCTGTCCATCTTTCAGGAGATTAATGTTATGCATTTTACTCTAAGCCTAAAACTAATCTTTTCGTATGAGATTTTCGGTTTCATCATTAGCTAGCTAGGGTAAACGATTAAGCCACATAGTTGTATTTATTAACTTCTTAGTTAAAACAACTATTTAAGAGAGAAAGAAAGATATATTAATGTTTTTTAAGAGGCCAAAATGGCCTATAAGACCAAACAAGAGATTACATCTTAAGTGTTGTCTCGTCTTTGAGAACAACAGATAAGTGGTTGTGTGTCATTTACTTGGTTGGAGATGTAACTCCAAATGAGAGAAAAATGTGTGCCCTATGCAACACATCTAATTTGTGTCTTTACTAGTAGTAGCAAGTGATGAGACAATACATTGAACAGAAATTTACTCTGTACTTCACTAATAGGTGTGCCAAATAGCAAGGATAATTTTAAAAAGTCAACTCAACTAATGGGTCTGCAAGCTTATTTAATGGACTCAATTAAGAAAGTATAAAAGATAATTTTTTAACTTCTCAAAGAGACCATAATAGCCTATATACTAGACAAATAGTTGTGCAAGTCTTATCTAATGGACTCAACTAAGAAAGTACAAAGATAATTTTTAAACTTCTCTAAAAGACCATAGTAGCCTATTAAACCTAACAAAGATTACAACTATTTATGTTAACTCATCAATGGCAATAACAAAAGAAAAATGTCTTTCTACTTTAGCATCCTAATACTGAATTTCTTGAAACTAAATGGCTAGTTGCCTGTCTATAAGCACCCCAAAAAAGGGTGAGTTAAGATAAAGAAATATAGACCTTCACAATCTCAATCACTGAATTTCGAACAAGCGAATATGATAAAGCTGGAATGGTCTTTCTGAAAGCTCTAACATGATTATCACCTTATGAAGATCATAGAAAACACCACAAAAATCCAATATACATACCTCTAGCTTATCCTCCTTGGAATGATGATGTAACGGGAGTAAGCGTACCTCCTCTGTTAAACGAATACATTCTCGTAGGTTTTCAGGAGAGACGAAATCCATCTCTATGTGAATGCAAGACTGGACAAGTAGCAACAAATTTCAATGTAGAAAGTTTTGTACAATCACTAGCAATTGATCAAACTTCTATATACCTATTAATTGATTCTAACAAAAATAATAATAATCATTGTCAAAGAAGTACAATGAAGGGACCTTCAAGTTTCTGACTTGGTAAGCACATCCTGCTGGAATAAACACAGCTTCTCCAACATGCTGTTCAAACGTCCAAGGATCCACACCTATAAAATTGGAGGAAGCTTGAGATTCTGGAAGCACATTCATATTTGATTGTGAATAACTGAACACTTACCATACTTTTCTTTAAGTTTTCTCTTATGCTCTTTTGTAAGATAGACAGTCTGATCATGAATTGAATGAGTAACCTGCATTCCAGAAATTATAATCACGAAACACTATCAACAGATGATAGATACATGCAAAATCTTGGTACAGATTTTTACATGTTGCAAGCCCTGTTGTGACACATGCTGAAATTCACGGAAGTGCTTTTGCAAATAATCTTGTAGATTAGGTAAATCCTGCCGTCTGAAAATATCCCATAATGCCCCTCCATAGTAGTCACCCACGTTTCTATTAGATTGTTCAAATTCTGTCCCCTCACGATCTGTTGTCATCTCATGGGCTAGAGAGTTGGTGATATTCTTCTCTCGCAGTGTAAAGTCTTCAGTTACACCCACATTAGGAACTTCTGAATCAATCCTCAAGTTTGCATGTTCTCTCGATAGAGCTATCTGAATGATGCCAACAAGATGGAGAAACAAGAAATCTAAGTCCAAATATAAAAAGGATAAAGTAACCAAAAATGCAAAAGAAAATGAGACTGTTGGAACTAGGTAGCATAAAACTGATGATCTAAATTTACAATTCTAAAAGTGCATCTCTAAACGACAATAAATGGCCTCTAAATGGGATTGAAATGAAATGCAAGTTATATTAACATCTTCAAAAGGCCAGATGACAGATGAACCAAAAGTTACATCCATGAAAAGAACAAATGTCATATTTATGTCCACAGTATGCCTTGAGGGCAAGTTGATACATCAAATCAAACAATTCACTTCATGGAGGTGCGCACAAGGCACATGAAAACTAATGCTATAAATGGTTTCTTTATAACTAAAATGCTGATATTTGATGACGATACAATGCTAGACCTACAACATCATCTACCATTCAACAATGCTTAGGAATATGAAAGTCTTCTAGTAGTGCTCTCTCCTCACAGTAGACACCAATTTCCAGCTTGCTGATCAGAACTAACTTTCTGTTCTAAATTCACGGAGAAGTATTTTATATGTTATACAATTGCTTGACATTGACTAGAACTTTCACTTGCTCCTAGATTAAGAGCCTCACAACGTCATTCTTTGTATAATAAATCCTTCCGCCACACATCTGTTAGAAATATTGAGAATCGATTAGATAGACATATAGAGTTACAACCACAGAGATGGATATATGAAAACAAACTTTCTATTACTTATGAGAGTAGCTCACAATGGTAGTTCACCCATGCACTCACACCTTAGAGCTTAGATGGAATCTGGACCAGCTCACACTACAAAATTAGTGGGGACCGATGATAGTCTCAGCCACCGTGTAAGAGAGTGGATTATATTCTCTGTTTGGTCTGAATGTAACATTAAATGTGCAAGTCAGTTGATAGTAGTGGAGATATTCCTTTTCTGTCAATTGACTTGTCATTTAATATGGCCCAGCTCCCTAGATACAAGCTAGTGCTAGATAGTACTTATCTTAAAGTCAATAGCGCATACTTCAAGACTAAGTACATCGTAACTTGCCCACAAAACATTCTTCTAGTTGACTTGATTAACCAATCCTAAAATATTCTTCTAGCTGACTTGATTAGCCAATCCTATTAGCCTACTTCGCTCTTTCCTAAGTACATTGTGTCCAACTCATCTATGGTTTCCAAGATTGACACCTTATCAACCCATATGGTTGAGTTGCATAATGGCTACTCCTCATTTGGGGCACTATCACAAAATGTGCACTCTTAAGAGTACATATGGGGATAAATTGACAACTTGGGGTTGATCATTGATTATATCTAACAACATCTACATGAAGTGCTGCCTATGAACTATACAGTTACCAAAGGTAAACAGCTTCTATGGTAGACAGAAGAAACAGATTTCTTCTCATTGAAAAATCATCCCCTGTTTTGAAATGGAATAATGTAGCATTACAAGTCATTCAAATCTCTTTTTACTCCACCCTTACTGTGACGGTTAATTTACTCTTCCATTTTGCAAACTGTAATCATAAAGAAGCAAATACAATAATCCATCCATTTAAAGACCATCAATCAAAAGGCACACATTCTCATTCACCAAAAACCTACTTTCGCTGTATCATATTCTGAATCAATTTCCCCACATATTTCTCTTTCCAAGTCACGCGTTTCATGTGGAGGAACAGGCCTATCGTTGTCATGCCAGTCCTTATTGTCAGAAGAGTTTACTTCTCGGTACAGTTCAAGGATTTTATCAAGTTGTCGTTTCTGCCCCTCGGAAAGCTTAATAGCCGTTGCATGCACGAGCACATTCACCTTGATCACAAGCAAAAACAAGGGGATCTTTGGATCAGTCCTCACAAAGTGGCAATACAGAGCTTCACAAACTTCCCAAGACAACAACAACAAACTAACCACATCAGTTAGGTTACAATGCAACTTGGTTACTGAATCACCATGTCCAAGTTCGTCCCTTATACCATAAGCTATGGATGTCTTTGGACCGAGATCTGGTTTCAGTATGTAATCCGGAAGTTTTGATATCAAGTTCAAGCTTCCATATTTTGGATGTGTATATTCATGAAATGGAAGGCCAGTGATGAATTCAGCACCATGTCGTGCGAGCCTTTCCTGAAACAAAATTGATGGTGGCCAATCTTTCAATTGCAACATTTCAGGCCAACCGTCTTTATGCATCCGGCCTTCTTGATAGCCTTTGAAGAATTGATGAATATTCATATCCACCTACAAAATGTCAACATGTCAAGAGCCAGCCTTTTTAACATTGTCTTAATGATGACCGGAATATCAATTGAGACAATGTTGTACAACATAAATACACCAACCTGAGACCAGTTTAGACAGTCAAGAGCTTGCACATTCTTTATTTCTCCTTCAATTTTATCATTTATACTCTCCTCGACTGCGTGGAAGATGTCTAAGGGATCCCAACTTAATCCCGGTGCGCCCTTCAGCACATTTCTGACAATAACAGGCTCACCCTGAAACCAATGTTTTTGAAAATGTTGTAAACCTTCCTTTTTTGTCAGCTTGATTGTTGGGCAGTATACATAATTGTCCTTGCCTCCAATTCTATTAGACGCATGACGAGTATATGCATTATGAGAATCAGCAGTGAAAGTCAGATCTGAAATAAGTCTAGCAGAGCAATCATAGCAAGGATCTTGAGCATCCTGCAATAAAGGTGACTTTGAGTCTATCTTCATAATGCAATTAACATCATTCACCATTTTTGCTATCCAATCAGGCTTCAATATCCTTTTCAGAGCAAGTATACCAGACCCACATCCACCCCTTTCTGGATGTGGGCAAGGAATACTTTCATTTTCACTAGCAGACCAATCGGGTAATTTATACTGGCTTTCATTATCCGGTGTATTGGAAAAAACTCTGACTCTTGTGTATGATGTTTTCTTAGCAGAACTTGCTTTTTCTCCTCCAGGTTGCTGTCCACACCGTAGCTCATAACAGCATGTAATGCACAAGTTATAGCTACAGCTTGAACAGCTTCTAAAGAGATCAATAACAGATGAATTGCAGTTATCACTGGAAAAGAAGCAAAAAACATATCAAATATAATGACAAAATGATATCCACCATTGTTCAACCCACAAGTAGTCAACTCAACAGATTGAATGCAATGTTTCACTAAGCCACAAACAGATATAGCATTACATTGGATTTATCGAGCTTGCTTTTTCAAAGAAACCCACACACCAGAATGATCACAAGGTAAGCACCTCCTTCTAGAAATTAACTAGTGAAATGAATAACTTCAGCTTATATTTATGATCATTAGGGATGTTGATCAAGCCACCGAGAAGCTTGGATGTTGGGCAAAGCTTAGTTGTAACTAGAATTCTCCTCAAGGGAGAAACCAACCACGGAGGAGGCAGGATTCATCTAACAGTTCTATTGGGGAAATTTCCCCTTATCCACGTGAATAACCCATGAGAGCACACGTCTATATTCATGAGGCACTCACATTTCCTTGATTAAATATCCATAGAATAATAGAACATATTATAGCACAAAAGCATATTGATTTCTATGCCTCTGAAGATCAAGCTAGAAATAATAAAGGTAAGTTTTCACCGGAAAAGGAAATCATGAAAAACAACTGGCTAAGTCCAGTTCAATTCTATGAACTTCCCTTCAATAAGTATACCCAAACTCAATGATCGAGAACATATGTATGTTATGCCTTGTAACAGATACGATACCACCTTCTTTACGGCTTTTTCCTTCTTTCTAAAGTGTCTTTGTTCGCAGTGTGGCGTATTTTCTGTGTCAGCATATTCTGAGGGAGGATCCTAAGCTTCCGCATATTTCTAACCCCAAATGAGTAAAGAAAGAAAAGGTTGCTTGGGGGTTCCTAGAACAAATCCGGTGGGGACAGGGAATGTAGCTCAGAGGATTAGAGCACGTGGCTACGAACCACGGTGTCGGGGGTTCAAATCCCTCCTCACCCACAATAATAATAATAGGGAGAACGAGAAGTCACCTTTCGCTTCGTGATGATTCTATCGAGAATGATCAAAACCTTGCTCTCAAGGCAATTATTTCAAAGACTTCGAGCGAGTGTTAAGCTGCTTGCTATTTCGCCATGACATTTCTTAGAAGCTCCGAGCATAGGTGTGCCGATGGCATTCAACATGGCCTCTATTTGTTTGATTCCTTGAACCTCTACTTGTTGGGTTAGTCTATTGGAAGGGGTTAGGACATGTAGATTAATCGATTTCTCTCTTCCCAATCGCTCAAAAAGTCAGTCAAAGCTTACTTTGAATAGGGAGAGTGGCCGAGTGGTAAAAAGCAACAGACTGTAAATCTGTTGAAGATTTTCTATGCAGGTTCAAATCCTGCCTCTCCCAACCAATAGGTTAGGTCTGAAAAAAAATTATGCTTTCACTGTTGTTAATGGATAGCGAACGTATATCTGATGCTTTGCCTAGACTAGAGAACTCCGCTCGTACCCTCCTCTTCCATGGAAATGAAACGAATTTACCTTTCCACCAACCAGCTTCTCCCTCAAACCGACTTTCCTAAGGAGGGCACCACTTCGGTTCGGAGGGCTGCTTGCTTTTAGGCAAGCAACTTTGGTCATCTTTTGGTATAGTGAATACACCACTCTGTCCGACCCAATTAACCCTGCAATTAACCCAGAAAGGGCGGGCATCCGAACCGGGGATATTAGGGAATGAATCTATCCGTATGTCCACAGCATACAACCGCAACTAAAGCGAAAAGCAGCAGGTGGGAAAAAAGGGGGCAGACCCCCACCCTGAAGTGAAGAGATTCAATGAGACCACTCGATACATAGACAACATGCTATTTCATGAGTGACTAGGAAAAGCAGAGAAAGGTATAAGAAGAGGAAACTAATCGACGAGAATTGAAAGATGATTTAATAAGAACAGAAACATCTTCAGTAAACTCATAAATACCCTTCAAGATTCAAAAGTAAATGCTGACCAGTACAAATGTTCATTCTTCATAAGCTTTAGCCTTTCTGTCTTAGAGCCTGTATCGCCTAAAACCCAGAAAAACAAATTCATTTAACTTTCAGCTAATATATAGAAGAAATGGCAATTTCAAAACTTGTTCAAGGTATTAATTTGTGTTTTCCCTAGAAATTAACCATTCCATTTTGTTTCAATTTCCATTTCTTGGCATTGTTCTTGATGCAGTCGTCCTAAAAGTGGTTGAACAAAAGACAGCAAGTAGTGAAGGGATTTCATTTTATCAGCATCACCAATCTGCTGAGGCTGCAAAAGAAAATAAGGCACAATAATTCAAATATCCTCATAGCTCACAATGAAACACTGAGTTGTGTGAAAAGGAAGTGGGGCAACCTTAAACCTAAACCCACCTTATCATGGAATGATGCACTAGAACCATCCACGCAAAAGCAAGCTTTGCAGTTGCAATTTCCTCTACAATAAGGGCAAGATTGTTTGACATCCTTTTCAGACATTGCTGGATACCTAAATTGGTGTTAGTTTTTATTCATTAATTTTCATAAACATAAAATGGGAATTTAAATTTCTTATTACCATCTTGCAATGCATTGAACACAATATCGCTTCTTTCCACACTTTTGACAGCGGATAATTTCTTCTCTGTCATTCCTTTGGCATTGATGGCATGACCTACTTTGTTGATCCTTTTCAGCATGTGCAACATGATCAGGGTATGGCAGTACCTTGTCCTAAATTTTGGAAAGGTAAGTGCATGAAATTTCTAAGAAAATAGGTATATTTCCCCCATGAAGTAAATTAAACTCCGCTCAATGCAAGGCCTTATAATATCATTTCAAACATTCTTATTCCCTTCATTAAAAAGCATGAGTTGGCCATACAATTGCTCAACTAACACCGATAATTGATAAAAAGGAAATGAATTGAGCATATAATTGGTCTTTTGGGGCTTGAACAAAGGGTATTTGGTGGAATAAGGAAAACACAGGCATTTGAGGAAACAACAAACTCCAGGATATTCTGGCGTTTTTCCCTCATATAAAATATTCAATAAACAATGATCTTAGAGAGTAATATGCATGCATACACATATACACATATCAATGTGTGGACAAGAACATGAGTTATTAGCATAATCTCTACCTTCAATTCCTTATTATGCATATGATTTGCCATGAATAAAAGTTAACTTTCCCATAAACCCTATGTGGTTATATCAACAATTCTCAGACCATTATAAGCTTTAATCATTCTTGCAAATCCTTCAAACGTTCTAGCTTTGGGATAAATTCTTGGATTTCTATCCTTCTTTGAATTCTCTGTGACTTTGAGATTCCAAAGGTATCTTTACAGTTGCTGGCAATGGTTGGCAGGACAACTCTAAGCCTTTATCCATATTTTGATTACCTTCAACCTTCTAAGTTTGCAAATATTGACTAAAGGAATGATTTTTCATTTTGAAAGAAATAAAATTACCCGCAAGAAAAAACAATCAGAGATGGAGAGGCAGAATGGGTTTTTTGAGGGCAGATGACCAATTCTAAGACTTAATCTTTCTTTAAATTTTCGCACTAATTTTCTTAATTGAACAAAGATTTTAAAAAAGACAAACAATATTCACTAAACAAAGAATAAGCAATCAGAGATGGAAAGAACGAAGAAAAGGGTTCACTGAAGCATACTTTCATGGACGAACTTGAGGTCGGAGACTTTGCAATTTTAAAAGTATCATCAATTCTCTTTGAGAATTTCAGATGCTCACTTACACCAAAATCTTTCAGAAATTTATGCTCATTACTTGCAAAACTTGATGAAGAAGAAGCTCCTTTAAGCTTTGATTTACTCTTCGCTTCATTTGTTTTCATCTTCTTTGGAGAAGTATTTGAAGGAGCCATTGCAGAAGCAGACGAAGAAGACGAAGAAGGATTTGTTCCTCTCTTCTTAGCTTGATTATAATGCTTTTCGCAGAGTGTTTTGTTCTCCATAGCTCGGGCAATACACCTCCATTGCTTACCATCAGATCTCTTGCATCGATATTCATCAGGAATTAGTTCTTCCTCTGCGTTCTGTTTGATTCGATTCATGGCTTCCTATTTTTCCTTCAGCGGGTGGTTTGTTTGCTGATCTGTTAGATGTCGGAAACGTATGGAACTCTTCTTTCTGTCTCTCTCAGTTCATGTGAGCAAGTAAAAAAAAAAAAAAACGCAGCAGCAGCAGCAACAGCAACAGCAACAGCAACAGCAATTGTAGTAGAACCGCTGCTTCTCCACAAATGGTTCCTCTGATTATTGAAAACTACACAAAATGACCCAATCCATTTTGTCCCAAAACCTTGCTCATCCGGTATAACTTGGTCAAGTAAACAAGCCCACAAAGAATCATCTTCTCATCTATGCCATAGCAACTTGCCCCAATCCTCGCTAAACGCTCTTTCAACCAAGATTCCACAACTTGCCTACACTCCATAGTTGAACACCGTGGTGTTTTGTCTATGGACTGGGAATTTGCAACCAATGTATCTTGTTGGCAAAGAAAATCGATGCATCGGTACAACCTCAAAGCCAATTAACTAGGCTCCCCATCTTGTAAATGATTGTCTCTTATGATAGTAAGGAACCAAAACCTCAATTTTGTGTAAACATCTGTATTTGCAATGGATGTTGCCTCCTAGAGTCCTTGGGATCACATGACAATCGTATGCTATTACACCCTCAACGCAGTTAAAAGACTTTTTTCCTACGAATAAAGTAAGACTTTAGAGGTTCTTTCTCTCATAATGTGGAAGGCTACATACAGTTTACTCCAATTGAAACTATCTATTTGTGCATTGACTCGCCGAATTTTGATATCATTCTATTCCATTGCATATGTTGAGTGAATGGAGACCATACGATAGTGTCCCTATTGTGTGACTACCAAAGACATGTACCATCCCAAAGTGTGGTGGTCCAAGAACATAAAAAAAAGCTTTGAAGAGATAGAGAGGCTAGGTGTATTTTGAGGTATGATGATTAATTCTAAAACCGAAGCCTCTAGAACAATGATACCGTTCCTGGCCTACCGTTCTTAGAAATGTATGGACACATGCTAAGAATGCGCCATGCACCACCACCTCATACAATTATCCAATAGCTCTCGTAGTACTTCACACTACTTTTTTCGTCATTATTATGAAGCACACTATAAAGGTATAACCCCTTGCAAATTGGATCTTAAGACATGCTGCCCGTTATTAAAAGTACAATTAGAATTATAAACAGTGCTATTGCTGCCATTACGATCATGTTAATCACAGAACGAAAACACCCTAATGAGTCCCATAAAACATCCACATTCAGTAACCCATAAAATAAAGGTTCATGCCATCATTAGCTCTTAATCATGTCACAGAAATGGGTGCTTATATATTCGTATGAAGATACTGTACTGAACAAGATTGTTCACCGCACTAAAATTAGCTCTTAATCATGTCACAGAAATTGGTGCTTATATATTCGTATGAAGATACTGTACTGAACAAGATTGTTCACCGCACTAAAATTAGCTCTTAATCATGTCACAGAAATTGGTGCTTATATAATAAGCAAGAAGATAGTGTATTGGAAGAAGATTGCTCACCGCACTAACACAAAAAGCATTGGCAATAAAAGAATAAAATTGTGGAGATGCGAGACATGGCAAAACCCTAACGCACTATTAAAATGAACCTGTAACGATATTTACACCATGATAATTATAATGAAACAATATTTGAATACGATGGTTCCCAAAACTCGACTAGAATTGATAACACGTCCTGATCATAATGATTTAAAATTTTCAAATGAGCTAGTTGTAAACGACGGCTATATAAAACAGATTCTACAAACAAACGACGTTTCATTACTAGAGCTCCATGCATTACATAAGCAGAAGCGATCTCCCCATGGGAGAGCAAATCTACGTACAAAAACCGTACATAAATTGGCTCATCGACCTAATTTAAGTGTCGAGAGCCAGATATACACAAGAAAGATGATTACCTGCAAAAGCTAATCTCTCAAATTACACGAAAAAGTCCAGAAACTAGAAGGGAAAACTCAAAAAATATAGATTCCATGTGGTAACAAACAAAAGAAAGAAATAAAGAAAATATTTTTGCGCTGAATATGCAGAGCAAATGTCGGATGTGGTGGGAACGAAGCGTTGTCGTGAGGGATGCAAACATAATTAGATATAATGGTAGAGATAAGGAGAGATCCGAAACTGAGAAAGAACGACGCAAATATCACAGTGGATGATATGCGAACGAAGTATGTGGATATCTAATATGCAACTGCTAGTAGACTGACTGACTGGTTGGAGAGAATGAGATAGAAGATGGACTGTTGCACGCGATACATGCTTATAGCTTAGTTAGGATAGAGGATAATTAATGTACATAGTAGTTTATGAGATAATTAGGATAGATGCAGACACACGTAACACATGGTTTACCTCACAGAGATAAAAGCAAGCAAGAACATGCGCAAAGATGTGCAAGAAAATAAAGCTGCAGAAGATTGTGATTGTAAGGATGAGAAGCAGATGAAAGATTTCTACAGATGATACTAGTTTAAGATAACTAGTACAAATGCAGGAACACCTGTCATACGGATCAGACGCACAGGTTAGCACGATGATGACGAACAAAATTCAGGTGTGCTGGTGAAGATAAAGATGGACAGGAAGACGGAAGATTTCAAGGCGTACGAGGTAAGGCCTCGTTGGGGTTATAGGGTAGAGAGGAAGTAGTGAAGGGAATGGACACCAAGCTGACGAAGAAGGCGGTAAACGTGAGCATGAAAACGATAACGACGAAGATAGATAAGAGAAGAAAAGCTTTTAGTTTGCAGCTTGGCAGTCACGAGCAAGATGACCAGGGTTACCACAGTTGTAGCAAGAGCCACCACGTCCTCCTCCGCCTCCACCTCCACCTCCACGTCTGTTGGAATTAGGATCTGTACAGTCACGGGCAAGATGGCCAGATTCTCCACAGTTATAACAAGATCCGTAGCTTCCACCTCCACCTCCACCTCCCCCGCCATATCCACCACCACCTCCTCTTCCTCCTCTTAAACCACGGCCTCTCCCTCCGCCTCCTCCTCCATATCCACCATCCCCTCCGCCTCTACTCGTTCCTTGTACAGGGATCCCTTCCGGTCCCGTCACTTCCACTGCCTTGGTCCTTCCATCGTCGCCCTGCTCCACGGTGAACTCCACTTGTTCTCCTTCCGCTAGAGACCTGAAGCCTTCGGCTAAGACAGAGGTCTGATGGACAAACAGATCTTCGCTTCCATCGTCGGGAGTAATGAAGCCAAAACCTTTGGTGCTATCGAACCACTTCACCTTGCCAGTCTTCTTAGCAGTGTCTGGTGCAGCCATGGATGAGGCGCAGAGAGAGAGAGAGAGAGAGAGAGAGAGAGAGAGAGAGAGAGAGATGAAAGTACAGGTGCAGGTAAGAGATGCAGGCCCAGTGAGAGGTAGGGTTTTTGTAGGGTTTCCTGGGGTAGGCCGGGGGAAGAAGAGACCTAAATCCAACGGTGGTGGTTGCTACGGCGGAAACTCATCCGACGGTGAACCGTGAGAGAGATGATGATGCGATTGCGGCCATGAACGGCTCCATCATCATGGATGCATGCATATGCATAATATGCATGGATGGATGGATGAATGCTGCATTTGAACGGCTTGTCATCATGGATGCATGCATGCATATGCATCTGCATAATATGCATGGATGGATGGATGGATGGATGGATGGATGGATGGATGAATGCTGCATGCATCCATCCATCTATCCATCCCATGATTTATTTAGTTTGTCCCCTCCCCAATCTCATCATCACCCATTACATGTGTGCAATGGGATGGGCCGGCCTCTCGCCATATTAGGGCTTCTTAGGCTTTTTACCGCCTTCATTCTCACTCATCTATGTAGGCATTTGCCAATGTCCGGGTCTTTGTCGGCATTGACGTCACTAGCCCCTTTGGACTCTACTCTACGGTGCTTGAGTTTAACTTGGTGTGACACGCATCCTTCCTCCATTCCCATCTCCCCCCACAATTATATCCGCTCGTTTTTCTCGGCGTTTTAGATTGATGCTTCTTTCGGCGTTTGTGTCTCATCATAGATTCGCCGTTGAGTATTTTTTTAAAATACATGTATCCTTTTTGAAGAGATTGTCATTGCAAGTTCGAGTAATCATTGAACCTGATGTGGGACTATTTCAATTTACTTCCAACTTTTACGTGTTTTTGCAAACATATTTTTTGTTTCTACATATGACAAAGAGCACGCAATGTACGCATATAAAGTATACACCTTGTTATTGTTTTATAGTGTGTTACTACATTCATTTGAATTGTATTTGTTGACCATACAATACAAGGGCGACAAAGGGCTAAATAGTTGGATGAAACCAGGATCCTCGAGCCATGTGTATTCTTTTCTTGAGCAATGTGCTCTTTTCGCACTCGTATGTTTAAATCGTATCTTAATGAGGCAACTAGGATCCCAAACATTGCTCGTCTAGGTGACACAACATAAAACTCTCAAATGAGATTGAAAACTCCCAAATCGATATCAAGCCATCCTTAACATTTTCTTGGAATCTTGACATGTTGCATATATGTACATTTTATCCTAACTTGTGTGGGAGTTTGCCCCCTTAACTCTTTCTTATAAGGATTTTATATTACCTTCTATGCAAGCCAGGATCACATAATGCATTAGTAGTAGTCCTTTGATCTTCATGTGTAGGTGTACCATATGTATATGGGACACATACATTGCTCGTCAAAGTACAACATTGTGATATCTAGTAAATAATTAGAAATTAGGGCGCCACAATGAACTTAAGATACGTCAATGTGTATATCGATTGGATATGTTATTAAGAATTTGTTGTTCATGGTCCATGGAGCATCTTATGGATGCATTAATATAATTCATGCTTGTGAATGATTTATCTTGTTTGAAAAGTGGCAAGCCACCATACCAAATATACTCCTACAATGGGCTAATACCTCAAGTTTTTGTGATTGTCTCAATATTATTTATAACTTAATAAAGTGATCTATCTTATTCCAACACGATTGTTTGTATTGTATTTCACTTCATCTTGTGATTGTTGTCCTTTACGATGTCATGGAACCAACACCATGAAAAACTAGGGGAGATTGAGAATAAAGAAAAAATCAAATGTTTGATGTAGTTAAATCCTTGTTTTTATTAAGCATCTCTAGAGAACTAAAGAAAAGAGTTCTATATTGTGGAATAGGTGTATAGGTGTCGTGACCAATACCACGTGTATGTGTAAAAAGGGGGCCGGAGAGAGAGAGTGCGTGTGTGTGTTACTTACATAACCATAACTAATCATGAGATAGGTTTTTTGTAGTTCTTCTTAATTTCACAATGAGTATGTGTGGGCTAATTCTAAAAGGAACGAGGGTATGAATTGAATATTACAATTCATACGGTGTGAGATAAATTGTAAACTATGTTATCACCTGACTACTTCATATAATGTAGTCAAGTGTGAACATGCAAAGGCCTAGGGTTTTGAACCATATAAGAAGGCTAGTGGGCATTGGGAAGCTTGACTTATGTCGAGACTATATTAGTGTATGACTCTTGTTAGCTAAGCACGTGATCCTCACAAAACCCAAGATACGACGACCTTCATTGCTTTCAGAATTAACACACATGTACTTACTACTCATCATAAGTTTAGGGAAAACTACAGAAAAGATATATCGTGATTAGTTATGGTTATGCATGTAGCAATGGGAGAAGAATAATATTTTATCGTTTGAGGAGTTCCAAAGCAATCAATTTTTGCATTCGTTTTTTGGGTTGGCCTTTTCATTGTACGGCTTCTCAAAGTCTATAGATCTCAATCGAGATCCCAACACCAATGGCTTCTATCTTTAAGTTATCTATAATTATTTTCATGTTTCGTGATTATTATTATAGTTACAGAGAAAGAAAGAATAAAGAAATATATATTAATGTCTTTTAAGAGGCCAAAATAGCCTATAATGCCAACCAAGAGATTGCATCTTAAAATGTTGTGTGACATTTGAGAACAAAATATTTCCAAGAGTGAGACTACAAGCAACACGTGGGATTGTATAGGTCTATAATGATTTGTCTAAACATTAGGGATGTCACGAGAATCCTAATTGATTTTGTTATGAGTCAACGAGATATCATATTTCATCGATTGTAATATGTATGACATTCATAACTAATATACCACTATGAGAGAGAGAGAGTGAGTGAGAATACATAAGATTCATATTTACAATATATTAAGCAATAGCATGGATGATTATATAATAAAACTACAAATAAGCATAAAACAATTATAAATTAAGGATTAACCAACACTCTATCACTTTATACCAGAGGGGGATTTGGTTGATCTATTCAATTTCTATGCAAGTACTTATAGAAGTTAAGAACATTACAAGAGATGGGATTTGGGTTTATTTATTCGATTTCTATACAATAATACAAGTACCCAAAGAAATTAAGAGCAATCTAGTAACATGGAGAATGATTGGGATCTCTAAGGTATCTGCTTCATTCAATGCAAAGGTAATATGTAAAGCATAAATTCAATAGTAGAATTTAATATACACATTCTAAACGACTAAGTTTAAGCATAGGTGTGTGAATTTGAGTTTGTCATGTACGAGTATTGTTCACCACAAAATGATGGGTATATACTATATTTGTAGAATCATAATATAACTTTGCACTTTCGAGTGGGTGTAGCTTTTAAAACACAACAACTTCTCGTGGATATTACACATTTTTCTCCTCTCTATCTTATCATACAATAACATGACCAATAATAGAAATCGACTCTTCTATAAAAATTACATGAAAGCATATTGCGAGGATTTGACCTTATTAATATTTCAGCATACAATTTTACATGTTACTGTAAAATTTGTTGAGATATTAAGCTCAATCGTCCAATGTGTGTGATCTCATAAGTATTGACGCACATGTGTGGCTCGACTATCCAAAAGATATGTGATCACACAAGTATCGGGTGCACGACACATGTGTGTATATATAAAATCCCTTGTTATAACGTCGTAACTCCAAGCGATGTAATTAAAGTCCACTCACTCCCTTGTCATAACCTTGTATACTCCAAGTGATATAACTCCCTTGCCATATAGTATTATAAATCATAGTCTGTGTTACTAAAATTGTGATTCCAATAATCTAATGAGAAGGTGAACCTATATAATGCACCCCTCTCCCATTGTGTATTGTTGGTTAATTATTATTATATTCCCTTTGTTGTATGCATTGTTTCCATGTCCCTCATTCTCATTCTCTCTCTCTCTCTCACAAATCATCGACAAACGTACATCTCTATCCCGTTGTGTGAGAAGTGCATACGTAGTTCCTTAATTATTTATACAACTTAATATACGTAGTGCATGTTAGTAATACTTGTGACAACTAAATGAGTATTATACTTGCATTCACAAATATGACCTTCACATGAACAAGTTGCATAAAGCAACAATCGAACTAGCAACTAAATATGACCTTCAAATGATTGCAATAGGTAATTGCACAAAACTAGGATCAAACTAGTGATGTTTTTGTTGCAATCCATACACCTGTTTTGAGCGAACTACCAAATATCTCTATTAATTAGGCTCCAAAATCTTCCACTTTGCAAAATCCAACCATCCTAGAGGTGAACCAAATATCTCACCCAATAAATGAATAATCACACCTACACTATTCTTATTGTCACGTCACCAAAAGAGGAAGAAGAATATTTCATTAAAACAATCAATCCCTCTTTGACGCAACATACAACTACGTGTTGCAATGCACTCTCCGAGTGTGCTTGCTCCCTCACCCCCCTTCTCTTGTTTATAACAATGAGTATCGAAGGAGTTGTGTGGAGGCACCTACTGCCATGAATCGATTGTGCACACCATAGGATCCTTCTCTAAACCAACTCCCACTGTTGCTGAAGGATGACCAATATGATATACATGTGAAACACTTGTTTTTATTCTCATCGTTTGGAATGACATATCCACATGTGTTGGTCTAAAAGTCAATATCAACACATAATGCCGTGTTCATGTTGAATCATTTCTAATTTGTCTTCTTGATATTTTATTATACATAAGGTATATTGATGAATTGTCTTGTAATTTTGTCATCTTGTTGTATATGTTCCTTGTTCTCTCCCAACTTCATGATAATAAAGAGAGCATTTCCATAGCTTAGTAAACCAAGCAAAGGTTTATAGTAATATGAAGGACATCACATGTTTGAGTAATGTATGACCCCAAAAACTCCATGACTATAAATTTTTATGCGTGAAATTTTTGTGAGGAAAATTTCATTTGGATTGCATTTGGCTTTCAGTTTAATTAAATTCCAACAATATATTTGCTCATAATTCTCATTCAAAATAAGAAAGAATATAAAACACATGGCAATAACGATAGTTTATTAGATTTTAGCTTAGGTAGCAACTTTTTCAACTTTCAAATCTATGAAGAAAAACATAGAAAGGACTATGAATGGTGTATTATTACAATTTACAACAAAATGTTTAAAATCGTAGTTTGTGAAAATATTGTATCACATATTTTGAATTTGATTACCATATGATATATCCCATTATCATGTTATTTGATAATCTATCCATGTTAAAACAATGTTCTTCATGGAGAGATCCATGCACAATATAAGTATTTATTGAACAATAATAAAAATAAAAGTCTATATAGAAATATCACATAAGCAATGTATCTAAAATTTGCCATCGTGTTTTTATTAAAGATATCTCGAAAACATAAAGAACATGTGACTACAAATTGAGCAATATGCTCATACTCTTTGTAAGAGGCCAAGTACTAAATAATAATGCTCCTTTTATGTTGGAGCTCCAAGCTACTATACAAGATGACCGAAATATAACCTTCCAAACCTTCAGGCTTCAAGCGTTTACTTAATTGTGCATTCAATTGAAATCAACGCAACCATGAGAACCAAACTGTTCTAACCAGTTTGTTTGAGGATTTTTCAAGCTCAAAACAAATGGTTCAAGAGATATTGAGAACTGCTAGCTGTAATTTTGCGATCTACTTTTTGCTCGAATCAAAATATTTTTGATCGCACACTCAAATTTTAAGTTTTCAAATGGTTCAAGAGATATTCAGATCTGCTCAGCCGTAAATTTGTGATTTGGTTATTGCTCGAATCCAAATATTTCTGATCATACACTCAAAATTTAAGTTTTCACTAAAGGGTTCAAAGTTAAAACTTCATAATATATTACATAAATTTTAAAGTTAACTTATATATTTAATAAATACTTCAAAAGTGTCCCCCAAGTTGTTAAAGTCATTCATTCCTTAAGTCATTAAACTATTAACTCATCAAGTCTTTTTTCATTTGCCTAACCACTTTGCTTTCTTGACATCGCAAACAAAAATAGCTATTTTCTGTACTTCATGTTGATTAAATGACTATATGGTTGCCTTGTTAGTTTTCGTCAAGGCGACGATGGCTCGGTGGGCGCCATTATTTGAAAGGTCAATGGTCTCGATGAACACAAAGTTTGTGAATCTCACTAACTTTAGGGTCTATGAGTGGAGTCTACAACTTGAACCCGACCCGACCCATGTTTTGATGATGGGCCCTTGTGATGTACCCGTCTCGAAAGAGCTTTTGATAATTTGGCAGAACCAAGGCTCTCATGTAAGTATCAATACTAATCAAATGATCAAACCCAAGGAAGGCTCTACCCTTTGCTAGATTGACTTAGTAAGTAGCCCCAATCCTCATGAAACGTATGTCGACACACACATACACATACACATACGTATACGTACAGACATGCGTATACAATATACGTATACATAGAGAGAGAAAGGTCTCTCTCTCTCTCTCTCTCTCTCTCTCTCTCTCTCTCTCTTGTTACTATTATTTCCTCGACGAGGAGGGAAGCAGGAAGTAGTAATTCAAAGATACGAGGAGAGAGAGAGAGAGAGAGAGAGAGGGTTCGCGTCGAAGGATGCTCTGTTTCACTTCTGAAGGTATGACATTTCTTCCTCCTTTTGTTCCTTTTATCCCAACGTGCAGAATTCCTCTGTCTTCGCCCACTCGAGAAGAGATGATGAGAAATAGCAACATAGAAAGAAAATATGTATTGACCCAACAAGAGATTGCAACTGTAAGTTTGTCTCAAATGTGAGTAGAATGCAGTGCAATGATCTATGATCAGAAATGGTTCAACTATGTGAAATCTACATGTTTCTTTCCAAATACGATTATATGCATCAATATATATGTAGGGAGAGAGAGAGAGATGTAACATGTGTACATCTTAAGTCAGTGCAAATTATGAAAATCATACTCTGGTGTAGTATGATTCCCAAATAGGGAAAAAGCTGGAAATACCCCTGAGTTTTTCTTTATTCATCATAACTCATATAATCCAGCAAAAGGGAATAAATTGACCATATAATTGCTTACTCATATCCTACATGAAATTGAGAAGAAGGGGACAAGTTGTCTGTATAATGGCTCAAATAGCACATATATATTTCTACAGATGGGGTCAACCAATGGCATTTGGAGAAATAATGGAACTCAAGGGTATTTTCGACTTTCTCTCTTCTAGTAATGCTGCTCAAGTTTATGAGATTCCCAAACCACTACAAATTAGTTAAATATCCACAGTACCACAGACGACAGATTTGAGATACAGAGTCACAGATGCAATGACATGGCCAAAATGGAAATTGAGAAGTTTGTCGGAAACAACAAATCTTGATTCTTATTCTTCTGACTTAATGAAGACATTCAGCTATCATCATTGATCAATCTGATCGGCTGAAGCATTCATCAATATGTTTTAATTAGAAATTAATTATCGTAATTTTGAAAAGTTACGATTCAAAGTTTCAAAAAGTTTGAAGACCATAGTTTTAATATTTTTAGCAATTTCTGGAATTTGGGTAATTTCAGTAGAACTTTGGGAATCATGGTAAACTAGAGTGACCTCTTGGTAAATGTAGTATTAGGGTTCACTTACTTTCATCTCTATATATTTTATACTCTGTATTATTTTTCATCCATTAAATCTTCCCTGATTCAATTTTTGTGAATTTTCAGTGCCAAGGGAAGGACATAGATACAGTTATATCAATGACGTTCTTCGCTATGTTTCTGCTTGTTTGGATGGTTTCAGGGAGCTTCATTCAGGCTTCCTTTATTGATGATTTACCTGGTTGGATGGGAGAAATGTGAGTCTTATCTTGATTCCCATTGAATTTTAGGTCAATTTAGAGATTACCATGGGAGGGAACTTTTTAAATGTCTGAACAAAAATGAAACTAAGGTAGCTGATCAAATCGTATGGTTGTGTTCTTTCATGACTTATATAATCTCTGATATTCTCTGACTTAAACTAGATGGGGAGGATGTGGAGGTCATGGTCACATTTGTAGGCCATATTTCCATCCTTGATTCATGGGGAAGACAATAGAGATTATGATTCTATATGTATTACTTATTAGTCACTGTTTTTGGGCCACATTTCACAATGGAGAGGGCAGTTGAGGCAGGTTGATGGAGAGACATGTCTCTTTAGGAGCCTTGGAGAGTAGATGTAGATGTGCCTATACCTAGTTCAAAGAATCTACACTGAATATTTGCGTGTATGTTTGAAGTCAATTTTTGCTCATAGGAAAAGACCGTGACAAATACATTGGATGCGAAGGTATAGAAGAATAAAGCACAATATGAAAGGTCCAAGAGTTAAAAGATAAATGAAATTGAAGAGAAATACAGTTAGAGGCGTTTTTCAAAAGTAGAAAAAGCAGAAAAAAAGAAAAAGAAGAAAAACGCAGGAAATTAAGCAGAAAAAGCAAGGTAGAGAAAAAAGTTCATAACTTCTTCATCTCTTATCCAAATTTCAAAAGAAAATATTTGTAAGAAAGCTGACAAAGAGAGCTTTCTTGTATGACAAATTTGGATGACAAACCAGAAATAATGATATGAAAAACGCACCACACAAACTCAAGGATATGTAGAAGAAAAGAAAAGAAAAAGCAAGAATAACGCAACTAAAAACCTATAAGTATGAGGGTCTTCTTAGCAATTGGGGAGACGAAGGGGGAATAGAATAGTTACAAAGGAGAGGGAAGAGTAGAATATCTAAGTAAGGAGGAAGAATAGAATATCTAAAGGGGAGGATAGATTATCTACAAGAAGAAGGGAGAAAGAATAAGAGGGTTATAAGAAACTTAGTAGAAGAAAGGGTGAAGAAGGAAATACTTTTTTGTCTAATATTATATTTAAGTAGTTATTTGGTTTTTGTTACTCTTAGAGTATAAGAGTATTGTATTCTTTTCTTATTAGTATATTGAAGCATTCTTTTTTCCTCCTCCTCTCTTCTCTATCATTTTTCTCTATCTCTTCATCAGTATGATATATTGATTTGGATCACATTTGAGCTCTTGTATGTCTTACACACATTTGTGACATAACTCAATGCATTTGTGGAGATTGAGCTTTAAGCTAAATATAAGGTTGACTCAGTCCTGGGAGACATGATAGTGTATTGGAGACACATCATATATCATGATGACAATAGGGAACACCATGTTGGAAGAGACCAGTTGTTATGATATATGTCATGAACAAAGCACTAATCCAATGCAGTTATCAATCTTTGTCTCATAAAAATAATTTAGAAATGACAAACACTGTGATGTAGATTACAATAGACTTTTTATCTTCTTAATCAAATGTTTAACTTCTTTTTATTTTATCTCTTTCTCTCTCTCATGAGATAGTTAGAACTGAGTTGGGTGCAGCCCCAACAGTCGACAATGAACCTTTTGAAGTTATAATGCATATATGTCAAATCCATTGCTGGTTCTTGCCTCACCTCTTTCTCTTTGAGATAGCTAGCCCGGAGTCAGCCCCAACAGTCATTAGAGGCACTTTTTGAAGTTATAACTCGTATGTCAAATCTGGGTATTACCTACGCATTGCCATCTATTGTTGGTGCTTGTCTCATCCCTACAACTAGCAGAAGAAGGTGAAACCAACTGTTCATAATCACAAATAAAAGTTTGATTCACTGGCATGGCATGAATATGGATTCTTTGCCGCCTATAGAGTATACCTGCGTGTATTCAAATTTGGATATGATTAAGTCAAAGCGAAATGTATTGATAAGGAAAGATATCATTAAAGTGGTTGGATCAATTAAAAAATGCAACTAGGCTCAAAGATAAGCAATTGTCAGTCGTTTATCTTACATCTGTCCCCATATGGTTTCATTTCATTATTAAAGACAAGTATATGGAGATACACATGTCACCTACCCTTCACATAACGTTAAAGCAGGTTCAAACATAGAGGGAGCTTCTTGAGGGAGAGTTCAAGACTCATTGATCCACCTAGGTAGAGAACTTTGACTTTTTTCGTCAGCATGGAGGCTCCTAGGGACACCCCTCATGGTGTACAATCAAATGTTTTAGCCAACATGGATTAATAACTTTTAGCAATCACGGAAACAAGAACCATTTTTTCTTGTGTTGGACTATCATAAAATGTCAATATCGAGATTCAAACCTATAATCTTCAAACAAAAGTCTTACACTCGTAACCATCACACCAAGTTACGTCATATGATAAATTAAATTTCATATTATGATTATTTAGAGTTACCAGGTCCCCCTTTTGTCCAATATCTACATTCAAGCTCTCCAAATCACGACATCCACCCCCACCAAACCCGCATATCCTCTGGTATGTGCCAAGAATGGCAGGGCTGAAGGTAGTCGGCCTTCATCTTCCTTGCTGCCTATGCCTCACGTTCACTTTATTCCTCCATCTTGACCACACCCATTCTTTCCACCAGCACCATGATCACCATCTTATCCACTAGAGCCTTCCTTCACACCTTGCACCACCACGAGTGGTTGTCGTGGTCTTGTTCGCTTTTCCTGAGTATAACCCTCCACGCAACAAGGATGTTCCACCTTCATCCATGTCGTCCCCTTGGTGATGGCACTTCAACCTTCTTGTTTCCATCAGCCCGCTCTCTTTTTGTGTTTGCTAAGCCCCGTCCAAACATAGACATTGACTACTCTTTGCAGCCCCTTCTTCAAGTACATGCTCACATTTAGGCCCTTAGATGCCCACATTATATGTCTCCAGCTTCGTTCATTTTCATGGTATACTCTCTCGTTAGAGTTGACTACCCTTCTTTTGATCTTTGTACTAGTGTCCACCAAGTTTTGATGTGATTACATCCCGAGCAACACTCCTCAAACTTACCTAAATTGCTTGGCCCTCTTTGCACATCGTGGTGTTTCCTTCGACCTCTTCTTCCTTTGCTTTGGCTTTTGTCTCCTCGTCACCACCTTCCTTCTCTTGGGTCTTACTTTGGTTCAGGCGCAACTCTTCAGTGATGGCCCTATCTCTACCAAGCTATCTGTCCTTAATTCACCATTGTCCAAGTCTCTGGAATTGGTGGAGAGGAAATCCCGATGCATTCACTGTCTTTCTCCTTTGCCTTGTTGAGTATAGCTACTTCCTGTCGTGGCTTATTGTCCATAGCCGCTTCCTTCTTGACATTGTTGTTTTTGGCTATCACGTCAAACCTATGGTATTGTACTCATTGACCTCCTTGTGCGCACCTTTGCATGCCACCCCTCTTAGTGGCTCTTCCACTCCTGAGATGACATCCATCTCCTTTGTCCTTTCTACCTCACCCTTGGCCGTTACTTTGGCACTTGACAAGGTGGCTTGTTCCACATCTTCCCCCTTGGTACCTTTGTTTTCCTGTAATTGGCCCATTGTGTTGGCCTCATCTTTTGTCACCATAGTTGACTAGGAGGTGACTTCCTCCTCTTCCACCCCTTGCCTTAATTCCAACTCTATTATAGCCTTCTCGTCGATTTCGACTTGCCCCTTTAAGCTTTCGGATGCCTTCCTTGTGCAAGCTGTCACATCAAGTATCGAAGTGCTTTTTCCCATTGAACTCTCTTCCTTTGATTGTAGTGGGTTGACCCTTCTCGACCTCCTTCACCCTTCCTTGGTGGGCTCTGCCAATGTTGATAAGATTCCTATCTTCCTTCAATCGTGTCCTCGGTATACTCTTTCCACTTCACATCAATCTTCAGTCAAACCATTTGCCCTGTTGTCATCCTCAAGTTGGACTCTGATAACCATCCTTTCGTTTTGATCGATGGACCTCACAAACATCAAGACCTTATTCACCCCCACTTGTCTTTGATCCTTCCCCGAGAGTTGAGCAAAACAACACTGCTCTAGGACGTGTGTGGCACTCTGATGGGTCTTCGTTGATGCGACCCATAGGTTGAATTCGTACCAGCTACTTTCCCTCATCTCTTCGTAGTCATACTTCTTGAGTTAATGCTTTCTCAAAATACCCCCAAGAGTTGTGAGCTTCTTGAAGCTTTTTGGCCGCTTCATACACTGGCACGACCACCACCCGACAAAAACATTTGAGCCTCTCTGCCTCATTCACATCTCTCTTGGTGCTCTCGAGAGACAATGTGCACATTTGCAGTTCCAAGAGCCACGGACTAAGTTGTGGTTATTTGATACACTTGTCACACCAACTCTTCTCTATGGAGTAGAAACATGGGGACCGAGTCTTAACAAGGCAAATCATTGGAAAGATTTGGAGAGACCTTTAGTGTCAATGATTGTTCGCATGATAAGGAGCAAAGCATCGGTGCCCCATGATATATTCTGGGCAGAGATGGGAACAACACCTATAATAACTGAGGCATTGTTCCGATTAGTGACATTTATCCAACGTCTTTGGGAGCTACCTAAACGAAGGTACCCAAGGTTGGCACTTATGTCATCAAGACAACTGGCTGAAAAGTGAGACACTCATTGTTGGTATGCTGAAATGCAGCAATGGTTCGAGTCACATGTCATGAGTATAAATGCACTACTGCCGTTCCAATATAGTTTGGACTGTCCCCACCTAAATATGACCAAAGTGGAAAAGAATAGAGTGATCCGGACTGATATTATTAACTTGGAAAACAAGATAACATGGATCAGCCCCAAAATACCACTTGGTACAAAGATGGCCCACTATAAGACGCACTTCTTACATACATCGGAGGATGGATTCGTCATCAGGCCACCTTATATGGACATACATCTATCTTATGCGCTGCGTAGTGTGATAGGGCAGCTAAGAACTTCATCACATCAGCTACAGATTGAGGTAGGCAGATATACACGACTACCTCTAGAAGAGAGAATTTGCCAATTGTGTCATGAAGGAGTGGAATCTGAGGAACACTGTGTTTGTCATTGTAGTGTCTTTTATGAATTCAGAGGGAGATACCATTGCCTCTTTAAACAAGGCTTTGGCCCACTACGCAAGGTAATGGAATATGAAGACCAACAATGCCTAGGACTTTTCTTGCTAGAGCTCAAGAAACATCAGGAAAAGTTGTTGAAGAATACAACCACACAAGCTCATCCACAAAGAACAATCACAACTTTCTTTAGCCCCATCACTCCTACTAATCCGACAAGTCCATCACGGGATACACAAATGGGCTCCAGACCAAGACATAACAAAGGGGTTACAATTGATCGGGCAATAGCAATTTGCCGTGCACGTAGGCCCCGTCCCCATGAACCACGACCTCGACAACCTTGTCATCAACAGATAAAAGCCATTATCTCCTGCCATCGTAGGTGCTTCCCTCTCTTTGGAGACATTTCCATTCTAGATCGACCTATGCTATAGATCTTTCGAAGACAAAAGCTACAATATACCTAACTTGAGAATCTCACATGTGCCAAAACCAGATTCCCTCGTTTCTTCTCTTTTCATCTTATTTACTTTTATATCTACTGTGTAGTATTTATTTTATTTTGATTTGTTCTCAAAGACGAGACAACACTCAAGATGTAATCTCTTATTTGGTCTTATCGGCCATTTTGGCCTCTTAAAAGACGTTAATATATCTTTCTTTCTTTGATTCATCTCCACATTGTAGGCTTTTAAAAATTTGGGACATTGTCCCTGTTAAAACCTGTTTCGACCACCCTTTCACAGCATGTTGTGCCGTTTCTTGTCTTTCTCTTTCTTTCACCAATCCCACCACCGTCCTTGACATCATTTTCGCAAAATCTTCATTGGCCATCGTCATCCACTCTTACCACTCTTTCACATTGGGTTCACCAAAGATGTCGCATAAACCCGGACGCGCGTGTTACTTGAGCGGGACCAAGGAGGACGTGATGCCTTGCAAGAAGATTCTTCAAGCCGCTTTTTAAGATCTGAACGCTAATTTATACAAGAAATCCCTTTATAAAATTAAGGTTTACAAAATATTCAAAGTGATCAAGTACAACCGTGGTAAGTACAAGATGACCGTTAGACTCAATCGAGAACACAAGATGGGGAGTGGTCGAGCTTCCGGTGAAGGTGAGTCAAGTGAACTGTGAAGATCGCGACCACTACTGACGGCAACTACACCTCGATGTCCGAGTAGTGTTCTTGGGCCACTTCGTGTGGGCGAACGAACTGAACCCCTTTCCGTCAAAGCCACCGACACATAATGACGCCCGGTGGTGAAGAAGAACACCCAAAATCCTCTCAAACCAAACCCTCAACTCTCGTGTAAGAAAATTAAGAAGAAGAAGAAAGAATCCTAAACTCTCACAAAGATAAGGAAAAATAAATCCTAACTCCCAATTTATCTTTCTGTCAAAGCCACCTACACATACTGACGCCCAATGGTGAAGAAGAACACCCAAAATCCTCTCAAACCAAACCCTCAACTCCCGAGTAAGAAAAGTAAGAAGAAGAAGAAAGAATCGTAAACTCTCACGAAGATGATGAAAAATAAATCCTAACTCCCAATGTATCTTTCTTTCAAAGCCACCTACACATAATGACGCCTAGTGGTGAAGAAGAAGACCCAAAATCCTCTCAAACCAAACCCGCAACTCTTGAGTAAGACAAGTAAGAAGAAGAAGAAAGAATCCTAAATTCTCACGAAGATGAGGAAAAATAAATCCTAACTCCCAATGTATCTTGAGAAGAAGAAGAAGAATTCTTAATGTGCACTCTCAAAAACCTAAAATGAGCGAACCAAAATAAGCCCTCTTCTCCTCTTTTTATAGAGAATATGGCTCCTATTTTTTGGCATTAAATGCTTTTCTTCTCTTTTCGCTTCAAAAATGCAAAAAAGGAATAATTCCTTAATATGGACTGGTAGAAAATCGAACTCTACACCTCTTGAACATAGTCAATGGCCCTAACCACTAGGCCATTTTCTTTTCCTTATTATATATATATTTTCATATATGCATATTTATGTTTGTGGTGGCTGTGGTTGGGTCCCCCTTTTGTCCACTTTGTACCTTCGGGCTCTCCACATTTTGACACCATATGTAGAGCTACCACTTTTAGCTATATTTGTTTTGGTTTGTTGTTCTCAAAGTCAACTTTTCAAGATGTAATCGTTGGTTCCTTCTCATAGGTTGTTTTTTGGAGTTTAATGTCTTTCTTTCTCCCACTCATTCACTTGCCTACAAGCACTTTGGATACATTAATGTTAATGTAAATGTAAATGTATTTCATATTGCTTTAGGATTATCACCATCCGTGTTTACATGCATCAGAAGTGGCTCAGCGAAGTTGAAGACAAAGGTGAAATCACCATTCCAATTGCTACCAGATGGGAGAGAAGCCTTTGACCCAACTAAAGTTGAACAAATTTCTTGGAAACCTAGGTATTTGTATAAGTATAGCTCAAATAATCAGGTCATTGGCATTTTTCATTTGCTTTATATGTGTGTTGTCTTATTGCAGGGCATTTTTATATAAAGGATTTCTTTCAAATGATGAGTGTGAGCATCTAAAACGTCTGGTGAGCTTTTGTAACTTTCACATTATTTTTTGCTTAGTTTAAAATTGTTAGCATTGAAAGCTTATTTATAGTCTATACTTCATATCACAGGCAAAGAGCAAACTTGAAAAATCAATGGTGGCGGATAATGAGTCTGGTAAAAGCATATTAAGTGAAATTCGCACAAGTTCGGGGATGTTTATTGGCAAAGGACAAGTAATATTTCTTCCTTCGCTTTTTCTAGATTTGTCCTCAATAACAAGAATTTATTTTGACACCGATTCAGCTTATATAATTTAGTGAATTCATGCTATCTGTTTCAAATAAGAAGAACTTGAAAACAAGAGAGAAAGTGAGAGCAAGGCTAATAAAGAGAGTGAACACTCAGGCATTGTTGTAGAATACTTCATGCATACGATACGCGTAGAATACATATGCTAAGTATTCTAATTTGTTTTTTTAAAATAATTTAAAATACTTAGAATATGTGTAGAGTACTTTAACTACGTGTAAAATATGTTAAATACTTCTTAAAATTTTAAATTTTTGTTAAAAAAATCATTTTTATAATTTTTAAACTTTTTTGAAATGTTAAATATGTAGAATACGTCAAATACTTAGAATACGTAAAATATGTGAAAAATTATAAAATGGCAGTTCTAAAATGTAGAATACGTGTAGAATATTTCAAAGTATTGTAAAACGTAGAATACACATTTTTTAACAACGTTGCTCTCAGGTGGGGGCAAATGCATTACTTCTTATGGTCTCTTATTACCTCTTTTATAGCTTGGGCAAAACACTAGGGATATTATATATCACTGTTTTACATGTAGGATAAATCCCAACTCTAGTCATATGAGCTTTTATCCCAACAACTTCTTCTCAAAGTGAACGCACCTTAAAGGGAAAACAATGGAGTATATAATGTGCAGGCATATGTTAGGGTGAGCAATGACCTACCTCTTATAAGGTCATAGGAGATAGACTAACTTGTGGTAGGAGATTGGCTGGATTATGTTAAGTTGGTATCCAGAAAAGCTCAACTTGCTTATCCTCAAGCATCCATTGAATGAAGTTGGTACTTCACACAAGTATTCTTGGTCTTTTTATGAAAGACCAGTTTCTATGTTATGGCAAGAACTTGTGGCAATTATTGCATACATATGGCTACCAATAGCTGTGCCAGTTTTTGTAATATATGCATCTGAATTAGCATATTGCTGCTTATTGAGCTTTACATGTGCTGCAAAAGGATTCTCTATTTAGTTTATTGTGAATTGATTGCTTGGCAGGATGAGATTGTTGCCCGCATTGAAGAGAGGATTGCAATGTGGACTTTTCTACCAAAAGGTCTCGCTTTTTTTTTGTTTACTCCCAAACATATATAACAGTCTCCTTATAACAGCTTTTAATTGGACATCCTTTTGGTATTAATTGGTTTAGAAAATGGAGAGGCTATACAAGTTCTAAGATACCAACATGGAGAAAAATATGAGCCTCATTTTGATTTCTTCCATGACAAGCAAAACCAAGTTATTGGAGGGCATCGAATTGCCACTGTGTTGATGTATTTGTCAGAGATTGTGAAAGGGGGAGAAACTGTGTTTCCTAATGCACAAGTAAGTGTAGGAAACTGATTCTTTACTTTTATTATGTTCATGTTAGATGTATGATTAAAACTTGAGATTGTTTTTAAAATGGACAGGATTCTCGAGTTAAAGATGACAGTTGGTCGGAATGTGCTAAAAAGGGACTTTCAGGTATTTTTGCTTTGAAATATGGGGGAGTTCAATTTATTTGGTTTTTTAGGCTTGTTTAAGAGCCATCTCCAACTATTATCACTATTGATTAGTCATACTTCTACAGCTAGTATATATACCATGGCATTAAGATAGAAAATAGAAGCAAATTTGGATCAAAATAATAAAGTACCCAAAAATGTATAAAAGAGAGAAATGGATTAAACGTTGAAAGTTCCAGTTTTTTTAATTATCAAGAAAAGACTGAGTTGATTGATCATTGTACTAAAAAAAGAGAGAATTTTGATAGGTTAGATGCTCCTGATACTTGGGAAGGTTTATTTGCTTGGACTCAATGAAAACCACAGATTCTAGAAATCCTCATTGCCAAATTATATTAAGAATGGAAATGTTGTGAGCCAATATTTTCTCGTAGCTTATAATTTTAGCGTAAACTCTTTACAATGCAGTTCGAGGGTGTGAACTCTTTTTTTTGTCTTTCCGGTTTGTATCTTCATTAATCTAATGCACTTGCAGAGTTTGATTTTACTTAAACCTGCACTCGGGCGTGTGGCGCATGTCTTTGCAATGAGGATTAATTTGATTTTAATAAAAATGCATTTTGTTACTGTGACAGTTCGCCCAAATAAAGGGGATGCACTCTTATTTTTCAGCCTAAACCCTGAAGCAGTGCCCGATATTATGAGCCTCCATGGGAGTTGTCCTGTTATTGAAGGAGAGAAATGGTCAGCAACAAAGTGGATTCATGTGGGGTCTTTTGATCGATCGAGGCCAAAACATGGGGTTTGTGTTGATGAAAATGAGAAATGTGCTCAATGGG